>NC_134366.1:142294518-142607712 GCF_035582795.1 Mycteria americana
TGCTGAATAGTTTTTTCTGAGTTTAGTAAAAGAAGATTAATAGATCAATGCAACATAGATATATACATAGTCAATAACTAGACAAAGGACTTGAAGCAAATATAATATCCATTTCCTCCAGAATTATGCTCAAAATAAGAAGGCAGAGAAATTGCCTGAGAAATTGACTGAGGTTAGTTAACAAGAAGGATTGCTGACAGTGTTCAGGGGAAATTTACTTGGAGCTCGTCAAGGATCAGTCTTAGGATCCACACTGCATTATATCTTCATTAACAGATTTTTCACAAAAAAATAACAGTGTACTAATGATATCTGCTGATGCTAGTATTGGGAATTATCAATAGTGCAGAAAGATTGGAATATCATGCCAAAATACCTGTCTGTCTTTGAAAGCTACTATGCTGGAAATGGGATGATATTTAGTAATACTGGGGAACTAATGAAGAAACGAAGACAAATCAGCTGAAGTGACATGGCAGCATAGGGAACAATGCATGCTCACCTGGCCATAAAATCACAGGTAACCACTAGTTAAGCTGCCAATGTGACAAAGCCATGAAAAAAGGAAATGTTATCCAGGGACCTAAAGGCAAGGATGCATTTGTACCCCTGAACACTAATGAGACCTCTCTGGGAATAATCTGTACCTGTTGGTCACCCATCATCAAGAATGTTTTACAGAGGATAGGGTGAGCATAGCAAGAACTAACTGAATTGCCAGGAGAGAAGAGAAGCCCTCACAGTGAGCAGTCGTCTAACCTAAGAGCAAGAAACCCAGGAAGCGATATGCTTGATCCAGTAAGAGGAATAACTACCACAGAAAGGGAAGAGCTCTTTAAGCTAAAAGACCACACTGCTCTTGCATGGAAAAATGTTCCTACCATGGCAGTTGTTACATTCCGATCCAGAAAGTCTCTCTGCTGATGGAGGACTAATTCTGTGTCATCCTAAATGAGAAACATGTACAAGTAACTATGCCAGAGAGTATTGATACAGAATTTTTATTTTATTGATATCTCCAAAGACCAGAAAAGACAAAAGGACTTATGTTCTAGAGTAAAAAATATGGCTAGCAAAAGCTGAGATAGCCTTCTGAGCTAAAAATAGATGCAAAATTATGTGGTTTCTTTTTCTCTTGGTCTCTGTACCAGTGATGTAGTACTGTCTAAGTGATGAACCAATGCCATAGAAACCTTCTTTACCATAAGGCCATGGGCTGGTAAGCCTAATTATCATCCTAAAATGAATAAACCATTGGCTGCAAAGCAGGGATTGGTTTTTGCTGGAATATGCACCCTTTTTTCTATAAATATTTTTATATATATTCAATTCAAAATTAGTGAAAGGGTAGCTCTTCATCACTGCAGCAGAAGTTTTCTCCATCCGCACAATCTCTTTGTCACACAAGTATGCAATCTTCATATTTAAAAACTGTTTTTATGAGAACAACCTTCCTTGCATAACAAGTAAATAAGCAAAAGCAGACGTTAGAAATTTAATGGAACCATATTTTTATGAATACTTTTGCTCAGTCCATGACAGGATTTTGATTAGGTTTTTTTTCTTCACTTTGCTGTGATCATCTGTACTATTATTGCTAGGCTTTTTACTTCTTCGTCATGAATGTCTGGAATATTTTATCCAGGCAAACATACATACTCATGTATGAATGAACCTATTTGCATGTGAATCAACATATTTATACACAAACAAGTTATTTTATACTGAAAGTGCTTGCCCAGCTGATCTATATATGCACATGGCAGAAAATTGAATGTAAAAATAAAATTGAATGTAAAATCTGCTAGGCAGCCAATAAATCTGGCCTATATACTTCTTTCCTTTCTAGACAGGCAAAACTCCAGCTTTCCTTTTTTCTTTAAAATAAAACATCAGGAGACCACATACACAGTGAGATTCTTTTTTTTTTTTTTCCTCTTTCTCTACTACAGGAATGAATTCTGCAAGTGCTCAATACTCAAAACTCTATTTAAAGCCATTAAAAACTGCAGGTGCTCAGCACTCTTTAGAGGCTGATCTTTTGAAGAATCACTCACAAAAATTTACATGCGTTTCTCCTAGCATTCACAAAGCAAACCTCACCTACCTGTCGTTGTCACCGTACCAATGTACCCGACAAATGCTACTTCTCCTGTTCTGTTAGCCAGGGTTTGGCCTTGTGTCTCTCCCAGTATGAGTCTGTCTTTCTTCTTTCTCCTCTTGAGAGACTGAGAGAACTAACATTTCGTTTTCATAAATACTGTCAAAATAACTGTTTGTGATGAATTTTACATTTATCACCTCTCTGTTAAGTAATAATCATTATGTAGGTCTAATTTGATTCTTATCATTAAGGTAAAAAATTGAGTTTAAAGCTTTCCCCGATAGAAACGATTTTTAATAGGGTCCTGCTTTAGTTAATTTATAGTAATGTGCATTATTTCCAGGCCCATAAACCTGAATTATAACTCAGTATAATATGTGTAGTGGGTTTTATTCCTTTGGGTTTAAAAATATATGTATAGCCATACTAACAGTTTACAGTGTTAACTGGCCCAGTGTCCATCTTTGAACCTGGTCAGTAGCTGAAGACTAGGTAAGAATTTAAAAATAGATGACAGATGTAATGAGTAACACTTAAACATTTACTCTTCCCGTTTCCAACACTATTTCTGATTGTTTCTGTGTCTTGCATAATGGCTTGAAAACAGCAGAGGAAAGGAGGGATGCTACATAAATAGGAAGCCATGGAGTTACAGAACTGATGCGGTAAGTTCCAAGATGAGGCAAGATAGTCACTTGTAAAGGTTAGGCAATCCACTGAGAAAAGAAGAAATGTACTATGCAAGTTAAATGCCCATATTACACAGAAAGAAAAAAAAAAAGTTTTGTGTAACAAATTTCTAAAATATGTTCTGGACTAAGTAGGTCATGAAATGCTCCCAGCTCAGATACATTTGTAAACACTATCCATTCAACAATAACAAGTAGAAAAAAGGTGTATATAATGCAATAATTTGTGAACTGATGGAAATACCAGCTTTGCTTTAAAATAGTTTGATCTGTTTTTTAACTATGTCTAATTTAAAACCTTTCAAGCCCAAGTAAGAAAAATATCATTCACAGAATTAGGTTATTCGACTATCTTTCTGAGTTCAGCCTGGAAGCCGGAGAAATGGCAGCTTTCCCTTCTGTCCGCAGCATACCAGGAATCTTCGGAAGGAAACAAAAGGAAAGAATAAAAGTTTAACTTAATGATATTTAAATTGGAAGACTTTTCTTCATTGTCAACCATTTTCATATAATTTCATACCACTTACTGTTTCAAAAAAAGAATGATATCCAACTCCTATACCATTTGTTCATCCTTCTTATCACCTAGAGGAAAATCACAGAGCCACCCAGTAACCTGGTATAAATGGCAAACCTTTCTCCATGTTGGCTAGTATTAGGAGGTCAGTGGTGATGGAGGGTGGGATTAAGAGAAATTTATCCAGTGTTCAATCAACTCAGTGGGCCCAATTCCCATTTACGCAGAGACCCTTTATAACATTGTGCAGGGTAAGAGGCTTTAAATTACATACATTTGCAACCACATTAAGGCCTTTTGTATAAATGAGAATCATCTGATCTGAGCCTCTCCAGTAGCTACAATGGAGCATTGGATCAGGCAAATATGCCTATTATTAACCAGAAGTATTAAATGTCCTCTTCTTATGAGCATTACAATTCCACAACATTAATCACGATCTTCTTCCTAAGAAAATATGAAAAAGAAAAAGAAGTGCATGTGCTGTGTCATTTGCACATTGTTCATATCTGATTTTATAGTGGCAATTTCTCAAGACTTCCATGCACGGGCAAGACAGCACAGATATCCCGTTCCCTTACATGGCTGACTAGCAGACTGTAACTCGCTTATTGCTTACTCACTCACAGTCACTTTCTATCCACGAAAAAAAATCCTTATTCCTTTCAGTTTTTGCAATCCCAGTGAAAAAACAAAAAGGGTAACAACATGATGTATTTGGCCTGCTCCCATTAAATACAGCCTTTTCAATTTTCATTTCCGACAGAAGATAGGTGACAAATGACATCGTAATTTTCTTATTCCTTCATGTTCATAAAACATTGATAATATGATTTTTACCTTCCCTTTGTTCTCAATTAAATGAAATGTTCCAATACAATTAACGTGTTCTTGCAATTTAGTTTTTCTTTAGAGGTTTCTCTTGTCTCTGATTAACAGCATTTTCTATCCATTCTGAGAACCCCCAACTGCTATTCAGAATGTTTCATTATGCCTGGCAGCTATCAATACAATTGTGAACCAATATCATTTTAATTGTTTCACTAATAACTTGTTTTAAATGATTCAACAGTCATCAGGAAAGATAAGTGCTCTTGTACCCTGCAGGCTTGTAGGGATGATGGTATGAGGCAATGTAACAGAGTGCTGTATCAGAATAGTGAAATCGTATGCACAAGATAATGACAAAGCACTTGCATTGCTGTAAAGATAAATGAAAACAGTAGATCTTCTTTTCACTGTAATATAACATCCATTCCTATCTCCCATTTCAGTCATTAGACTTTCCAAACAGATTACTGCACAAATAGACATATGCAACATGTCCCACAATAACTGCATGCTCCCATCTATCCAGGCAGATGGTGAATGATGGAGTTAACGAGCTTTACAAATGCTCTTGTTAATTAACAAAAATTGTTACTTTCTCATTTGAGGGGGGCTTATAAATTAGACTTAATTACACTAGATAATTGCAACTGCCAGCTACTGTGCAACTCGCTCATGTTCTGTTCTTTCAATGGCAAATCAACAATTGCAACCCTTGCCTATTTGTGTAGATGAATTTAATAAGCAAACAGCCCTTTTATGTTAATGGTTTACTGGCATTCATGGGTTTGGCAGGAGAAATGTGCTGGGGGAGGGTTTGCTAATGGCAGCACATAATCATATTAATTAAAATATAACTGCCATTTAAAGATTTGTAGTGTAGAATTAGAGCATGTTGGGAACTGAGAAAATCAAGCTAGAGTGCATATTAGCACCATTACTCTGTGCTCCCTGCACAGCAGTCAGCAACCTCATGTGTCATAAATGTAATTTATGAGTGCTGTTTTCTTTGAAATATATGTTTTTAGTTCACTCATTAGAATGTAAAAATTTGCAATGTCTGCTTCAGAAGGTTCAAAATAAATTCACTTAGAGCTGAGACCCATGATCTGGTTTTAACAAATCCCTCAACAATGATTTTTTTTATTACTTGTATAATTTCTTATAGTAAAACCAAGCATTCAGTCCTTTGAAGATGGATTCCATGTTTTATTGCAAATGTAAGTCACAGTATCATTATACATTCTATATTATTAGGCATTTTATAATTCAGTATCATTTTTATGGGGCTTTAATAAATACAACCCTTTTTTGGTTTGGCTTCGGAAAAATTGGTGCAAAAATTTTACCACTTTATATTTGGTCGTGTAGAAAGGCAGTGTCAAAAAAGATTTTGAAAGCTTTCGTTTTTTTCTGCTTTCCTAGATCCCCTTATCAATTTACAGGCACATTTTTATCTAAATCAATTCCACTTATACAGTTTACCCAAAAATGCTGAGATATATTTTCTGTACAGCGTAGTTACCTATTTGCTGGGATCCCTGGGAAAGCAACTTCCCACAAAGTCCCTCTGAGAGAAAACGATCCCTGGAATTAAAGGCAGCTGAGTGACAGGATGCAAGAAATCGAAATCAAATTAATCCTCTAATTTCTAACAATATAGAGGCAGCATGGTATATTATTTATATATATATATGTGTGTTACAGTATGTAACACAAATGCTTTGTGTATGTGTGTGCATATGTTTTATTTACAAAACATTTGTATTACATTATCATCAGCAATACATCAGTTTAAAAGTCATTACTATATTGTGTCATTTGGGTTTATCACATTGTCTGTCCATGCTGCAGAACACAAAAAGAACTGAAATCCCAAATATGATATGATAGTAACTTTGTAATTTGTTTTAATATTTGTTTGTTTTAATTTTCTTCTTAAAATGCACATCTGAAAAGCAGTGCACCAAAGAGGGAATCCCAGTCCCTCTGGAGCCAAAGACAAAATGCCATCACCTTGTAAAAGGTGCCTTATCTCACAAGTTAGGGAAATTCTCAGCAAAAAGGAAGTGTTATGGTACCCACAGGATTTTTGGCCTTACAGCCTGACAGCACAGAATTGGAAGTGGCACTTCTGTCTCTTATTATTCCAAAAAGAATTGTCACTGGGGAATATTTCAGCATCTAGCAATCAGGGACTTCTGATTCTTCAGCTGTTATGAGAGATATTGCTGTCTTTTCACAGATGACATTAGGTGGAATAATTTCATTTTCAGCCCCCCCAAAAAATATGTGCCCTAATATCTGTATCTTATCTGATGTAATTGACATGACTGTAATGGTTGTTTATAAGACTGACTCTAGATCTGACAATATATTCCAATGTTTTGATATTATCACTGCATATTATGATACGGGCATGATGGACAATCACTGACAGATATTTGAGCAATTACAGAATATTTTATTGACAATTCTACACTGTGAGTATACATGAATTATAGTAGACACTATATCATACCAGTGACAATGATACTATTCAGAGCACAACTGAAATAAAATCTTTATAAGCTAATGTACTAAAGTGGAATAGTTACAAGAAAACCAAAGATCTGCATTTCTTTGTTCTAAGTTAGTCATCTGTGGTGACTACCGTAAAAAGGACTGCAATTTTTATTGTCTGCTGCAAGTTCCTCTGTAAACAGAGGTGTTTTTTCTACATTGCCCACCCATCAATGGGGCCTTTGCAAATTATCTTTGTGTTATAAGCAAATCAAACTCCAGCATTACATTAATTGCTTCAGAAGTTATCTACTGAAGAGAGGAAAGTCCAAGTCTGGATGCAGTGCCTGAAGCTTCAATGATAAGTATGTCCCAAGCCACATCCACTCTGCATGGAAAGCAAAGATTTGGGTTTTAGCTGACCAGGACGTCCTTTTTTCTCTTTTACTGTAATGATCTCCCCAGCAGCTGCTAAGGAAAGTTTTGAATCTGATGATTTCTATTCCATATGACTCTTTGATAACAAAGGGCCTGATTCAATATCCAGCGAATATAATACAGGTGAGAGGCATCTCAGAAAATCAGAAAAAGCTTTGAATAGCCGACAGGATCAGTTCCTAAAGTTTCAGCAAAGAATTTCCCACTATAAGAATTGCAAATAAGCCACCTCATTTTTATTTTCTTCTCACAATTCTTTTGCCAAAAATAATAACTAACCAAATTGAGTTTATGTGCAGGAGGTCTTCACTGAGGAGTTAGGGCATCGAAGAGGAGAAAAGTGCAGAATCTGGAGAGGAAAAAGTGCATGCCCACCTACACAAACACACACGCACTGTCTAGTCATACTGCCCATGGAGGTGGGCGAGTGGTCAGCAGGAAAGGCCCCCGAAGAGCTGGGCCTGAGGAAGAGGTAGGCAGGGACGAGGGGAGCGGGCTTTTGGAAGTGCAGGGGAGAGCTCACCGCAGCAGGGAGCAGGGGCTGGGGTCTCTGGGGCAGGCAGGGGGAGCGGGCTGTGCTTGCAGACCCACCCTCCCCATGGTGGCTTTTCAAGAGCAATCCCCATCATGATGATTCCTCCCAGATTTGAGATCTGGCTCTTTGATACTAGAATTTGCAGACTGTCCTTAGCCCTTGACCACCAGCCCTGACCTAGGTACTGTACCACGTGAAGGGTGTTACTTTCTTCTCTGCCACGCTCAAAGCAGTCTTTTCCCAGTTCTCAAGGCTGTGCTTCTCCAGTGGCCAGTGGCTGACCACCAGTGAGGTGTTTATAGCTCTGGGCCTGTGTTCAACCTCTGCCCACATTTTCAAGGCCTTCGTTGTTATCCCACACGTTAACACCAGGAGACAGCTGGTGCCAAGCTCCAGTTCACACAGCATGTTCTTATAACAACTTGATAACAAGCCTAACAGGCCAGGAGTAGGTTCTTCCATAGTTAGTACAAGGTAAAGTTAGCACAAAATCTGTGGCCCATTACTGGCAAAGATAATACAGCTTTTACTGGGCCATGGGGCAAGAAATTTACAGCACATATTTAAAAAAAAAAAAAAACAACAAAGACACCAGCTGGGAAATTAATTCATGCTAGAAAAATACAAAACTCCTGGAGGCTGAATACTCTTTGACTGATGAGTCTTACAACAACACTGGAATCCTGTAATTCAAGACGAGAGACGCAGTTGTGCTTTCTTTCCATGTGGTTTGTGTCAGTTTTCATACTATTGAGGCACAAAATTATTTGGTCAGCTTGGCTAATTTTTCTCGCCTAAACATCGGTGAAATCTGATTACATAAAGTTGTGTCATCACATGCCTTTATCAAGCTAAATGCCAGGCTAGTGACATGGGAAGATGGACTGTAAAAGGCCAGCATTCCCCAACAGTGCCATTTTCTTCTATAATGAGTGTTATCAGAAATAGGGAGGTGCAGTTGTTCGGAAGAGAAGACATAAATCCATTATCATGGCATTCATTATAAATAAAAACAGCTTTCTTCTGTTACCACTTCTTCCCTCACCAGACAGACATCACAGCTGGTTGAATAAACTTGCTGGAAATCAGGCACGTTGACCAGCCTCAAACAAAATGCTGGTCAGTACCACATACCCACCTCTGCAATATGAATACTGACAGAACAGTGTCCAAAGCCATGTTCTGCATATATAGACGAGCTCTCCAGAAAAATCCTCTTTTGTGACTTCAGATTAGTCCTATTCAGACCTGGAGCCATGGACAAGCAGGCAATTCCTTCCTCCCAACAGTGAGGCTCCACCTGAGTTTGCATTGCTGGAGCAGGAGAGGCGACTCATAGAACCATAGAATCATAGAACAGCCCAAGTTGGAAGGGACCTTGAAAGATCATCTGGTCCAAGCTTTCCTAGATGAGATTATCTAGCACCCTGTCCAGTCATGTCTTGAAAACATCCAGTGATGGGGCTCTACCACATCCCTGGGGAGGTTATTCCGATGAACGATTTTTCTCACTGTAAAAAAATTCTTTCTTATGTTGAGATAAAACACCCCCCGGTGTAACTTATACCCATTGCCCCTTGCCTTCTCCATGTGGCTCCTTGTGAAGAGACACCCTCTTTGTAGTTGCCCTTAAGTACTGGAATACTGTGATGAGGTCCACCCCGAGCCTTCTCTTTTCCAGTGTGCAAAGACCTAACTCCTTCAGTCATTCCTCATAGGGCAGGTTTTCCAGCCTTTTGATCATCTTTGTGGCCTTCCTTTGGACCCTTTCCTTGCCCGCATCTTTCTTGAATTTGGGGCACCAGAACTGGACACAGTACTCCAGGTGCAGCCTGATAAGCGGTGAGTAGAGTGGGATGGTCATGTCTCTACCTCTGCTAGTAATGCTGCTGCGGATGCAGCCCAGGATCTGATTTGCCTTTGCTGCTGCAGTGGCGCACTGCTGACTCATATTCAGCTTGTTGTTGTCTACCAGGGCCCCCAGGTCCCTTTCAACAAGGCTGCTCCCCAGCCACACAGATCTTATCTTGTATCGGGCTGTTTGGTTACTCCATCCCATGTGCAGGACTTTGCACTTGTCTTTGTTAAACTTCGTACTGTTCTTGCTTGCCCGCTCTTCCAGCCTGTCCAGGTGTCTCTGTAATATGGCTCTCCCTTCTGATGTGTACACCTCATCACGCAGTTTGGTGTCATCAGCAAACTTGGTGAGGGCGCTTTCAATCCCATCATCCAGGTCATTTATGAAGATATTGAACAGCTTAGGGCCCAGTATCGATCCCTGGGGCACCCCACTTGTGACAGGTTGCCAGCCTGAGTGAAAACCATTGATTACCACCCTCTGAGTGCAACCTGTTAGCTAATTTTCTACCCATCTTGCAGACCACCCAACCAATCTGTATCTTGCCAGTTTGTCCAGGAGAACGCTGTGGGAAATAGTGTTGAACACTTTGTTGAAGTCCAGGTAAACAACATCCACTGCTCTCCCCATGTCAACAGAAGATGTTATTTTGTTGGAGAAGGTGATCAGGTTAGTCTGCATGATGTGCCCTTGATAAATTGGAATTGATTATACTTTAGCTAATCACTCCAAGCTACTCCTTTGCACCAACATGCACAGAAACCTCAGGTAACAACCACCATTACCTTCCATGCCAGTTGGAACATAATCTAGAATAGCGTTTTCTGCTGGTCATCTTTGACTTCTTAATTCCCTAATAAAATGCTAAGAGAATCATATTCTTTTTTTTTCTTCTTTTTTTTTTCCTAATGTAAAACCAAAACCCAGTGATTACAGGAGAATAACTTCAGATTTGCAAGCGTGCTTTTTCCTCACTACAAGTTTCTCATTTGGAGAGGTGGCCTCTTTCTTTGACTGCCTTTAATGCAAGGCCCTTAGTGTTGTACTGTCCAATAACAATTACAAAAAGCTTCCACTAAAGAAACCAAAACCCAATTATCCACTCCATGAATCAACAGCAAAAATAATGCAGAAATCCTTTAATCAACAGATCTCCAGACAGAAAAGGTTTCCTAGACAACCTTACAATGATGTTGGTAGTTATAGTGGCAACATTCCTAAAGATCATCTTGGAATAATCAAATGTCGGCAAGGCGGCAAGAACAACACCTAACATAATTTCCCTAAATCCCTCCTCAGCTATAGGTCTTGTGCAGATGATTTCCAGACGAGCATATGTAACTGGACCCACCCTAGGTTACATAGTGGACAAAGAGAACACTAAATATAAATACATAACAATAAGTATATATAAAGGTTAAGCTATGGTAACTTGCAGTCAAATAACAGAAAAACAAATCCACAGACAAGAAAATGGATTGACAATAAAGAGTTCTGGTCAGTGGCTAATTAACACCACTAAATTGCAGAGCATACTCAGTGCAAATGAGAATTCATGGAGATGGGAGGAATATTATGCAATAAATGTTTATATTAATGTAATTGTGTATACATATATGGAATTGTGTCTAACACTCAGCCACTTTTTGTGCAGCCCACAAAAGTTTTCTTCTGCCCTGCATTGATGAAATGTGAGAAATAAATCTGGAGCAAAGGTTTCTTGTAGCTGCACTTTTTTTCCAGATAGCTGTATGAATACTTATGCTATGGTTACTGTTGTTAAAAGCCTTCCTCTTACATGAGAGTTCCTTGAAAGTGAATAAAACTAAGGATTTGGTGGGGCTTTTTTTTGTTTAATTAGAAAGAATATCTATGCCAGTTTTTTTGTAGTATTTGTCCAGTGCTACTCACGCAGAGTTCTCCAATTCCGTGCCTTTTTTAAAGTTTTGCTTTAAAGTTTTGCTATTTTTTCAAGAATAAAACATTACTATATTGACAAAAGTGGCCTTTTAAAAATCCGGACAGATGCAGTTACACATTATTAATTGTTTATAAGCAGTTACTGTACAAATCAAGAAATATCTAGACGGGCATTAATCAGCCACTTGCCTAACCTGTGCTACATAATGAATAAATGAATGCCAGTATTGAGTACGCTTTCTTACCAATTTGCCTAATACAGCTTATTTTATAAGCTATATTCTTTCCCTTTTTCACAAATTATATTGTAGGTGAATCTGGCAGAAGAGTAACAGTGCTGATAGTAGCTGCATACATCTTTGCTTGTCTTCTTCCCTCTTGTTTTATGATGCATCTTTGAGCTCTGTCCACATCCAACGAGCCAAGGTGGCCAGTGGTGCAGTGGTTTTTGGTTACCTAGTTTATAGGTTTTATTCTTAAATGCATGCATCTTATAGTAAAGCCTTAACCATTACAAAACAGATTTGTAAATATGGCATAGGGCAACTCTTGATTTTATGTAGAGTGTACGGCTACTATCCAGAGTTTAGCTGGTGATGACACTATGTACACAGCTGTAATGACTGCTGGTTTTGGACCCCTGCCACATCCCAAATCCCACTAACCACCTGACAAGTGATTTCCAGTTTGGCCATGCATTGTCCACCTCTCTCATAAGCCAGAAATTTAACAAAGCTCTCGCATAAAATAGCAAACTGTTATATCTCCCTGTTATATCTTGCATTTACTTGCATGCAAGGCCATTCGATAGAAAAGGGTACAAACCCAACATGCTGTCCAGAGGTACTCTGTCGTGTGTTTGACACTTATGCAGAGTCAAAACAACAAGCTGGAGAACATCTCAAGCATTGCCATCTGCTCAGCTGTAAATGATAGGCAGTATTTATGCATGTGAATTATTTTGGTAAATTTGAGCTAAGTCTTTTCATGAAAACCTACTGAAATCACCCAGTAAAGAAATGTGATAGGTGTTTTAAAAGTTTCTTTCTCTGGGACACCCCAGTGTCTAACATCTCCATTAACCAGTGGCAAATGGTATTACACTGAATGGTTCGTTCATAATTCCTATTCTTTCACAGTGTATCAATATCTATCAGCAACGTGAACTAAGTGAAATGGAATAGCTGTATCTCAATGACTTGCCCGTGGTGTTCTGACTGAAATGCTTAGAAAGTTTTCTCAAAGGAATTTCATCCTAGTCTTCATTGTCCTGGCATTTTGCCGACTACCATTGTGTACGGCAAAAAATTCAAATCAAAGCTAAAGCTGGCATTGTGACTGAAAAGTTTTAGATTAAATGAAAGATGCTGTTAAGCTGTTTATAATACATAAATGGTGGTTTATTTCTCTGTAGAGGGCCATAGAGAAAAAAACAGAATTCCCCTTTTATTGACGTCAATGAACACAGTTCACATCAGGGCTGGCTAAGGCATGAAATTTCCTTGTGATAAAATTACATTGACAACAGTGAGCATAAAATTCTGTTTTCCAAGAACAGCTAAAACAGATAAGAGTTAAATTAGGAAATCATAAATACTTTCTTTTTTATGTTATTTATGCTCTTTATTAACAGCAACTAAAATGATAGAGGATAAGAGTAATTCAATGAAAAAAAAAAAGTGTTCTACTTTCCTATGACATCTGTAAAACTCATCAGCTGTTAAAGCTTTCTGTTCACTGCAGAACCATCTACTATCTATAGCCACACAAATATGAAGCAATTAGGAAGAAATGAAATCAATTACAGAGTTTTGTGAAATGCAGCTCTATACTTCTTATTTGCTACTCATCGAACCATTTGAAAGCTTTTTCCTTTTTTAAAAATGAGCACATTTTCAATCACTGAATTGTAAATATGTAAGGAATTTCTTTTGATTCACCTGTTTCCTAATCAAATAGATGTCACACAAAAAGGAGGTATTATATGTTTTTATTTTCTACACTAATTTCCTCTTTCCATTTTGATTTTCAAATTTTTGGTGCTTCCTGAAAACTCTAATCTGAAAAAAAGTTGAAAAGACTGGAACTTCAGCAAGAAAACAAATGGGAATGAACAAAACAAAGGTCTATAAAGTAGTGAATGAATGATACAGAGGATATACTGAGTATTTTTATTGTCTCTGTCTCATAGCACAAGAAAAAGGGGACATTCAGGGATACTGAAAGGCAGTAAATTCAAAACTGAGACAGGGAAATATTTTTCTACACTATGCACGCAAGATGTTGCTGAGCCCAAGACTACAGCAAAATTTAAAGTGAGACTGGCTTTTATATGGATGATAAAACTACCCATAGTTACAATAGTGAATGTTTTTAAAAAAAATTCTGGAAGAGATGCAAAATTGAACATAATAATTTCAAAAAAGCTCTGTATTTTAGGCTTTGTACCCAAGACAAATTCCTTTCACTTTCCTCAGAGGCATCTAGAACTGCTGCCAAGCAGAAAGTTGCACTAGATGAAGTATAAGTTTTGTCCAAAGCATTCTTGCAAATGTGTCTACAAAACAAGAAATCAATTTCTGTAACATTCTGTTCAACAGCAATTATCTTAGTTGTAGCTACAAATTAGAAACTCCATGTAAGATGTCATACGGCTTCTTATTATGAATGTAGATGAACATACAAAAAGATTTTTTCCATTATTGCTCTCGAGTGCTGAATACGAATCACTCATACATACATGCTTTGTTTTATGGAACAACATCCCTCATCCCTCTCTTGCTCACTGACAAGGAAGACTTCGCAATTCTCACTCTAAGAGCACAAATCTCCATCATTTAAAGTGGTCAAGTGGAAAAAGAGGGTGATTAACAACTTCATGTAGTCCAAGCTATTGAAGCATATCAGGATAAAAACTTTTCTGACCAAACCAAGCCTAGAACATCTGTAGCCTGTGTGCCAGTTTCTTAGGCTAGTTCTTCTAGGTTGGCGACAGAAACCAGCTCAGACATCTTTGACAGGCCAGCAGAAGCGAAAGACTCACACATTGAGTGACACTTTCTCTAAACAGCATAGCACTGACTTCTCTGATCACAGAAGACGGGACTGGGTCTTATGACCTACAGATCCATGATCTCATAAACTTTGCAACCTACTTATTCTATTTCTTTTTTAAATCTACAAAGTCCAGAATTTGGCATCACTTTTTTTAATCTGATAATAAATTTTGCATGTAGGTGAATAAAACCCAGAAAAATAACTCCCTTTGTTAAATGTTTGCCATTTAAACTGTTCACAGAATGAAATGTCTTGCCTACTCCTTAGCAGATAACGCTAATGCTGGTGCAGCCCCTTCAGTTACATCTCTAGAACAGAGTAACTACTCAATGCACTCCACTTCTAAAAGGGTTTACCCGGTTCGTGTCAAGGTAAGTCTGGAGGTAAAAAACAATTAGCCAAAAACTTTAACATTATTCATGCCATTTAAAATATTATTAGTACTGTTAGGAGAAAAATATTAAAAAGCACAGACCTATTGAGTCTTTTAGTCTTTATTTTCATTAAGCAATAATTTGAAAAAAAATTGGAGGTTAGAGTTTTTCTCGTTTACTGCTCATTGCTTTTTTTTTATACTGTTTGTTGGTTAAGTACTGGACAGAACTAGTAATAACGGCCAAATAAAATCATTTGAGATGTGAAAGTCTAGTAAAGGCAGATCTCAGGTGTATACCTCTGCTCCTGCAGTATCCCACAGGAAGCATATCAGAGTGCAGCTATAGCTGGTAGGTATCTACTTCAACATAAAGGCAAAATCAATGGATTAGAAAAAAAGCTGTGTGATCCTTTCAAGCACAAAAAGCACAGACTTACTGAGCAATTAAAAAGCTGAAAAAATGAGGTGTCTTGGCAGACTTAACTTGAACAAATGAATTTACATTTGGGATTACACAACCACATTGTATGCTTTTATGGAAACATACTAGTTAACATAACAGCTGCCACATCACATGGGATTTATGTTGTCAAGAGACCCTTCTAAAAGTAACTCAAATTATCAATATGCCAAAGAACATTTGGTACATAAACTACCTGTTTTCTTAGGTTTTAGAATTTATTTTGTAACAGTTATGCCCTGATTTCCTTTGACTTAAAATTAATTGTTCTGAAAAAGATGAAGAAGGTTAAAAGGCTTGGCTTTGGGATCAGGGCCAAAGGACACTGATGAATATATGAGATGATGGGAAACAGAACAAATTGCTACAGAAACAATTGGAAATAAGATACAGTCTAAGGAGGCTAGTGAGAAGAAAGTCATTTGAGCTGGAGCAAAGAAAGATATGTGGATGCTTTGGAACAGGCCCCACTTCACAACATTGTTGATAACTGTAAGGAAGTGATCTGATGACATCTTTTTCTTTTCATGTATGTGTAATTTTTAGTGAGATTGCCCTTGGCTGAAGAAACTGAAGAGTTCTAAGACACTTCATCACTGCACGTTCCTGGCCACGTTAAGATTTCTTAGGAGCAGGCACATTTCCATTGCCTTCCATGTCTTCAATTTTGCCAGATTTTATGAAAGAAGAAGAAATTAAAGACTGATGGAAAATTCTTTAGTAATACAATAAATTCTATCCCTATAACTAACAAAAAATCTAATGAAAGACCCCACAGGTTGCCATGTGTGTCAAACCATACCCTATGATACTGGCATTGTTTAGGAAAATTCAACTAAAATTGGGGGTGAGCGATATTTTTTGGCAAATTATTGATTTGCTTAAAAATTCATCTTCAGAACAGCCAGAACTGTTTATGAATTCTACCTACATTGAAGGACTAGTTTTAGATGAGACAACACTGACAAAACATTTCAGAAATTTTGAAACAGTTGCCTACAACATATTCAAAATCAAATGCTGCGAATTTTCTGAGGCATTTAATTTCTGGACAGGATTAATGACTAAAGGAAAGATTTGGCCTTGCAGTCATTGGTTCTCTTCTCCACTTTATCCCCTTTTCTTTTATGATTCCAGTACTAGTGACCTAAACCATAACCAGATTCAAATGTCTCATCTGCCTCTGGGGATCTGAGAATACAATGTCTGCTGCTTCCCCACAATGAAACCTTCTCCAATAGGGCATATGTGTGCTTAAGGAAGGTTATTCTCCATATTATTTGTTGATACTATTCCATCTTAAATGAACTACATGAATAGTGACTGACCCCTACAGTAAATGCATGTAATCCAGGAAAGGTGTTCAAATCTGCAGCTAGAGTTTAAATTTAAGAATTACACATCCTGGGCAAGAATATTGGGCAATACTTCTGTGGTTTGAGCCATTTGTTTCCTTGTCTTTTTTCAGTAGTGCCCAGAAATAGAAAGTTCATTTCTGGTTTTATGTATCTGTTAGGAAACCGTATTTCAGATTCTCTCATTCCAGCCTGGCCACCAAATCAAAATCTCAAGGCTTACCAAAAGTTATGAAATAGTGACAAGGCAGAGGCAATACCTCCTTTACAGATTTATTTGCAACAGGTTGTGCCAGCAGACAGTAACTGAATTCCCCAAAACCTTGAGTCCACAGAATAAGAAATAACCATTATACAGGTCTGAAGGGGAGGCAGCAGAATTGTACAAGATGAGGAAACACTAAGAAAACTGATTATATATGATCTCAAAGCATACGTATTTATGTGTCACAGTTCTCTATGTTATCTCATATTTATTTCTTTAAATACAAAAACCATTTCTTGCTTCCTCACTTCTGTAGCTTTGGGCCTCAGTTTCTTTTGTTTTATATATATTTGTATCCATATCATACTGTGTAGGACTGTAGATATTTTATTTAAAATCTTTGCAATTATTTTAGCATTTCAGCACATAAGCCTCACTGATTATAGTTTTGACTATTAACAATTTTTTTTATTTATATCTTCTCTGACTAATAATGTCTTTCCAGTCTGACCTAAGTACGTTTTACTACACAAGCATGGAATTTCATTTACTCCTGAGAATCCTGATGATTCATTAACAGGGATATATCCTTAGGTCTCATTAATGTAGTTCTTACTATAATTTGCAGACGATTAGATAAGTGTCTTTTTACTTCTCTGTCTTCCTTTACAGCACATACAGTCTCACAGTGTGCCTGGAATGATTATAGCAGATAGATATTTTAAATCATTTTTCCTTTCTTTGGACTCAGTCTTTTTTATGTGCATCTATTCTCTCTCTCATTTAAGTTTTTTTTTTTCTTTTTAATTGTACATGACTGGTTTTAAAGTGGGTAATCATTTCTCGCTGTGGTGCCTCTAACTGCTTTAGAAGGCTTTCTCTAATTCCTTTAATACTCAGAGAATCACAAACACTGCAGGATCCCCTAAGGTTTTAACAGTACAGTGAGTCTACTTACAGGAATAGCTCAGAAACAATGCATTTTCTGTGCACCAAATAAAAATATGCATACCACGCCACTATCCTTGATTTTGAGAGCTGTTTCTGATTACTGATTGAAAATTCCCTCTGTTCTTCATTAAAGACTGAGATTCTTTTAAAATGCTTATTTACGGTGGCAGTCCTAAGGGGCAGGCTATGTATTTAACTGCCTACAGCTTCAAAACTCTTTCAACATGAGGCCAACTCTGCGTTAGGTAACTTGTTGGGTGAGTGGTGCCACATTCCTGCTCTGTCTATGGGATAAAGCAGCCACAGTACAACATGGCTCATTTGTTCCTAGACTATCATTAGCATTAATGAGCTTTGCATGTATACATCAAGGAAAGGAAAGGAGAATCATAGCTTCTTATGCTTAATGTTATATTTTCACGGGTCCTCTCTCTGGCTCAAGTTCATTCTTTTTGAGCCAAATCCGGCATGCCTGTGAAAAGCTTGAGTAAACAGGCCATGTGCAAGGGATATGTGATGGACTGAGAGATGGAAAACCCTCCCCCACCCTCAGACTCAAATGTGTCACTGAAGCTTATGTGATACAGCAGCAGTTCCCTCCTGGGGAGGGGGGATCTAATAATTTTTTCCTTGACCCTGTTCCTTTGTCAAACTCAGCCCTTTCTTGCAACCCCTATAAATCTGCTGTGAAGACATATGCCATCAAGTAGGGTGAATGAGCAGCAGGGATCCCCCTTCATGACCTTTCCTTTACATGACACCTCCCTCCCCAACTAGCTGAACCATTGTATTTAGGACCCTCTGCCCTCCCAGGAAAGGGTATGATTGTTTTGGAAGGACAAAGCAAAAACCAATGCATAAATAAGAGGGATTCACTCAGAAGGCTATCTAATAAACAGTTAGATGAAAATATACAACACCAGGGCGCAATACTTAAGGTAACCGAGATTTTTTTCATAGCACAACTTGCAAAGAACTCACAGTTAGAAATAGAGCCCACATACTGAATTCTGTCCTGCCAAGGATAAACTCACCTTCTGCCCTCTTGACCACACCACTTTACCTTTATGTGTTCCTTTTGTCCTCACTGAAAAACAGAATAAAAAAGCTTTCTAGTATCATTAGCAGAGGATGTCAGAGCACTGGAAGTGCTAATAAATAGAAAGCTCAACTTCTGACTTCTAAATACTGACTAATTCTCTGTCCAAAGGGTCATTCAGACCCTGCTCAGACTCAAAACATGTATTTTTTCATGCAAGTGTACTATAACCACTTCTGCATCCATACCAAGCCCCCTTTCTGTAAGTGCAATAATCTCAACTGCTCCTATGTCTTTGCAAACATAGTGGGGCAACCTCCTCCTCCAGGAGGATGAGGTCCATCACCTGTAGGTCTGCAACTGCAGCATGACAATACAGGGCTGAGTGCTTTTTTTCCCTGTGAACCTGTAGTACAAGGGTTATCTTTTACGAATTAAACATGAAATTAAAAAAAATTATTTTATCAGCCATAAAGAGAATTACACGAGGTTGAAAATATCTTGCAATTTAAAGCAAGCTTCTTATAACAATCAAGGAGACAGGTGTTTGACTGAACTCTTTGAGGGACCACATATAGAAATAGATGGGACAGAGCAGGGGGAATAAATTCAGTAGCTGACAGGAATTGCTCACTTGATGGAGGACAGAATCATAGATAAATTCAAACATCTCCACAGTGTCTGGGTGCCCTCAACGTAGACACTTCTAGTATAGTTTTATCCCCCTGGGTACCTGGAAGGTCTAACAATGAAATGGAGGAAGGTTGCATCTATGAATGCTACAGGACAGATTTTTTTGACTGAGAAAAAAAATATTTTCCATCCCACATGTATTTTAGGTCCTAGAAATGTTTTCTGTTCTCACTGTAGTTTTTACCATAGACCAGTTTTGGTAAAACTGAGAAACTGGTTATGTGTGCAGTAGCTATGAAAGAACTGGCCATGGGTTAGCCCAAATGTGGCTGCCTGACATACTGCCTGTGACTAGCTGGTGCAAGCAAGCTGAGCAGTGCATTAACTTGTCAGGTGAATCCTTCGTACTCTGAGCCAGCACTCTGACCATGCCTCTAGCAATGTTACCAGGCTTGCAGTAAGTAGTCACCCAGAAAGCTGGGTCCCATTTTGCAGGTGATTTTGGGATTGTCACTACAGGACATATCTGCTCACTCTGCAGCTATTCAGAAGTGGTGCATGAGAACCCACGTTTCAAATTTTTGGTCAGTCTCATTTAGATTAAGCACTTGTACGCACATATCTGATAGGTCTAGTAAGAGCCCTGTCCATCCAGTAGCAGAATGGACTGCTTTCAATCTCTTCCACTGGAGAAATTCTGCTTGTATTGATAATTAAACATGCAGTGCATCACGGACTTTTGCAAAAGTCTCCTACATCCTTGTCCTAACAAACAAGCTACAGACGTGGTCAGAGCTTCTCCCATTTTCAAGTTCCTTCTGCAGGACATTTTCCAGTTTGTAGAAATAATTTACTGAGGCAGATAAAAACTAGCTGCACAGCCCAAGACATTAGGGCACTCACAAGGGTTAATGGAAGAGCCATGTTCAAGCTGTGCTCTAAATCTTACAGAATAAAAAATTAAGCCCAGATTCTCCAAACCCTGTGTGATTACCTGCCTGCGGACCACTGGCTTCCTAGCTTTGAGCAGAAATTCAACCAGAGACCCAGAAAACCCTTCAGAACACAACGATAGTTGGATCAGGCACCTTTCTGCAAAAAAACCAACATTGACAAGTCAGCGTATTTGCTGGAAAAAAAGCATGTTGACAAAAAATTCTTGATCGCCCTAATTGGAAACTCTGGCCCGGGCTGTGAATCTCTCCTCCAGCATGCAATTATAATGGGTAGCACTCAACACAAAATCTAAACCAAAACTGAAAACATTCTGCGTCTTCTCAAGTTCTGCTGCTTGAATTAAATTATTAGAGCCTGCTGTAAAACAATAATGATTTCTACTGTCAGAAACAATGTTTCAAACAGATGTGAACCTCACAAAGCATATGTGAAAAACGTGTGATCCACACACTAAGGTCACAGGAGCCATTTAGACGCCACATGTAAAATATGTGAAACACATGTGGAGGCATGATGCAAATTCACATTTAGTCTGTCCTTTGGCAAGTATCAAGATCATAGGCTAAAAGAACTAAATCTCTCTGAGGCAAACTTTGTGCCTGTGAAACTTTCAATCTTTATAAAAGATTAACTTTTTTAAAAAATTCCCGCAGGGCAGACTTCTTAACCCCTCAAATTATCCATTGCTAATGCTGCCTGATACGTCCTTAGTGATGGAAAATTCTTGTTACCCTCTTTCTTAATACCTACCAAAGCAAAAGGTTAACAGCTCTCTGCTGTCTGCTGTTACACAGCTAATCCTCGGGTGGTAATGCCGTTCTCACCCAGTGGGCTTGCCCTGCTTTATCTGAGCCTGTGACGGCATAACTCAGGGCACTAGGCAGTAGAAAAATCTCACTGAAGGGTGTTACAAGTTACTCACAGATTATGTTCAGTTAATGGTGATGTTAATGCTGAGGATTTGGCTCTGGGTGCCACTCATCTTACCCAAATTCAGTCTCAAAAGTCTTAGTCCTAAGCCAGCTGCCTAGACCCCTCTGTCAATTAAGAGAGAGGCCTTTCCAAACTCCACTTACTATATAGGTTGCAATGAACTCCCTCTGGCGGTGCCTCGTTGACTATATAAGGGGGCCAAACAGCTAATTGAGAGCAAAAGCTTAACTTCTAGATGGCCAAAGTAAGGTGGCAAAAGCCATTGGAAG
Source organism: Mycteria americana (assembly GCF_035582795.1). Classification (NCBI taxonomy): domain Eukaryota; kingdom Metazoa; phylum Chordata; class Aves; order Ciconiiformes; family Ciconiidae; genus Mycteria; species Mycteria americana. The sequence continues at coordinate 142,316,145 of NC_134366.1, forward strand.
TGCCCTGAGCATGGGGAGCCCAACCCCTAAGCCGATACCGCCGGTCTCCTCCACAGAAGTGCAAGGAGAGACAGGCTTTGTTTCAAAGCAGAGACCTCAGCAGTGGGCAAGTGTCCCCACTGCACAGGATCTACTCGCATCATCTTCAAAAGGAGTTTCTGATGCACCCCCTGCTTGCAGCAGGGAGGGCCTTGCCACTTGGCTTGGAGCAATCAGGCCCCAAGAAGAGCCCTGTGTTTAATAACATTTGGCTTTTCATACTCATTTTCTCTCCTCTCTGTCCCTAGAAATCCTGTGCTGTGGGAAACTCCACCCTCCACCCTCCTCATCTTCTCAGCCACTTTTTCATCGCCTCGGCTGCACCACATGTGAGCTTGATAAAGTCAGAATTCACGTAGCTGAGAAAAGTAGGCTCTGTCTTGAAACTCCTCTTTATGCAATGACCCCAGTGGAATGATTCATGAGAATAAAGATTTTTACATGGGAGAACGTGTTACAGATTCTGGACCATTTCTTTCATTGCCACTTTTTAAATGAATCAAAAAGGTAACTATAACAGAAAAATGCTAAAGGCATAATACATCTGTTCCTGTTCTAAATGAAGACAATGGCACATTCCCTTTTGATTTTAAAACAAGAAAGAGAAAAAAATTAATGGAAAGATGCAACATATTAACAAAGAATTTAAATTTAAGGATAACATTGATTTCATATAGACTCATATGCAACCACTGCTATCTGTCTCTCAGTTGCACATCTTATAATGCTATACTTTAGGAAAAAATTGTTTATGAAATATTCATGGCAAAACAAATAACGTCCATAAAAAATCAATTATGAAGTCAATTTGATTTTTATAATTTTTAATACACATATCTGAGGTGCAGAGAGGAAAAATAACTAAGCCCTCAGCAGACCATTATAAGCTAGATAAGGATTTACAATACAAGATACAGCACCCATAATGCTTGAAGGATGATGTCATGTCTTAATTATGTTAGCATTTAGTGGATATACATCAGCTCCACATCTTCAGATATTCAGAATTTACTGTGCCCTTTCTTTGACCCTGATTTTTTTTTTAGACAACTGAAGTAGGGAGAACATATTCAAAGCAGATTTTCTTCCAATATTCACGAAGAGACTTCAGACAACAGGGGTTCAAGTGAGCTCTGGTTTTAGCTATTTTTCCATCTCTGCTGCTTGCTGAGAGTTTAGAATCACAGGGGGATGATGATTCTCAGCTCCCCTCAAGGGTCTGATCCCACACCATCAAAAGCCACATTGTCATTGTTTTCTGTGGGTCTTGAGGGTGCTCAACACATCAAAAATTGGAGGACTGAAAGCTGAAGGTTTTTTTGGTCCCAGATCGATGGCAACCTGCTATGACTCTGCAGGACCATTTGCAGGTTAAACAATGTAGCACGGAGAGATTTGCAGGCTTGTTCTTTTCTAGAAAGACACTTGTTCCTTCATTCCTGCATTATGCTGCAAATGCATATAAGCGCTTCCCAATATGCAGCCACTACAGAACCAGTCTTTTCCTTGTAAAGAAGGAATTTACATATTTAGTTACTTTCGCCAGGAATAAAAAAAGGTGCATTCTTTAAGATCACCTCGTATAAAAAACTTTTTTTTTTTTTAGAACAGGATTATTTGGGGAACAAGCATAGGAAGGAATCATCAATATTTACTCTTAAATTTTATTTTTTAAGAGCTTGGCTAAAAGCCCATAAAATTAGTCAACTCTTGTGTTCGGGGAGATTAATGAAGTTTGGACAAGGGGCAAATGTGTCTGAACGTCTTCCAGCAATTATATTTTGGGGGGTTTTTTAATAGAGACAGCTTTTCATTCCAGAAAGGCTACAAAATGACATATATAAAATGAAACTACAGTAATCCATTGTTCTAAAGCTGCTTTTCCCAAAGCACTATCACTACTTGTCTATCAGACATATTCTCTGCCTTTGGATGCAATGGCAGTTAACGTACATACCCAGATTCACACCCAGTGTAGCTGCAGACACCATGCCTTTTAATTCCAGTGAGTCTTAGCATCCCGTCCCTCCGGATTAGCCCCAGAAGAGTTTTCCCCCAGCAAATCTCCACTGTCTTCTATTGCAAGGATTTGCACCCACCTTCCACAGAAGAGAAAGGAAAATCTTGGGGGGGGGTGGGGGGGGAGGTTCTGGCTTCAAATATCCCCTATGCCAGTGGATGGTGGAAGGTCAGATGCTGTTTTCTTGGCAGACACTCTGGCTCTCAGCGTGCTCCCCCCACTCCATCCACTTTCCATTAAGTTTTGCTGGGCAACAGCATACACTTTGGATCCATGTCACCCATTCCATTAGCCAATAGAGCTGCATAGACGTGGAAAAGGAAAATATGCGTGTAAAACAAACTGGGGTGAAGAAGGGGAGGGAAAAAAAGAATATATCCATCTTGCAATTCTTTTTCCCCCCTCTATAGACCCACCTCTGAGCTTGGATCTGAGAGGTGAGAGTGCAAACAAATGTGCTTCTATTTTCTTTTTTTAAATTTTTTAACCACATTGTGTTTCAAATGCAATTTTAATAAGGGTACTCTCTGTATATTTCCAAGTAGATTTGTTTTGTGTCCATGGTGGGGGGGGAACCCTGAAAAAAAGACTCCAAAGTGATTAACTCCGTGATAATGAAGTCCAGTTTTCTATGAAGCACACGTCACGGAGTGAATTGCTGCTTGCTTTGATTTGTGCTTGAAACGTGAGACATGCTGATTCCCAGATGGCTGTTTCATTGTGCAGAAAAGCAGAGAAACACATACATTTCAGTTAACTTGCATATCTTTTCATTTATTCATGTAATTGTGATATATATTCCATATTCCAGAAAGAACCAGATGGTGAAGGGAAGGCTTACAGTGCAGCCACATTCCCATTCAATAACCTTGGCTGTCTGCAGCAAACTCTTCACTATGCCAGGTGTCAACATTTGGCCGCTAAAATTTTACTCTCTGGAACACACTGGGTGAAAGAATTCACAATCTCACATATTCCCTTCTTGATATGCATAGTAAATGCCCTGCCATGCCAATAAGAGTTGCAGGTACACATCAAGGGAGAAATGTGCACCCCCTAATATCAGCCACATCTGATGTTACCATGATAAGATTTCACCATGACACGTTAAAAAGCATTTCTAATAAATAAAGCTTTGCATAGGGAAGACTGCAAGTTACATTTTCAGCAAAGTTCATGGGAATTCAGCCTGCACTCCTGTCTAACAATAATGGGAGTGGTGTGTGTAATTCCACCCACAGAGCCGGATTAACTAAAAGGATTTATTTTCAACCAGTGAAACTGCTAAATTCTGGTACCAGCAGCAGGACTGTCTGCCAGTATCCTGTAAGCCTTTATTTCCCTAAGGCCCATACCATATGACATGTTTGGATGATGTTTAAACCTTCCCCCTGTGTATGTTCATCTTGTGTATTTTTATTGTTCTTTTAATTATCTGCACATATATATTAATTCCAGAAAGTACAAACAGGCTCCACTGTCATTTCTCTACCACACTTTATATTATAACATCAGTCATGAATGCTAGTTACAAGTTTCCAGGCAGACATGCGGTTGATCTAAATTTGTGGGACAACAACATTCAGATATCTGCTTTCAATTTGTGTGCATGTTTCTCCCTGTTATTTTCTTTTTATGGTAGTATTAATTGTTACCAGAAGTCTGCATGAAATGACTGAGGAACCAAACGCTGGAATGCAGCGGATCAGAAATGGTTGTTTCGCTCGCTGTTAAGTGAAATGTGTTCAGTTAGTTTTTTAGTTAACTTGAGTATTCCCACGAACAACTAGAGATTTCAGTTTTGGACATGGAAGAAAAGTCAAGAATCTTGACCGACTGGCAAATTCAGATGCCCGATGCTGATGTATTCACTTAATTGCTTGGAACTACATATAAATATATAATTTCCAGAAGTACAGTCTCTGGAGAACTTTATTTTTTGGAATCACTGTGCCCACATTACTAAGGACAAGCACTGTATTAACAGAAAGAATAAGTGGCTTTATCCACTTGGCTGGATACCAAAAATGGAACTGTTCCATACCTGCTGAAGCCAGTAAGAGTCTTTCCATTGAGTTCAGTGGGCACTGGTTTAGGCACTAATTATAGAATCACAGAATCATGGAATAGTTTGGGTTGGAAGGGACCTTTAAAGATCATCTAGTTCAACCCCACTGCAATGAGCAGGGACATCTTCAACTAGATCAGGTTGCTCAGAGCCCCGTCCAACCTCACCTTGAATGTTTCCAGGGATGGGGCATCTACCACCTCTCTGGGCAACCTGTTCCAGTATTTCACCACCCTCATTGTAAAAAATGTCTTCCTTATATCTAGGCTAAATCTACCCTGGTTTAGTTTAAAACCATTACCCCTTGTCCTATTGCAAGAGACCCTGCTAAAAGTCTGTCCCCATCTTTCTTATAAGCTCCCTTTAAGTACTGAAAGGCCACAATAAGGTCTCCCCGGAGCCTCCTCTTCTCCAGGCTGAACAACCCCAACTCCCTCAGCCTGTCCTCATAGGAGAGGTGTTCCATCCCTCTGATCATTTTCGTGGCCCTCCTCTGGACCTGCTCCAACAGGTCCATGTCTTTCCTGTGCTGAGGACTCCAGAGCTGGATGCAGTACTCCAGGTGGGATCTCACCAGAGCAGAGCAGAGGGGCAGAATCACCTCCCTCGACCTGCTGGCCATGCTTCTTTTGATGCAGCCCAGGATACAGCTGGCCTTCTGGGCTGTGAGCGCACATTGTTGGCTCATGTCCAGCTTTTCATCCACCAGTACCCCCAAGTCCTTCTCAGCAGGGCTGCTCTCAATCCCTTCATCCCCCAGCCTGTATTGATACTGGGGGTTGCCCCGACCCAGGCACAGGACCTTGCACTTGGCCTTGCTGAACCTCATGAGGTTCACATGGGCCCACTTCTTGAGCTTGTCCAGGTCCCTCTGGATGGCATCCCATCCCTCAGGCGTGTCAACCACACCACTCAGCTTGGTGTCGTCTGCAAATTTGCTGAGAGTGCCCTCGATTGCTGTACTACGACACCAAAGGGATGAGTAATTCCAAGTGCTCATTACCCAAGACTGCCCAACTCTCTCTGCAGACTCATTGGAGAGAGTCAGGTCTACATCTACGTGCCTGAAAGGCAACACATTTTCATATGTGTTAATCTATGAATGTTCTTCTAAAAAATAATCCTGTGATTAAGCAGCATTGCAGGTTAACGCACAAGTGCGGATAACATAAGGAAAAGTTTATCCCAAAATCTCTCTTTCCCTGGTGCCACTGCCCCTCGTTTTGTATGGGTTCCAGAAAGGTGCAGGTTATCTAAGGATTTATTTTCAAGCAATATTAAATGGGTGCAGGTTATCTGAAGTATAGATTATACAGTCTGAAATTCACACTGCCCTCTTGAACATATGCCTAAATCTCCCTTCGAGGTAGCTGAAGGAATCCTGATGAAAGCCCAGGGCTGAGAGAGACAAGGGTGGGTTGTGGTCAGCGTTTCAAGCAGCAGCCTTGAAATGTGAGTCTTTCACTGGGGTTCTTCAGACAGAGCTAGATCAGATGTAGGGAGTCCAAAGCTAGGACTTCCCACAGTGGCCTTTTTCATGCTTCATCTTTCTGCCTGTTTGGTTTACACACCTGTCCCTTGCCCAGTTTAAGATGTATTAATTGGACAGGGCTCACAACAGGATCTCAGCATCAAGATTTATCTTTGCAGTGTGCCATAAAATAGCTGCTGTACCTAGACCATTTTTCTCCCAGGGAAGGAAACACATGAGACTGAAAAGTCACCTAATGACACATACCCCAATATAGGTAGGCGTCTATGTTGCCTGTAGTCACTGCAGAAGGCTTCTAGCTATAGGTCTTAAATCCTACCTCTCTCTGTTGACTGCTAAGGGGCAGCTAAAGTATGAACAACACTAATGTCTAACATTAGGTGTTAGAAATATCCCCTACCAAGTATTTTTCATTTTCAGAAACACTGTCAGTCACTGGCCATTTGGAAATTGTGGCCTAGGAGTCAAAGTCATGTTGCTCTTGCTTGTGACAAAGACTGCCTTATATTGCAAATGCAAGTATCCAACAAGCATTACTTCAGTGCAGCGTGCGTGTTTGTGCTTTACCACTATAGATAATGAAGGTGGGATGCGAATTTTGTCAGCGCGCCCTCGTGATCCGATTCAGAGTGAGTGGGGATGCTAACATGTCAGGGAACCAATTAATGACTCAGCTTAAGCAGCTTCATGGGAAACTTTAGTTTTAAAAATAAAATAGAATTTACCCTTTTTGTAAGTAAGACAGTTGTAAAGTCAGTACCACAGATAAAGAAGAGGTAGAAAGGATTATTCCCGATGGACACAAATTCAAAAGCACATCTTCTGTTTTACTTAGAACAGTGTTCGCCTAGTGAGGTTTTGCTCTGAGTATATTCCAAACCCACATTGCTACATAGCCTCTCATCATACCTATGCACAGAGTCTAAATGCCGCAAATATATGCATCCAGGACAGAGCTCAATCACTTTCTCTCTTAAATGACTGACAGCCTGATTGCATACAGGCAGCAGTCAGATAAATCTCTGGTAAGGGGCCATATGTTGCTAGGAGACAGGGCCTAATGGCCTGGGGAGGTATATGTAGGGGAGGTGATGGAGCCGGGGATCAGGGCAGGGAATATAAAAAGAGGAAGCCCGTTTTGTTTTTATCTCTGTAACATAACCAGTGCATAAAAGCCTCCTTTCTTTCACATTCATATGGCAGGAAGCTCTGTCTTCTCTGTAAGTGTTGCTGTTCACCACGTTCAAACAGTCAAGGGAAAACTTATGGCACCAAAAGTTCACAGTCTACATGCAAGTAGGCGAGTAAATGCAGACTAAGGGAAATGAAAAAAAATGGCTTTTTCAATTTGTTTTTTTTTTAATATACATTGAATAACTGTAGGTAGAAATCGAGTTTTATGCTCAGCTTAACTTGAAACAAGTAGAAGCCTTTCAAAGGAGCGGAAGGTGGTAGTCTTATGCATAAAAAGGGAAGACGGCTGCTGCTGTAAAGTCATATTAGTGCTCTGTTTGACAGATGGACCAGCTGACTGAAAAAAAGAAAAGAAAGAAAAAAGGAACTGTGATGGATGCACTGGCTAATTATCAGTGAGTCAAAAGACTCTTGTGATTGAGGTGGAAGAGTACTTGTGAGATGCAAATGTACATTGATGGTTGTTTAATTATTGCTATTACCATTTTAGAGAAGGGCAACAAAGTCCTGTGTAGGAAGTAACACAAAACAAGAAGAGCCATAGTACAGAAAAACAGAGAATGAAATTCTGAGAATGAAATATATATGGTATAGTTGTTTTTCTTTTTGAGAGGAGAAGGAGAATTAGGAAATAGTCATCTCTTCTGGTTATATCTTTAAAAGGACCTTTGCTTTTGTGTTTCATTTCTGTTGGAAATGTATAGATGAGAACCCTTTAAAAAAGAAATGTTCACTGCTTACTGTACTTAAAACTTAGCACTCTATTTGTGGCATTTTTCATTCTAAACAGAAAAAATCAGCAAAAAATAATAATGAAATGCAATGCAGAAAAACATATTAAAAACCCAGCACATACATGTGTTTTTGACCAGTGAGCTTGCTTTGTGGATCACTTTAGATAGGGATGATGCAGTGTTTCTTTAAAAATACAGATAGCAAAACTTAGGAGAGCAAGAAAACTGTATCTATCTAGATAATAAAACCAGGATCTTATTACATGCCATGTGGAAGATAACTGTCTACATTCCAACCTAAGCCTCTGAAAGGAAGAAGACCTTTTATTTTGTAAAAGTATGTTTGATAGAGTATTGTAAAGCAAACATCAACAGAGGATCTTGTGGCTTGAAAAGAATAATCATGAATATTAATTCAAGAAATCAACACAAGAGATGTACAGAGCGCACTGTTTATTAAAAAAAAAAGAAAAGGTGATAAGCCACTGAAGTGCCAGAAAGAGACAGAGCAAAGGCAACAATAATGACATGATTCAGGTATGTAAATGAAAACACTGCTGGCAAGAAAAAGTAAAGAGAAGCTGTTAAAAGTAGCCTCTTTTAGTACTTTCTACTAGTACTGTGCCTTTTGCAATGTGCCACTTTAGAAAAGCTGAGATCATAGCAGATCTCTGAATGTAGATCAGGTTTTATCAAAGCCTTTTGCTTTGTCTGTATGTTGAACAGAGAGTTGTATTTTAACAAATGCAGAAATAATGAGGGTTTCAGATTTCCAACGTAAGCACAAAAAGATACACTCCACTCTAATATTTCAAAGCATTCAAGTTCACAACTGAAACAGCACTGAGGATACTCAAAATTCCAACACGTAGTCGTCAGGATTTCTGAAAGTAAGAAATCTCAGTCACATATCTTTCCTCTTTCCTGTCCAAAGTAAAAGGGAAAAATTCTGCAGAAATTTAAAATTGGTCTGTAGGTGTTATGCACACTTCCCTATATATTGTAGGTATGAACTGGCACTTTAAAACAATGTTTAAAAGACCCTCAGTCTATTTTAAACAAAGCTAAATTTTTATTTACTTTTCTGCATGACTGTGTATTATATCATTTTACTAGAGGCCAGTACACCTGTTCTAAAGCACACATTTAGATATGTTTGCATTCTATTTCAATACAAAGCCTAATGTTATGTTAGCTCAAGTAAGTTGTTCCTTTGGGTTTTTTCCCCTTTTCTTCCTCTTCCTGTGGGTGTCGAGTCACAAGTTAAAATAACCATTAAAGTTAAGCGTGGACAAATTTAACCCCTTTAGCGTTCATCAAACCCTCTCTGTCTGTTTTGACAATATTACTTTTCTCCTCATATAACTTTAATAGGTGCAGGTGCTTTGACCGTGTCCATTCTTGCTTTTCTCCTGCAGATTCTGGACTTTTATCTCGGTCCGAAAAATCAAAATTTATGCTCATCATATTGTCTCCTGTCCTACCTTGACCTCTTTAGCTTCAGGGTCTATTCCAGATTTCTCATTACAGATCTATTAAGTTATTGTTATATATGTTCTATCCCCCTTCCTTACATTTGCATTATAAGAAGTAGAAGAGAAGTTGGTCCATCAGTCAGTCCATCAAGAAAGATGTTTATGTCCCAAAAATGGATGAGGACATCTAGCCTGAGTTAAGTAATTTCAGCATCAAGGGAATACCACAGAAAAATTCACATTCCAAATTTTCTTACAGTCCCTTGGAATCTCTTTTCCCTCATTCTGCTTTGCCTCTTCTGCTAATAGTTTTCAACTTCCAACAACCTTCTCTTTCACCAGGAGCTTTTAAACTGGTATGCTTCCTGAAGTTACAGTTTATTTCCACTGAAAAGCTCTCCTCACAGTAATTCTCACTTAGGATATGCAAAAGAAGATCTTTATATGTGCATAAAAGTGCTCTGTGTATATATATATATAAAAGAACCTCCATGTCTGCATAACAATGCAAAATCTACATCCACATAAAAATTAAATTGACTGCTCATGGTGACCTAGAACAGATCTGACCAGTCTGTTCTTTAAACTGTTGTTATTGTTCTTTTTAATGTCATTTTGCAACTAGAATCATAAGTGATGTGCTCTGCTGAATGTAGTAATGAAGCACATTTTGCAAAAGAACTGTGATCATGCTCTATAGTGATTTTTCATTATTATTTATTTTTCACTGTTTGGAAAGTGAACACTACAGCAATTGTTCCATACCTGGTATTGAAAAAAATAAAAGCCAATTCTGGACAATACTTCAGTAATACTACCTTTATTACTGAAGGTCAGTACTCTTCTTACTGAGCTGCTTTGTACCTGCTGAGGACATCTGGGAGATATTTAAAGGCTAAAAGTCCAAAATAGCTGGCCATGAGATGACTCAACCAGGGAACTGATACGGGTAGGCTGGCCAGGAAGTGTGGCATATAAACAAAGAATGTCTTGCTGGCAGTACTTCGGCTATCTGCCTCTTAAGAAGAGGCTTTGGGAGAAGATACTGCGGTGGAATTCAGGATAAACAAGAGATTCAAAGATCTTAGAAAGGCATTTTTCTTCTAGCTGTTTTCCTTCAGATTTGCACCGTTGTGCCCTGTCTAGACTAAGTCTTACAAGATTACTTTATCAGAGGAGCCATCATTTCATAAGCCGTGGAGTGATGCAGTTATGAAGAAAAACACCTAGAAATTCAGGAAAAGCCATGTAAAGACCAGAATTCTGTCTGTGAAAGTGGGCAGAAGTAGATGTACTTCTAATCAAAACAAGGAAACATTCTTACTATTTTTTAAGTAATTGTGTCTTCTCATGTGGAATACTGTGCATGGCTCTAATAACCCATGTTAAGAAAAGATTAATTTAAATTGTAACAGCTACACATAGCAGGAGCTGAAGTGATTAGGGGAATAGGGATCCTATTTTATAAGCTATGCTCACTTGGGGGTACAAGGTTTTTTCCTCAATATTAACAAAAATATCTATACCAGCAAAATTTCTCTACAGCAGATTGAGCTTTGAGGACTGTGGCATATTAGAATGAAGTAGAATGAAACCTACTAGTGGAAGGGAGAAATGGGAAACAGCTACAAGGGACAAGAGGGAAGGGGTATGGGTGCCTTCTATAAACAGACCAAGAGGATAAATGTCAAGGAGTGAAATAAACTGTTTAAGGTAAAGAAAAAAGTTGGTGCTAGAAGAGACACGTATAAATTGCCTCCAAATGAAAGTAAACCATCAAAATGACTACTATAACAAAGGACTGGTCTCACTGAACAATGGGAACCCTTGCAATCTTACACCCTGTGTTTTACATCATACCAAAAAGATGTGGCAACATTTCAAAACATTCCCATCTTGGCTTTCAAATAATGCCTTGTCCTGCTGAATAGTAACAAAAAATAAAATAAATTAAAAAAAAAAAAAAAGCGTAAACCAGACATTTGCTAGCACTTTGCCCAGCCAAGATGTCATTCCTTTTCTTTGTCATTCTCTTATTTCTCCTCTTAAAGATATCCTCCAAAAGTATGAGCTGTGGTTATGGAGTTTGATTAACCACTTAAAACAGACAAAAGACCTTTATTGAGATAATATTTGCTTTTCCATGTGTTGAGTACTCTGTAACACAGACATCCAGTTGTCACTCATTATAAATCTACAAATGCACAACTACCATACTGCATGCACGCACTTAAAGTTACAGTTATAAATTAAACTTTTATTGGTGCATCTATTTTCCCACCGAGCAAAACAATTACAAAGCAAATTGAGAACTGCCAGGATACCACTTGAACATTAACTTGGTAGCTGCCTCCCCACTGTGCTGGCACTGTTTTTACTTTCTTCCTACTCAATAGTCTTGCAGCAACAAAGTCAACAGCTGTGGCCAAAGGCAGTCAAGTTTGGCAGTTGCAGTACCCAGATGACAACCTCTGGTGTATCTCTTTCCAATAGCAGCAGCAGTGATGTCTGGATTTATTGACAGCTCAAGGGTTTCTCTGTTGGCTGGGTTCCTCCCTAGCAGCTGTGGAACAGCCTCTATTGCTATCCTGAGGTTGAGCTGTGGTGGGGATAACAGGGTTCCCTCGTCCTGCTGTGATTATGAGATTCCTCACTGTGTACCTCTAATCAGTCTCTCTCCTCAATCACATTATACTGAGTCAAAAAAAAATTTCCATTTAATTGCCCATTTTTCTAGAATGGTCTATTCTCTGCCCTTCAAACACACTGCCCACTTATGCACCGTGTTGCTTCTGATTACGAGAAGAATTTCAACTTCCCTAACAAACTATTTCAGTGTGGGGTTTTTTTGCTAGTTTCTAGCTGTAAATGCCATTTCTCTTTAGAAACACAAGCATACGCTATACTAAACTAAAGATCTGTACTCTCTGACACAGATGACCACTACGACTGAGGAACCATGCAAGAGTTGGGAGTTGGGCAGCGTTTTATCTTAAAGGAGATGGTTATTGATCCCTGGGTTATTGGATACCAATGACCCATAGGAGAGGACGTGGAATAAGAGGGGATTGTAACTGCTTGCACTACTAGACAGGGAAAGGGGAACAGTATATAGTGCAGCAGCAATTCAGATCGAAGGAAGGAATTCTCATTCAGGCTAGCTTCTCACCCCAGCCCCATTACTGTGACAGACATGCCTGAAACGGAGAGAGGTGTTGAGGGGAGCAGGTAAGGCGGAAATGGAAAGACAAGTTTGGAAGAAAAGCTGAAGCCAGGTTTTTGGTGAAGACCTCAGGGGAAACAAGGAGAGTGATTTAGGAAGTGAGAAAGATTAAGCTGCTCTTGCAGCACAGGACATTTTCCAGCTATTTGGGGTTTTTTAAACAAAACAAAAAAACCCCCACACCTTAGTCTCTACCTTTTCAAAGTGTTGTGTGGGAATTTAGCTAAGAGTCTTATTATGCCAGCCACAGTCTTGTGGCTAAAACCCTGCTCAGAGCTTTAGAAATTTAAAGATAAAATGCTTCAGAGTGTGTAAGCGCTGAGAATTTACAGGGCTCTCCTATCCCTACAAATAACTACTCGGTAATAATTTGGTGAACCCAGCAATATAGTTGTGACCTCAAATGCTGTGTTAAACAAGGAACTCTCCTGCCCATTTGCTGTAATTCTCTCACACATGGTTCATGCTTCTTTTAGAAATGTCTGATCACTACGTGAAACCCAGAGGCAGGAAAGCCAGACAAAACTCTGAGGCTTACTAAAGCTGGAAATCTAGACTTAGAATTCTACACAAAATATAAATTATTAGCACTACAGTGAATCATATATCATAACATAAATTAGTAATATATTACTCAGTGAAATGCTAAGTGTGATTTTTAATACTATATGACAGATTTTTTAATTTATGAACTGTCTATTAAATTTAAAAGTCGTTCCATTTCTTTCTTCTCTATCATATATTAAAGTCTCCTTTTGTTTGAGTCTCCTAATCCTTCATTTATTAACAATATCACTCTTTCTCTTTTCTATTATTGCTTTTGGGTTCTTTCCTTTCCTTCTTTCCTTTATTTTCCTTTTACTTTTCAAGTCTCTTGAGATTCAATTTTCATGATAAAAATATGTAAGAATTAGACCCAAATGTTTTCTTTCTTTCTCCCCATGTATATAATACCTTACATGAATACATTAAACTCACATATGTCACTCAGAGTGATCCATAAATAATATAAAATAATAATGGGGCAAATAATATCTATCACCTGTAGTAGGAAAAATATGGTAGCTTTTCTCTTTGGACTTCTTTCTCCTCTACTGGCTTTACTACCTAGTAATTAGTATCATGTGGAATCCAGATCCAGAAAATCCTCAGTAGAAGTGTTGTTGCCTGCCAGATACTTATTATACAAACATTTATATATGTATCTACGTTGATCAAAATTTCCTGGATCTCCACTAAATTGAAACCCAGGTCAAAAAGTACAAGGCTAACATTAAAAAAAAAAGTTACTTTCTTTGTAATTATATTCCTTTGTGGAAATGTAAATTCCCATAATCAAAACTGTACATAATTGCCAGTTAGTTGCCTTAAGCACACTGATTTGTGTTTATTATATAAAAGTCCCAGTCCCTTTATAGCATGGTTACCCTTGGGAAGGTCCATAAATAATATGATTTTTCAGAACTCTCATTTTTCCAACTGGATGATACATAAAAATGGATGTTTTTTACATGTCTTTGTGGCATTTTTTCTCAGATCGTAGTGTTTATCCACAGGATTTTGCACATGAATTTAAATTGGAGAAGATTTGACCCAGGGTGCAGCTCTGCAACCTACACATTATTCAGCAGCTCACTGTAGTAGCAAGAATTGTACGGGGGATTCTGCAGATCCTTTGGGATACCTAACACCAGCAAAGCCATGTCTAGCAAACGGTCACCACTGAGTGGTTCTGCGCATACTTTCTGATCTAACATACCCAAACAGGATGAGAGAGGAGAGCGCTTTGTAATACAAGTGGCGTGAATGATCACATCAAGGGGGTCATCTGAGCGGTATCCCTAGCTAGTCAAAATTTCTCCTAGTGCTCTCGCAAGTAGAAGGGAACAAATTATATCCACAATACTACTACAATCAGTGATTTGCGAAACATGCCATGTTGTATGTGCATGTCGTGGCACAGTGTGCAGGAGAGATTTGCAAGCCATTAAAGGAATTATTCTATTGTGAAACACTTGAATAAATTTAAACAGATGAGTTTCAGCAAGCGAATTGAAACTATTGTGACAGCTCCTTTTATGTCTGTCTTCTTGTGCTTCGGGGTGCTAATTTTTAATATGGGTGTTATGGGAGTCATTTCACCTTTATTGTTTAACTGAAAAAAGTTGTTGGACCTTGAGAGGATTCCTGGGGAAGAGCCTGAAGACTGAAATACTTTTCATCGATAGAACAGGTTCTAAAAACTCAGTGGCTGACACATTCTCCTGCTGAGATGCTTGAGTTTTGCCCCGACACCAAAGAGCAAGCAGTTCAATCTACAGACCCGTTCGGACTTTGGTCCCTACACTGAGTCTGCCAACAACAGTGTCAGCTGTGATCTAGACACCTGTCCATTAGAAACTACACTGAGACCACAAACTCATTTCATACAGATAACTGAAAAGACATTAGATGGCAATAATTGCTGTTACTTCCAACCTGGATTAGATTTGAACCAACAACCTAGGCTTCATATTCTATTACTGGTCCCCTGAGCTGTTCGCTACCCTTGAATTCTTTCTCTGATGCTGTGTTATGTACTCTTGAAGTAATATATCAGATTCCTGATTTTCTGCACAAAGGAAGGAGAATTCATATGAATAATTCTTCAGTGTATGTGGATTTGTATCCAAAAACATAAAACATAAAAAACATCTATTTTAAGAACATTAAAATTCTGTCAACTTCCTAGAAAATAAAAATCAAATATACCCTTCTCACGCTAGGATCTTTTGAAGGGCCCCTACCAAGAACAAGTTTAGGTTTGGATCATTTGCATCTGCAGCATACATAGTGCAGACCCAAGTATTTGTGAGGTTACCGAGTTGCATGACAGGATACTGAGTAGGACTAAATACTCTGTTGGAGTAAATCGTCTGCTGAAATAGATGGATTTGCACTAGTAAATATCAGCAAGGAATAAAGAATGTAAATTGTTGAGACATATTAGTCGGGGGAGGTATATTTGTTAAAAATATACATATTGCCATCAGCAATACCAGCAAAGATTTTGCATAAAGACATGAATGGGATCAAATAGCCATCATAAAGGACCATTTTATAACTCTGCTGTAAACTCTATTTTAAAGGTACATATTTGACCTCACAGTAAATTGGGACTGTGACAAACAGCATTTTTGCTCTTATAATTTATCAGCTAAACCACAGTGGGTTTAGCAGTGTTTGAGCCTATATTACGTCTACACACACAAAAATCAGGAATAGGATACATTCATTTCAAAGGTGTGTATCATCAAAGTTCTCTTTTTAGTTAAAAAAAAAGGAAAATCAAACCCCTGAGTCCTAGATAATACTTTCTATACAGTGCTGTGTTTAACGGAGAGTTCATGTTTACAGCTCAGTTGTAAAAAGCTGAGAAAATACAGCTTTGTTACCTAGACACTGATGAAACTCTAAATAGTGTTGCAGGCAGAGCTGTATAATGACTACATATTAAAATATCTTTGGTGTCTTCTGAGAGTGCAGAACATTACTTGTTACTCTGACCGTAAACGTATAACAATTGTGGTTTTGTAAAATAAGTTGAAACCTCCTGCAGTCTAAAATATAGAACAATGCAGATGACTAATTTGAATCAACGAGGTTGCACGTGGCATATCACAGTGGGATTCCTAATGATCTTCTACAAGGATTCTGTTTGTCTAAGGCTCCCATTTTCTGTCCTGTGATGTGTGGATGTGAACTATGCTGAAAATAATATGAGGCTAATTACCAGCCTTGTCAATGGCAATTCACATACAATGATAAACTGTATTTCTAAAAAAAAAAAAAAAAAGTAAAATTAAGCCACACATCCTCTCAGTACTAATGACACTGAAACTAAAGATGGTTTCAGCCTCTGCTCGTAGTTTCTTTGTTCCCAACAGCATTTTCAGAGCGGATGTCAGCACAGGTGAGATTAAAATTAAGGAAAAAAAAAAAACCAAACAGATTAGAGCCTTAAAAATGATCAGTCACAACACCATAATATTTGTTCAGACCAAAAATATGAGAAAGGATATAAGAAAGGTTTATGGGAAGGTTGTTTATCCTATTTGTCCTTTTTTATATAGCTCCTCCCTTTTTATCCTTCCTACATTTATTATGTGAATCAGTGAGAGAATATTGCAGGGGTCATGTCCTGTAGACACAGTTTCAGGTTTAAAAAACTATTTATCATTGCATTTTCTTATAGTTAATGAACATTTTTTTCAGCCACGTTTGACCACTATACAGCAATTTAAAGTGAAACTGCAACTCTTAAATCCTAATACTCCTTTCACAGACACTGAATAGCCAAGACTATCAAATGGGACAAGAAAAAATATTTAGTAAACTGACAAAGGGTGACATATGTTGGTTTAACTTCCCATATAATGTCCTCTGTCCTTGTAAACCATTTTATCCTTCCAGTTTAAATACACACAAGGCATCCAGTGCCATTTACTATGTAAATGCTAAAGCACACAGTTAGTAACAAGTCAAAGCTATTCTCACCTTATTGACTTGCTTTCTCTGTTAGCTTCTGTTGTGGTACATGACTTTGGGAATGGGGAAAATGTTACTTTTCTGGTAATTACGTGTGTGTTTTCATCAATGTCTTGTACATACAGTTGCAGATACACCTCCCTGTATGGCATTCTGTCTGCAACTGCACACAGATACACATACATATATGCATATGCAGCTTTTATAGTTAAAAAACATATCAGCAGGTCAGAAAACTATGTATCCTATGAAGTATGACAGAATATCGTGTCAATTGACATACCACTTTTGGTGCAATGGAAAGCATTAGACATAAATAGCTGTATTACAAGCATTAGAGAATCTACCTTCTTGATATGCTATTGAATTAAAGTAGCTTCTTTTATAGTCAGTGCTTCTGTATCATAAGTGAGTTTAGTGACAAAACAAAACAAGAGATAGGGCAATTGAAGCAGATGTTCCATGAAACTCTTACTATACAGAACACAAGGGTCTGGCATATAGCTCATCAGTAAAACATGAGAATGTACTTGAGTAGAAAAATCACAATCTGGTACCCACAGGCTATTGCCTGCATCTCATGTAAACTGATAAATTAAAGATGCTGCACCATTTTTCCTTGTCTTTCCTTTGTCAAATGCAATCATTTAAACATGCATTTTGGTACTGGAAAACTTAAAAAATAAGCAAACATACCAACATATACATAATTTGCTGAAGCACAGCCTTCTACAGACATTAGATTTTTTCTTATCATCTCTGTGTGCATTTTTTTTAATCTGAAATAATATTGTTTATTTTGCCTGAGGATTTGCACTTGTAAGAGCAAATTTCAAAGTCTACCCACTCCGCCCCCTCTATCCCTATTGGTGCTAGTGAGAGATGTTTTTATCAGGGATTCTGCAGAGTAAAAGATCCATTTATGGTCACTTTGTAAGGAAGCATTTTAAAAATTATGCAGGTATTAAACATACCCACCTAGAACCAGTAATAATAATAAAAAAATACTGTTACGCTACATAAAATAAAAAGTGTTCTGAAAGTCAAAATAATCAAATAAAGAAAGCAAACTGTCCCCAGACATTTTGATAGACTGGAAAACAATGTAGTGAAAGTAGAAGAATGTTCAATACTGATGTATAAACACAATTTATGGTTTCTGAGAATTTGATTATATTTACATTCACAAAACCTCACCAGATCTAGGACAGTTTTAGTGTTCTGTGCTGACAGAGGTCAGACTTAACAACTACAGAGCAGAAACATGCAGCCTTAATTTGGTAAATGTTGAATATTTCAGTATAATAAAAATAATAACATATATAAAACATGAACAGAGTTTGATTTTTAAAAATTTAATCTTTTTTATCATTCTTCTTGTCTGTTCTTCAGTCCTTGGAATTTTAGCTTTTGTGAAAGTGTTTTATGAATGCTTAATATTCTTTCCTTACTCATCTCTGGCAATCTGATGCTAAGTGGGACAAAATGCAAACAGAGCATTGCCCGTTAAAATTTTAATGCCACATCACAATTTTCTAATGGTGCTATCAGAATTGCAAAACAGTGTAACTCCGCTGAAACTAATAATAAATCAGGTGCTAGAAGCAGCACCTCCTGCAAGTAGTGGACTCCAGCCAAGCAATGGGAGATTTACAAGGACAATTGGTTTCTTTCATTTTAAAAACTTAGCACTGTCTTCTCAAAGTGCTCAAAAATTAACAGGTTACAACATCCCTTTACAGTTTATGGCAGGATTTTAATTTGGGCACATTTGAAATCATAGAATCACAGAATTGTTTAGGTTGGAAAAGACCTTTAAAATCATTGAGTCCAACCATTAACCTAGCACTGCCAATAAGTGTATTAAAAACCAGGAGAGAAACGTCATTTGAAGTAAGTACTGTAGCTTTAGTTGCAGTTCAGGGCAGGATTACAGTGAAATAATCTGCACGTGTATACACTACGTAAAATGTCCTACCATTCATTTAGTCCTTCTATGCTTTTGCTCTTATTATTGACATTACTAAAGAGGACGTTGAAGTACCTTCCTGCAGATACTTCCCTGAGTAATGCAGACGACCATGTATCTATTTCCTTAACAGGCAGGTTGCCAGAGGTATTCCAGGTAGATAACTTTCTCTTTTGCCAGTTTGGTGGACATTGTAATTAGGCTATGTGCTTGCCACTGCAGAAAAATAATCATGTCCTAAGAATTCACAACTTCTCAGAAAACGGGGCAGAAGAAAAGTTTCTCAACCTTCCGAAGATTACAAAAATATTATAAAGGCACTAGAATCCTTTTAAAGTGCAGTTATATCTGCATGAAGAGTGAGATAAACTCTTCCTAAAATCTCATTCTCAATGTCGCTCTCAACTCCATACCCTCGATGTCAAGATGGCTTTGAGTGTTTATTTTGATGGAGCTATGGTATTTAGATTTGTTGTAGCCTTCGGCTCTCACCGTAAAGGCAATGATATTTTCACTCCGTGCTTGCCTAAGTGGATTAGGCTCTGCATTGAGACACACAATGTATGAGCCAGGGCCTCTGCATCGCAGGGTCTTAGAGCTTGCTCTTCCAGGGTGAAAGCAGCAGCAGCAGCAGCAGCAACGATCCCCCAGCCGTGACTTCTTCAGGGACAATCACACAGCTGCTCCCTGCAATGCCACCCACACATCTACTCAACTCTTTCCCTCCCATAAGGGACCTAGATTTGATGTTCTCTTGAATAAGAGAGGCAATGCTGTTAATCCTTGCTTAACTTAACTGCAGTCCATTTTCCTCACGGTTACGCCGCAGACTGAACTCGTAAAACCAAGACTTGCCAGGAGCACCTACGACCATTTCCCAGGGGTGTCTGCAGGGACTGGAGCCTCCCACACCCATGTTACGCAGCCCCTCTTGCTCCTCATTCCTCCTGAATAACACTTGTTCGCTAAGTAGTAGAAACTGAGTCCACTTGGATGATAAAGTGCTCAGAGAACTCACATTTTGAATATGACATTTTGCAAAAAGATATATCTATAGCACACAGAGACACAGCTTTCTGGAAGGCTCTTTCAGGGCAATTGCTCCAATGAATAAATCCCCAAAATACCAACTCACAAAAGTAACCTCCTACCAGAATGGGAGTTATCAATTTCCGTGAGTAGGAGTAAAGCACCTGCAACACACAACGGAGCAATTTGCATTTTAACTGCAAGGGGGTATTTTGGGATATATACTTAATTTGTGAGTGCTCGTCATCTTTGAGGGCTTGGGCTTAAGTCACAGTTGGGTCACAAATAAGAATATGTTCAATGGCCTCATCTAAGTCTTCAGCTACCCGTTTCACAAAACTACCACAATCTGACATGGTGAGCAATCTCTGCTCAAGGCCCATAACTAGAATAGCAAGGGTGCTGCAGGTCAGAACTGAGATGTATTGAAAGGGATGTGTGGAGAAGCTTAGTCCCTCACTTTCATGAGCACTAAATTCACTCAAGATTTTAATAATAAAAAATTCAGGGTTGTCTGACAACATTCATTTTTTTTTCATGAGCCTGTCTTCTCAAATTCCCTGGCTAATGCTGCACATAGTGACACAGCCAGTGTCACTCATGACAGCGTTTACCTGCATTGCAACAACATGACTTGCCTGTCAACCTTAAATGTTTGACAAACTGTTCTTTTTTTTTTTCAAAAATAAATACATAAATAACATGAAGATATGTGAAACTGATTTTTTTTTTTTTTTTAAAGGGCAGGCATCAGGGCTGTCTGCTTTGCAGTTCTGGCTGCATTGCAGATGACCATGCTGTGGACCAAAACATGCAAAAGCCTGTGAAATGACTTCCAGTAGTTTTGTTACTAGCTCACTCCTTCCCTCCATTTCCTTCCACTACCTACTTGTCCTGCACCCAAAGTGTCTGCAGGTACTTATCCTGTAAAATGTAGACCAATATGCTACATATATTATGTGTGCAATAAAAATGAGAAAAAAAATTAATTAAATGCTACACACTGAATAAATAAAATGATAATGTGAATAATGAAATGAATGTATCTTCATGTGGGGCCTGACAGAAGAACTGTGAAAAGTGGATGTTTCCCTTTAAGAACTGTATGTCACTAAACCCAACACAACTTTCATTAACGATGAAGTGGTTCCATTAAAAAAAAAGGAGTTGGTTCTTCGTTCAGCCACTTTTGTAATAAAAGTATGCAAAGTGGTAGCCATCAAGTGAAATGTGTTGTTGTTAACAATAGAAAATATGCTGATTGGCATCACAATATACCTTCTGAATACTTTTCTTTATTAGTATGGTGAGAGCTCTCCCACTTGTTTTAGTCTCCTATAACTACCAAGGAGATATGTGCTGGGCACAAAAGAATTTGTGATGATCTCATTTCTTCCTTTAGAGGTAATGCTGGGCTCTTCAGGTAGCTTGCTGTTGAACAAGATTTCACATCTTTACTCTGGGAGACAGGCATCCTCACTTTCATGTTATCTCCTGCATCTTACAGCTTTAATGTGCTTTCTTGAATACAACCACCTGCAGAAACTGTTATGTTTATTTAATCAGCCTGGGTGTAAAACTGGATTGCTAGAGAGCATAAATTGGCACCTCCTCATCTCAAAGAAAGGTTGGACAAGCTGAGGATGTGCTGGACTAAGGAGAACTGTTCAGTTTGAGTTTGGAATGGCAGGAACAGGACTGCCATTAACATTAACCTAATTTGCCTGCAGCAAAATTACCCTGTAGCATTTCAGACCTAAAAATATTAATATAGGGAAAGGTGATCCAATAACGTTGACAGTTAATAATGAATAGCTTCAACTTCTACTGAATAATACTGTATGACCCTTTTGCTTTGGGTAGCAGGGAAGCAGAATCACTGGCTCAACAGCTTCTTTCAGTCCTATAAATACAATGTTTATTGTATGTCACTCAATCATCAGTTTCTTCTGGTCAAATAATGAAAAAGTGGATTTGAGATCAATTGAGATCTGCAATGAATGCTTTGGCCAGCTTTACAACCACACGTGCATATATACTATTAATCAACATAGCACGAATGTACACATAAGCCTGGAAAACACAATGCCAGTGATGCATATTTCTTTTGTTGGGTCCTGCTTAACATGTAATCTGTGTCATCTATTCCTTCCCTTGTAAGCAGGCTTGTTTGAATATAATTTTAGGTGAAAGTCTTGGATTATTTAATGAGCTTTTCTGTAGTTTTTGCTCTGGAATGCATACACCTGAGGTCCTTCTTTTATAAAAAAGCTTTACAAAAATTCCAATTGTCTAAAATGCTGGGTAGGCAGGGAAGAATGTAGAGGTTTGATCCATAAAATCAGAAACTGCAGCACAGTTCTGCTTTTCCCGAAATTCAGCCGTGCTTCAGAAGATCTGTACCTTCTACCAGGCCAAGAACACATTCATAATTTAAGAAAGAAGCCACACCAGAACAGCAGACGTTGGATGAGACATGAGACTGTCAAATCAACGGCCCTGGATTTGGCTTGTGTCCTTGCCAAATTCTTAGTGATTATGTACGTTCTCTCACAAAGTGTTTAGTTTTCTTTCACTGGAACATCGGAGCTCATTTCAGACTGCATAACAGGATGTCATAAACTGTGCTATACTGGAGAAGAATTCCTCCTGCTCTCAGTTGTCAGTGCTGGGATCACTCAAAAGCAGCTGGAATGCCTGATTAATCACATCACGGGGCCTCACATGTGGTTCCTTAGAAGCAGACACTAATAATAGCTCTATATTATAAATAAAAGAGTGTTGCTTTGCCCATCGTCTTAATCACATGGATTACTTGATAGTGACCATCAAGCGTAGATTGTGGCATCTGGAGTATCCACAGTTAAAACCACTTTAAGCACATGATGACACCTTGAGAGACTGACTACAAAATACGATCTTCCATTTCAGTTCATTCTGGTCAAGTCAGCCAGAATGGGATCTGCCCACTTACACAGCTGAAAGTATTCTTCAGAAGCAGTCATTCAGCGCAGTGGGAGAAAGAAGGGATGTTTAGTAATTTAAAGCTTACACTAATTTAAATTCCAATGAGTTCTTGGACCCGCTTAGCCACATGTCTACAGGGTGAATAATTTTACTTTGAATATTTATACTTTGCTTTTCCTCAGAACTCGTAGACAAGTTTTCCTGTGAAAACTGGAAGAACAACCCTACTCTAAGGATGTTTTCCCTTTCCTTTCAAAACTAATGTCAGCTCAGCATATTTCTGCTTCTCCACTATAACCTTATTTTTTTCTCAGCTTTCAAAAGCATACATTTGCTGAGCAAAATAAGGGGAGAGTACAAGTGTTTAACATTGCGGTAAGTTTCAGCAGTGCTTTTGTCAGCTAGACAGCACATGTTTCTTCAGGAAAGACTTCAAAGAATGACACAAATGCAAGTAATGGAAGCAGACAGCTTTGCTAATGACAGACATTTCATGCAGGCTTCATGCCTTTTTTAACATCCTGTTCTCAGACCTGAAGTGCAGAAGATCTCTGACAAAATCACACTATGGCCTCTAAATCTGCTTATGGAGTGTACCTGTGTCAACCAGTCTGCAAGTATAAATAAAGGTCCAAGATGTCAATTCTACAAGTGAAAAAACCAAGAGCATAGTAAAGAATAAATGGAGAACAGTACATTGCAGCTCTATACAGAAAGCTCAGCCCATCTGAAGATGTCTCTGTTTCCTGTTTTTCCTCAGAATATGCAAGCTGTACCTCAAGTTATCTGGCAGAAATACCGCGATATCAGGTACTGTCATGTTCAACCTCAGTTCAAATATCTTCATTCTCAAAAAAAAAAAAAAAATTTTAAAATGCCTCTGTGCAGAGCCTCTGCTGGCATTCTCTCCAGTTTTCTGTTTCTGTAGAGGAACACTGTAAATTCTGCCTGCAGACGCAGTCCTGCTAGAAATCACAGGACCATTCGTTGTTAGACCATTACTGTCTCCAGAAAAGTCATTCAGGAGCCCCACAAAGTTGATCTGACGAACCAGAAAGTGCTACCTTTGGTAACAGTCGCGGAGGTTCATTTCCAGACAGCTGACTGAGTGTGTTCACTCACACGTGCGGGCTCTGCTGAAGGGTAACTCTTTCACATGCTCTCTAGCTGACAGCGTAACAAATAAACATTAGGGCATGCTAAGGCACGTGCCGCAGTCCGTCTTACAGACGTACACCTTCATCATTCAAGAAGCTTTCTGTTTCCTTATTACTTATCATTCGCAGTGGTCAAAATCCTTCGTATATTTCTTTTTTAGCCAAGACATTATCAGACCACAGCAGAGCAGACATAGTTCAGCATCCTTTCATTGACAAGGCTACTCAATGCCTCCACCATTCAAAAGAAATGCTAACAAACTCCAGTGCAGGCAATAACAAATCTCCCAAAAGGAGAAAGCTTCCTTCTAAAGCCCTGGAGGTGAACCAGGAAGGTACTGTCCCTCCTGGAGTCTCACAAATTTACCTGGGAGGGAGCCACAAAGGCTTAAACTCTGACCGTCTTTAACATGGGACAGTGGGGTGGTCTCATGTACCTCGTTACTTATTACTCATGCAATATACCCGAGCATTCTCTGTATCATACAATACCCTGTATAATAACCTGTGCATATTACTCCATGTTCTGCTGAAAGGTAATAAATTTAAAACTTATTAAAGTAAATACTTTTACTGAACACATTGCTTTTTTTTTTGTAATCAAAAAAGTAAATATGGGGGCCTGATTTTTTTTCCGTGCACCATCCATTATTTGATCTGTAACTGTCATGTTCCCTCATATTTTTTTCTCTCCCTAAATGTAACCACACTCGTCATTTTACTCTTTCACACTGAAATTTTTCCAAGACTCTGGTCATTCTTGCCACTTTTTTTTTTACTGCTTCAATTTCTTTCTTTTATTTTACTTTTTTTTTTTTTTCAAATGGGGCAGCCAGAACTGAACAACGCACTCAAGGGGGAACAGGCCACCACCACACATAAACATACAGTATTCTGTGTGAAGGTGTACATAAAGGCAAATTCTTCATTTTTTACTTAATGAAAATGAGCTAAAACAAGGCAACTATAAAGGGTTACAGAGTAACCCTTTAAAGTTACAGAGTAACCCTTTAGTTAGGGTTGCAGAGTAAGGAAATACAATGAGGCTTGAAGGTAAAGCAGTGAAAGCTAAAAACATCTACAGAAAACAACAAGGTCATTTAATCAGACTAAATTGTAACAGAAAAACTGATGAAAACCAACTGGCCTGTGGATTAGGTGGACCTGAGTTTCCTGTGAAAGACAAAAGTTGGATGTCAAAACCCATAGAAGCAAAAGAGTTCTCAAGAGACCATTTTCACAGATATGAAAAAAGACAATAAGTATTTCATCCATATCAAAAGTTTCTGTACATTCAGCTACGGATCAATATTGTAACCTGGTATAAACAGAGGTATTGTAAGTGAAGGAGCAAACACATGATTTCATGATTGCTGTTTTCTCTGGGTGCTTGTGAACCAAGATCAGCCTATCACCTGAAATTTATTTATGAAAAAGATTTCTGAGGAGGGCCACCAGAGAGAAAGAAATCACATTTCAGTACATTGCCAAAGGGAGACAAGGCACACAGTTAAACTCATTTAGCCGTAGTACAATATAATGGTCAAACAATTGAACATCCGCTGTATAAGCATGTTTTTTTCTCGGTTAAGCACCTGCAAGAGGCTCAGAAAAAGGCAAAGATCCACATACAGGTCTGAAACAAAAGTGATCAGGTAGCTGAATTCCACCACAAGTAAAGGGTTTTCTCAACAACCTTAGAATGCAAGTCAAGTGCAGACCAGATGACAAAATCCCTCACTTTATGGGGAGAATGCAACCTGCCCCTTTATTCTTCCTGGAAGCCTGTGTAAGTTAGGGTGTATCTCCCATTTTTGCCAACACAGGTTTTGGCATAGCCGAGAAGTGACCACTAATCAACACAGGTCTGTCAGCAGAAACTCCTAGTATGTGTGCACTTACGCTAACAAAATGGTGTTATTACCATCAGTATTTACTCTGCCGAAAAGCAAAACAGGTTTAAAGCAAACAAATGAAAGTACTTTTTGTATAATGCGTAATTAAATTGTGAAACCTACTGCCTACAGGATCAGGCAGAGGACAAAACTTTATCTGGATTTAAAAAAGCATTAGACAAATTCATAGAGGAGATGTACATCATTGGTTATTAAACATGAAATCCCAGATGCAACCTCTGGCTTAGAAAAAAATTCACTAAAATGCTGATTGCTGGGAGCTGGGAAATTATACCATGGGAAGGATCACTCTATAGCTGCCTTATTTTTTCTGTTCTTTCCCTAAGGGTCAATGTTAGAGCTAGGAGACTTTGGTCCTTTGATCTAAGCTCCCAAGCAGGTCACAGAAGCAGTAATTCCTATAAACCCTCAGTGAAAATAAACATGAATACTCCAAGTCCAAAAGGAGTCTTACCTTCTTCAAATATTATTTGGTCCTCATGGCCTTTCAAATATTGCAGCCTACTAACAGTCCTGAAAATTTCGCTGTACCTCACATGCTATAAGCTTTGGACGGACCACACTCATTTTCCAGGTTCACCAGTTCTATCCGGGAAAGCAAAGGAAAGAGGGGGTTTGACCGAATACACAGATTTTAAGTGGGTCTTCCCCTCTCTGTCATTGTCTTGGTAATTTACTCCAGCTAGGCTCTCTCCCTTTCTGTAAGAACAGAATCTAAGAAATGCTCTACCAGGTCAGATGAAAGTCCAGGTCCATCTAACCTAATTGTCTTCCATGGCTCAGTCTTTTACCAGATGGTGGTCATTCAGCCATGCTGTCCCCCTGACAAATACATAAGAAGTATTGCCTCAGGAGGAAACCTGACCAGTTTCTTACTGCCAGATCCTGGACGAAAACAGAGTATAACAAAGGACTCTACTCTTAACCATCCCCGCTCGTTCCCGGCTGGCCACATTACTTCCTCGTCATTATGGAAAACTATCTCAACTAGTTCCCATAAAAACAGTATTAGAAACAATAAGTAAAAGTGAAAAAATAAACCAAGAAGCAGCAATCAATTTCTACTCCTGCCCTTTCCAAACTCTGGCATTACCATGCTGAGGCATATTCCTCCTAGAGGAATGCAAATACCTCAGCCTTCCCTGAAGCAGCACATTTACAGCTAACGAACAAAGAAGGTGGCACCTAAATCTATGACGTCACACTGTCCACAAGGTTACCCTCTGTGTGACGTGTTCGCATGTCAGAGGAAACGCGGCACAGGGCTGTGATCCCTGATAACCCAAAGACTTTCGGCGCTGATACTATTAGTTGGTTGCTGAATTCGTATGATACCTTTTTGAAGATGTTTAAAAGGCACCGCAGTACAATATTTTCCTATAAACTGAAAACAAATAGTAAATACAATGGACAAATGACAGGAGTTGCTGCAATGAAGCAGTTTATAAAATATTTATATAAAATTTTGTAACCTTCAACAGAGGCCAAGTTTGTTGTCAGAACCAGCAGGATATTTTCAGGCAAATAATCCCTTTCATCAGTCTTCTAAAGGAACAGAATGGAAACTTTAAGAATGAGACTTTGAAAAATGTAGTGTGAGACCAGGCAACATACTGTAAAGGTCTTCCCATTACATCTCTGCTTCATTTCTTTGCAAGGCAAAGACAGGTGCTGATAACTTACCTTGCCTCTCTCAAAAACGATTTGTACTAGAACAGAAATGGTGCAAGGATTTCTTTCCACTAAAACAGGGTGTCACTCCTCGTGTTACAGATAATAATATAAGTTACTTCTATTTAAATTTACCTGATGAATGAATCATTCGCTTGCCCTCCCATATTTTAAAATTTTAAAAAATTTTCTCAGTACCTCTGTTTCTGCATTGCCATACTCCTCCTATACTGTTTTATCGAAAATGTTATTAATGAAATACATATAATATGGTAAAACACGTGTAGATACACAGATCACACCTGTGTATGCAGTGATATATTCTCTTTTTCTCTCCTTTCTCCAATTAGCCTCTGATAATGTGAGCAGGCTAACGTGATTACAGGTAATGAACCAATTACTATTTCCACGGTCATGCTGAACTGTTTTTCCTTTGACTTAATTATGTTTAAAAATAACAAGCTTTCATTATGCTTTTTATTGATGATCACATTTACACCCCAAGTCAGCTAATCAGCCATGAGCACATAACAATATGATTTGAACGCTTATTGCTCATGTGACTACATTTTTAAACTTAGCAAAGCAACAAGAAGAAATATCTGTAGTTACAATTTACGGACAGAGTCCAGCCTGGGTAAGACATGAATCCTGTGGAACTCCTCACAGTGCCCGTGGATACGCACTGCTTATGCCTTTGTGTGTCACCAAGCCTTTGTATCAACAGAGACAATACAAGGAAGAGAGGAATGAGAAAGAAACAATGGAGTCAGGGCAAGACTAAGTTTGCTTGGTAGCACTGTTGCTCTGATTTAACCTCCAGAAGTTTACTCCACGCCACAGGGGGTTTTGGTTAGGCTTTTCTCCCCTGTGAGCTCTCTTGGGAAGGATTCTGAAGCAATTAAATATACTTATTTATCTTGCAGCCTGTCCTGGGGCAAGAAGGCAGCACTAATCCTCCTGAGCAAAGCTGGGGGCAATAGAGCCTCAGCAACACCTGGAGCCACCTGGTCGGGGATGGTCCCAGATAGCGAAGACAGCCCCTTGTGGACACATTTTTTTCCAAGACTCACAAGAAGCTGTATCTTTGCACATCTTCGAGCAACAGCAAGTCACTGCTTTGCTGCAGGCTTGGAAATCATGGCTCCTGCTCCTGTTCACACTCCTCTCCTCACTTTGCAAGAGCAGCAAAAATCCCCAGGGGTTCTCCTGTTGCTGGAGCTGTGGTGTGAAAGTGGAACAGTGCAGAGAGCATTTTGGCCCCCAGTTTTAACTGAATGCAACAAGGAGGGTTTGGGTAAAGAATAAGGATTCAGGTCTAAAGCAAATCAGGGAATTTAGGCAGCCAGCTAAACCTTTTGTAAGTGAAAAGCTTCACTTTCCTAGTGCAGGCAGACAAGGTAAGTTTATATCAAACTGCAGAAGTCACAGTTGTCTCTTTCAAATCCACCAAGGTCAAGTCCTGCCTATGTTTTCTATAGGAGCCAAATGGCTAAACCACTTCCCAGGGACTTAAAACACATTTCTTACTTACCTTCCAGGGGACTGGCCTAACTTCCCATGAGCTGGTGGAAATGCTGGCCATTCTTCCCAGTACGGTTTCAAAGATGGCAGAAAAGCTTAGGCTCACCAGCAGACATGCAGAAGGCTCATGGTGCTTCAGCTGGGCAGTGACAGACAGGGGAAATACCATCCTAATTTCCAGTCTTTATTCCAAAGACAGTTTCTAATATTTTTTTTTCCCACTGACTGATCTTTTTAAAGAGGAAAGAGTAACAGTCTACTCAATTATTTTAAAGAAATTGAGCTATGTTCAGGAGAGATTTAAAAATTCATTTAAGATACTTCCCTTTGGCCTAAGAAGCCCACGTGGGAGGCTTTAAAACTGTCCTAGGAGTTGCTTTTTCAGCTTGTTGGCTGTTTTGGATCTTTTTGTGAGATGCTTAAATCTTCCCTTAAGCACGGATGCTTGCCGTACTTGGTAACTTAAGATTTTGGACTGCATTCGAGGAGCCAGATGCCTCAAAGTTAGGTACTGAAGCACTTTACTTTTAGGCACTTATGTTCTTAATTAGATCCAGTCCTTTAAACTATGAACATCGCAGAAGAGTCTCTCTGCATTAAGAAGAAGTTATATTAAGCCATAGAAAAATGTTAAATTTTAATGCGATAGAGCACTCAAACTTGGTTCTTACTAGTGAGAATCTCATTTACAAAATGGCTGCTAATGAAATCTCAGAGAAAATATGTTGGCTTCAAAGCAAAATTAAAATAAAGACAAATGACTGAGGAATTATTGTTTTCAATAAGTTCTTTTTTCATGTGCTAATTACAGGGTAAGAAAGTGATTCGAGTATCTTATTATCTATCTCTCCTTTTTCTGCCAGGAGTTTATAAAGGGTGGGAAAATGGAGGGGGATAGTAATAATTTCATTTATGTTTTAAAGAAAATAATCAGGTTAGCCAGCATTTAATACCTAGAGCCTGAGGATTCCATTTGCATGACTTTGAAGGACAAATACAAAATTATCGGTTATGTCAGTGAAAGGAGAGATGGGGCCTTGAGCAGATGTATTTATTTATATAGAGACAAAAATCATCTCATCAGAGAAAGAATTGACACAGGAGAGAAACCCATTGGGATACAGGCAGAGATATTAATTTTGTTATGACTAGTGCAGCTATTCATATTTGACAAAAAAAGAGTTTTGCTGCTATGAGCTTTAACATTCTTTTACATAAAATCTTGGGGGTGGGCAGAACCCCTCAAAAACTAGATCAACAGTTTCTAAAAACATTTCCGTATCCCAGGTAAAATAATTTAATTATTACCGTGGTTTGAATGTTTGCAAGTTGTAAACTCCCAGCATACTTTAAGGGAACATAAACACATCTTCTGCGCTCAGGGATTAAAACCAGAGAGAAGAAAGATATCCATTGTGGTAAATGCTACTAAAAAGAAGTCAGTGTTCAGTACATTATAAAGCAGGAGATAAATTCCTCTTGTTTCCTTACATTATAAAGCAGGAGATAAATTCCTCTTGTTTTTAAATGGCAGTGGAAGCTGAGGACTGGTGCCATGTGGTGTTTCTGCGTTCACCTAAAGCACACGGACCTGCGGGAGCGCGGTTTTGCTGAGAGCCCTCTGGACGGTCTCCGGGAGCCTCAGCTCCTCCCAGAGGGTGCTGCAGCCCGAGCATCAGTACCCAGTTTTCTCAGCACATCACTCCCATACTTTGGGCTCTGCCATGGATGCCCATTAAATCTTAGTATTACCTATAAAATTGCATTGCTGACCTTCAAAGCAATGCACCAATTTAGTCCTGCTTACTTCACAGACCTCCTATCTACGTATTTGCTTAGTCATTCCCTGAGGTCCTACCCTGCTGGTCTCCTGTCAAATCCTACATTTTAAGTGAGAGCTTTTGGCTTTCACCCTTTCAGCATCTCTGCTCCTCTGACATGGAAGTTGTTGCTGGTGAAGCTTCATGAATCAGAAGGCTTTTTCCTGCCTGTTTTACAAACACCCGTTAACTCTTATCTGTTCTCTTCAGTTTCTGCTCAGCGTGCTTTAATAAAAATGCTGCAGGCTGTCAGTCCTTACTTTGAACAGCAATTGTTCGGATTTATTTTTAAATATAAACAGCCGGGAGGAGTCTGGAGGTGCTAAGCAGTCAGAGAGCCTGATGAATAATGCGTGTCATTCCCAGCTAAACCCAAAAGCAGCCACTCCTGGGCTACTTGTCGGAGCCACAGGAACGGGCAAGCCAGCAAGTACATGCCAAGGCTCCCCGGGACCCGGCGGTGTGCCCGGCCCCCCAGGCAGCTGTGCCACATCAGCCAGCAGCCCCTGCCATCCCTCACCAGCCTCCTGGGCTGCGAGATGGGCCCGAGCTGTCACTGAGCACCGGCTGGGACTCTGGCAGGCATCGTGCCGTAGCTCTCGTCTCACGGACCCAATTAGACAGTCTGGAGAGCGTCGTTATCAGGAAGGCACATGATGCTATGGGTCAAAAGGGAGACACATTTAAAAAGCTATTATTTCGCAGTCCACAACAGTCAGAGAAATACTTTAAAATAACAGGTGGAGCCTGTATCCAAAGGGTTTTAAGCAGTCCTGTTTTCTTTTGTACCAAACCAAATATCAGCACTCAGTTACCATATCTGAAGAGCAAATAATAAAAAAACCACCTGTGAGGTGGTAATTCCTTAATCTCTTATGGCCATTTCCCAAGCAAATGTCCCAGGTCAGTATTTCTTAGAGACCATCTTTTCCTCGTGTGACTGAGATCAGCTTCTAAGCAGTTGAGAAGTTTCCTTGAAACTGCTCCCATCCCTCTCCAAGTCTCTTTGTCTTCCCTCACTCTGGGTAGGAGTAGTTTGCATCTCTCCCCAGGGGTCCTCCCTCATCCTCAGTGTTTCCCACCAGACCCTGATTGAAGGACTGACTTCAAAGAACTCCCATATACGTCCTGAATATGGTAAGTGGGTTTATCCCAGATCACTGTCTGCACCTCCTGTGTATGGGCAAGCTACAGCCCAGATTTAACCCTTCGAATGCAGAAAGGCAGCACACAGGTAGAAAGAGGTATGCAGAGTTTGTGGTCATAGAAATAATGCCAAAGACTGCCACATTCTCCATGGCAGCATTTCTCACTCCTCCAGAGCCTGGCCACCCACCAGAGGAGCAGGCAAAGTTAATGGGGAAACGCCCATCGTGCAGGACATACATCATGCCCTCTGAGGAATTTAGCACAAAGTGATTTCTGCATGAAAGTTAAAATGTTGACAACACAGTCACTGTGGGCATCACTTGTCCTAGGACCTAAGAGGAGGGGGATAACACACATTCTCCACACGCATGGATTGGAGCTGTAATTCAGCACAGTAAGGGACTTGGCCTCAGTGGTGATACGCAGCCTTCTTACACTCTTGTTTTTATCATGTACACCAGCCTTAACTGTGCTAACATACAGATTTTCAGGTGTATTCTGAACCTTTTCTTTTGTTTGGTTTTGTCCTTTTGATTTTATTTTTTATTTTTCTATGAGCTTGTTATTAGCAAGGAGCCACAAACTTCCGTGTCATCAGAACGGAGAGATGTCATACTGCATAGCGACAGTTGGAACGGCCAGGCTGAGGCAGAAGGGACAGGGGCTGCTTAAGTCACCCTAGCTATGATATGCCTCATGCTATGGAGCTCTGGCTTCAGACTGATTCTCCCAGACTGGAGAAACTAGCCTGGGGGCTGGTCTGGGACCTATCCCACAGGCGATCCATCCCAAAACCACTAGAGAGAGTTTGGCAGACCAAGGAAAATACCAGAGGTTCCTTCCTTCTTTGACTTCCTAGTCCCTCTTCCCACAGAATTTCAAACAGAAGAGAACAGGAGTACTCCAGCCTTTTAATTTAACCAAATTGGATTCCAAGTCAGTGCCTTCATTTTTTTAAGATGCCTACTACATTTTGGGTGCTATGCATATTGTATATTTTAACACCACAACAATAATAAGAGCTGAGCAAATAATTTGCAGTGAATAACTTGAAGAATTTCATCTCTTCTCTCATTCACAATTTGACTGGAAGCAGCTAACAATGTTCCTGAATTGGTTGATCATTCAGAGTTATTCCACCAGTTATTTTAGTGACTTAATTTCAAGTCTACAGATTGTGCGTTAACTGTTTTTTCCAAGTATTGGGAAAATGTTAATTTTGAGCTGCCATAGATATTTTAGATTGAATGCAGAGATCACATGATCTACATAAATATTTAATATTGAAAGGCATTAATTTCTGTCAACACATAAAGGTGATATAATATGACATTTTATTTGGCTTCCCCTGCCTCTAGTTCAGCCTCAAAAAGAGCGGGTAAAACACCACCAAAGTTAAAAACAGCTTCACCAGAACAACATTTGTCCAGTGATGAAAAAATGCAGTATATTTTCTTGCCCCTGACTCAAATTAATGTTAATAGAATACAAATACTCCAAGTTTCCAATACTGAAGAGACAATAGCAACTGCCTAAGAACATTGATTGTGTTTCCCTTTTTTCCAATGCAAATACCAGATCTTGCAAAGTCCCTGAATTGTGATGTCCGTTGGGTCAGGATCCACCATCAAGTAAATGTTGTGGTATTCTGGTATGCTGGCATTACCTGACCATAGTGGCACAAGCTGTGGGTGGAGCAGAAATCACTGTTCAAAACTTTCACATGCATTAGATTTCCACTAGCATTTCATCTTAGTTTCTCATTAATAAATAAATGTTTATGAATAAACAAATACTAAAGGAGATGGGTGTTACTTATGAAATTTGTGATTCAAGATGAAAAATGTCCCTGATTTATGCTGACATATAGTGGGAAGGGTTTTACAAAACCTGTCTTTTTATGTGGAGATTAAATATAGGCACTGGGAAAACCCTTTTTGTATATACAAGGCTTGGTCGCATGGTTAACATCTGGAATGTATTCATTTCTTCTATAAACTACATATGACTCCCTTTCTACTGCATTCCTCAAGCAGCAAGCAACATGGATGTATTAATATTAACATGCCTTTGATTCACTTCTCCCCATTTTACAGTCTGCTGCCATATGCCAACAGCATGTCACTGGGCATGATGTAACCAAGTCTGCCCCAGGAAATTCAGAAAGACTATTTTACTGGAAACTGGGCCTAAAAAGACCACAATTTAATGTTATATCGTTTGTTAAGCTGAAAAATATGCAAAGAACTTTGGCTCTGCACTACCTTTCTATTCCTGCAGTGGTAGAAAGGGCAAAGAGTTTGCTCAAGCCTGCAGCTGAGATTTCCCAACAGAAAAAGAAACTCCAAGATGTAGTAAATGGGATGCAGATAGCCTTACGCCTACCAGTTCCTCCTCCTGGACAGGGGTAGAAAGTAGGATGGCATGTAGGTGGGAGAAGCCTTGCTCAGGATACTTCTCCCTGTCCCGCCCTACCAGAGTGAGCAGGGACAACATTTGGTCAGTTTTACAGCCGCCCCTGCTGCTTAGGTGTTGGCAACACCTCTGGCATGGTTTTGGACCCTGCTGACTAGTACTTTCCTAGAAAAAGCTATTCAGGGCAAAAGCATGGGAGCATCACTGAGCCCCCCCCCCTGTTTTCTTCAGTGGGGTGGAGGGAAAGGTAGCCATGACTCTTGCCAGCAAGGACAGGGAGGGGTTCCACCCCCCTGTGCTGGCATAGCTGTATCCTCAGATAACTACAACACTTTACACTGTGGACGTTTTAGCCTGTGTTTGCTCCAGAAAAGGGAAACACACCTCCACCCTCTGCCAAGCGTGATCTTATCTTAGCTGTAGCTCTGGCCTTTGTTTCCAGATTGGTCCTCCACCATGACCTGTTATCCAATATTTAATAATTGCTCTATATCTTTATCTATAGCCCAGTAGATGGACTCAGAGTTTGAAATCGTGTGCCTATTAGGGGCATGTATGCTGAATACAGAGAACACCATGAATGCCTCATTACTATTCATTAAGGAAACTGAAAATTTCCAAGATTTTAATGGTGTTAAATATTGTAGAACAATATAAGCTTAGCAAACTCTGTAAGAGACTGAGTACCTTGAGGTTTCAGTAATAGGGCCAACAGATCTTACCAACTGTTGGGAGTGAGCAAAAGCAGGTATTGCATGATTGGTCTTCATGTTCAATGAAGAAACAATTTGTTGTTTTCACTGGTAAGGTGTTTCCTTCTGAGACACACCGTCAAGACAGATGGCATGAACTGAAACTAATTTTAAGTAGCTCCAACAAAAAGTCAGAGTCTGACAGGGCATTGAATCTCACTTTTTTGCGTCTTCTAGAATGGAGTCATCTGGAATACTGTGCAGATTTTGGGGCACTGCATTGCTAAGAAGATTGGAATAAATCTGAAAGAAAGGTCATAAATCTAGGAAATATGCTGGAAAAGGAAAAAAATACATAAGTTGGAGTTATTTTGCTCAGAAAAGAAGGCAGAGTGTGACGTCTCCATCATTAAAGGCTTTTAAGAGCAGGCTGGAAAAAAAACATCTGTCAGAAATGACATGGCTGTAGATAATCCTGTCGTGTGTAGGGGAATAGATTGGATGACTTCCCAAGAGGTTTTTCAGCTGTAAGGTTCTATTATAGACCAGATCCGCTGTCTGTTGTCAAGTGATACCTTGGGTTTGGGGAGAACCTGGCAATATGAAGAAGCTTGCTCAGCCCCAAGTATCCTTACATTGCATAATGGGCCCTGAAACTGTCCTACTCCAGATGACTGCCCCTGCTGAGAAAGGAAGGACAGTACAGCTGGGAGGAGGCTTTTCATACAGAGTAATTTATGTCACAGTACAAAGAAGCATAGGAATGTAAAAATAACATTTAGAGACACCTTGATTTCTGGGAAACAGCATAATACTTGAGAATCACTTTATGAGATAGTGGAGAATATTCAGAAGCTTTTTCTTACCTCTCTTCTTTAAAATTGTTTCTCTTGATTTAGAGGACAGAATTTTGACCTGACACGTGTGATCTGAGTTACAATGGAGTATGTAATTATGTGAACACTTAATGTAGCGCATATAAGGATATTACACCATTTTTTCCACCGTCTTATACACAAGCATATAGCAACAGATTGTAATTTAAAAAAAAAAAAAATAAAATAGACGTTTGCATTATTTTCATTTCCATAATGGTACAGTACAGCTTTACTGATTTATAGTATCTTATATGACAAGCCTCGCTTTTTTAAGCTATGTATTTTAATCATCTAAGCAGTTTAGATATTTTATTTTCAAACAGCAGCCTTGTTTTCCATAGGTACTTTCAGTGATTACACAGACAAACAAAATAAATCCCTAATTTAGCTGTTAATTTTTGACACTACATTATTACAAACTGTGACCCTGATTCAGTTTGAATTGCTGGATGTTTTTCATTTAGGACATAGCTATGGATACTGTTATTTTCTCTCTCTCTCTCTCTCTTGCAAACACACATACTACCATACGGAGCACATTTGCTGTGAATGTATTCAAAGCCCTCAGCCTACATTATATGTCCATGTGCAGTGTTGTGTGAGCTCTAAGCAAGCCAGAACAACAGCAGTGCCTGGTGCAGGCATCCCAGAGTTAAAACTACCCTGGACGGAGGCAGGGCTATACAAAGTCAGCATGGGTTTCAAAAAGGGTGCCTTTGTGTCAGCTGCACTTCACTTATTAACTTTTAACCTGTCATTGTATCTCAGAGCTTTCTGCCTCCATACAATACCTCGTTTGTCTGTTATTCTATTTATCACTCTTTTGATTTTTCAAGCAAATGTTGGTGTAACCAAAAAAAAAAAAAAGCAACCAAAAAAAAAGGTGAGAGGATCAGATTCTTTCTTATTCTTCACATTTGACTGAGAAGCAGAAGGCAAAGATTTTTAGCCACCTTATAACCCTCCTACCATTGTGCCAACGTTACCCCAGGCAGAGCTCCAGCACTGATGAGTAAGAGTAAGAGATTTTTCTAGTAAGTGTAAATCTCCTGAGCACAGTCACACTCTGGTTGCACTGCCAGTTCCCAGGCACTGGAAGGAGATGGCATACAAGCCAGAACATCTGCCCTTAGTAATTGGAGATTTATCAGACAATCTTCAGGGATCAGACGTGTTTGTTGCTCAGCTGCTTTTTGCCACCAGAGCTCCTGGAATTGACCCCTGGTCTAATAAAAGCAGGGGGAGGGGATTACTTTAAATTTGAAGTAAACTAAAAACAGGCTTCCTGCGACATGGAATTTGTAAGAATGCAGCAAAGACTCCAAGAAGCACAAGCAGCATCACCACCCCCACCACAAAATGAAAGCATTGTCATTAACTATGCACAGAACCCACTGAACTCAAAGCAGCTTTCCAAAAACAAACCGTTCATTTCTTAAGCAATCACTGCAAATTGCAAAAGCAACAAATGTTTTAGCCACAAATGAAGGAGCCACTGCCTGTCTGCAAAGCTTCTTATGAAATTTCCCACTTACTAAGGAAACGTATGAGGACATTTGCTAGTGTTAAATTGGTGAAAGATCTGTGCTTTCTAGGAGGTACTGAAATTCTTTTTTTCTGGACACAGCCATAGGTTGAAGATAATGAAGGAAAACCACACATTCCAGCTGTCAGAAAGTATTTTTTTTCTCCATAATGGAATCGGTGAGCAGCAGTGCCCTTGGAGAAGTAGAATTAAAAAGAAGAAAAAAAGAAGCAGCAGCATTCATTTTGGTTATCGATGAGGGAAGAGACACAGAGGACACCATAAGAAAAGTAGTACCACAGAAAGGTGCCTGAAAGGAAATATACCAAATGCAGACAGATTATGATGAAAAATCCTTACTACAACATAGGATTTATTTTCTGAAGCAAGAGATTGCCTAGGACAGACCTCATTAGTGTGATGAGAGCCTTTCTAAGATAGATCGTGAAGAGGGATTTGTTCTCTCACTAAGTCAAAAAGCTACCATTCTGACTTTTCTGGATTATCCTTCTTCTGGTGTCAGGTTAAAGGAACAAAGACACTGCAGGCTCCCTGCTCAGTAAATGGTCTCTTTATGTTTAGCTGCATTCTGGTAAAAACCCACCACCCACCACCTCACGGGTGACCATGGTTCCCGGGGCCTGAAGCCCGCTCACAGGAGCTCTACAAGGCTTGAGGGCGTGCGGTATAATTGTGCAGGAGTGCCTTCTCCATTTCCAGGCTGGCTTAGCATTCAAGATAAGATAGAAAACACTCTGAGTAGTGGGGTCCCGATCACTAGAGCACAGACAAGAGAACTCTATCAGTCTCTAACAGTTTTCCTGAGGGAAGTTCATTACCAGTGACTTTCTCCTCTATGACAAGTTTGCAGATCTGAGTACAGGAGAGCATTTGGTCATTTCTTGCACTTAAGAATGAAGTTCAAGCTATTAAAGTTCAGGCATGAATGCTAAGCAGCTGAATGTGCATTTAGGGATCTAAGCACACAGCCTGTATATAAATCTCTGCAAGGGTGCTGGGGAGCAGCATCTCATGGCTATAAAACACTTCCAAAGATAAAAGTCCCCACAAAGACATTTCTTTGCACAGTGTTTTAATGTAATACTGGAGAATAGAAAGAAAATTCAGAAATGGGAAGGGAGTGAGAAAATGGAGAGAAATGGAAGTAAAAGCAAAGAAGGTGTGAGAAAAAGACATTTAGAAGGAGATACAGAAGCGAAAAGGTGATAAGATGAAGTGCAAAAATTAATCTGAAAAGCCTTCCAAAACAAGAGAGAAGTAAAAACAGAATCTAACGTGGAACGGATGAAAAGCAAAAAGGGCAAAAAGATTGGAAAAGACAAAGCAAAAAAAAAAAAGTGGAATAAAAATAGCAAGTTACAATATGGAGATGGAAAGTAAATAAACATGCAAGGAAAGTAAGAAAAATGTTAGTGAGGTTTTGTTTCATCATTTATTCTCCATAAAAAGGGTAAAGCTGTGTGAATTCAGGAATGTATGAATGATATACTCTGTATTTAGAGCAACAGTGGCCAAGATCTGATTCAATACATAACAGAGCTGTTAAATCACTTGGGTTTAGGGCATCAAACCGAGGAACAATATTTTCTTCACCATACTTACTGACAGCAGGAGCATCACTTCTGTCTCCAAAACACAGAAGTTGAGGCCACAGGCTCTCTCGCTTCCTTTCAGCTTGGCTCTCTAGAAGGCTAGTTTGGAGCTGGGTGGGCTGGGTGTTCGTCAAGTGCCTCGCTAAAAGTGTACTCTGGTCTCTCTAAAGTCCTGGTATGAGTGAACTGATATTTATGCTCAAGAGAAGGATCATTATCCTTTTTTGCCTAAAATGCCACATGCTCCATGCATCCGTCTTTCTACATAATACTGCGTTCCCCACTCCCACTGGAAAGAGGCAGCCCATTGAAACAGTTCCAAGCAGCACTGTCAGGGTTACGGCTCTGCGAAGCCCTGTGAAAGCAAGAAGTACTGCTCAAGAAGTATTAGCCCCCTCCTGCCTGTGGGATTTTAAATCTGCTCCAAGATATTCTGGAGGGAACACAGCTCAGAGTCTGGTTATGGGTCCAAAGAGATCTGGCAAGTCTGCTTTGGGCCCTTCTGCAAACCCTTTTGACTGCCCTGTGGAAGCTCTAATGGATTTTTAATCTTTACCTCTGTCAGCACTAAAATCACACCCACAGATTAAAAATAAAAAATCTCAACCAGCTAAATTATATAGGTCTTTTGTTCGAACATACTTTTAAGATTTGTATAATTTAGTATTGTGGTCAGTAATAAACATGGAGAAACAGGGCTCCCTTTCAGGAACACCTAATCTTAATAAGATGGTTATTCAAATGTCTACTTTTGTTTATGGAAATACAGCATTTAAAAATAGAAAGTGGTTGGGTTTTTGATCTTCTGTTTAAAAGGAAAAAAGTGATTCAATAGAATTAGTAACACTTGCAGCATATCAACCCACTCTCTCATAGAAATGCAATTTAGCAAAATGAATGTGGTTGGAAAGTCAGGCCAGAATAACAACAGCTAACTTCAGATCCACCCAAGGCTTGTATGGGGGCCACACCAATTAACGTAATAGTTGTATTTGTTGGGAAGTGAAGTCTTTGTGCTTGGGATGCTTCCCAATTAAAGAATTGTATTTGAAGTGGGATTTAATTTTAATGTTTCAATGCCAGAACATTTACTTGCTGCGTCTGTTTTCATTTCAAGTGATGCCGAGGTTACATTTTCAACTTGGTACTGCTGTTATCAAGCCTCTCCAGTGTTTTTATTTACTGTAAGGGAGTGACAGTGGAATGGTAGTATGCCAAGAATCATGGTTTCCCAAAGTTTAACCCAAAATGGATGACCTAAATTGTATAAGGCCTAAGTCGTGAAGTATTTAGTGGGTAAAACACCCATTAACATCAATGGGAGAACTGAGAAGACTGAAGAACTGAGTTCTTTCTCAACAAACTTTACATTTGAGCTTCGAGAGCTCTGTGCCATTAAATTCTTTCAAAAGAATGCACATCAGATAAAAAACAGTCTCTACTAGATCTGAATGGAAAAACCTGTGAATAAAATAGCCACTAAATTTAATCTTCTTTTCTGTTTGCAGTCTATCAGTGGGGCAACCATAGTTCCCTTGAACTTACGGATTTATCAACTGTACTGGACAAATACCTTTCTTAAGAATCTATGGGTTGGTCACAAATACTTAAAATTTGGCTTTTCTTCCTTAGGATTGACTGATCAGCTAAGTCACAAGCTGTTTTGTTTCATCCTTCAAGGAGAATGCTATCCTGAAACCCCATATGAACTTAAAATGTTATTTCCATTAAAACGTTCCTTTGACACAGAAGCCATTTTCCACTAAGATATTTTTCAGTAAAACACAACTGCTTGAATTTTCAGAAAAATAAACCAGAGTACAGAAGAAGTAAATTCATTGAAATCCAGATCCACTGAGATCTGAAATTAATCCTAATAGTGTTGAAAAAAGGATTACTACTGGTACGTAAACAAGTGAGGCAGAACAAAAGCTATCAGTAGTTTCCAAAGCCACTCGAGTTCAGGATGCGGACAGCATGAAGTTTACAAGTGGTATTTAAAAATCAATATGACATTTTATGGATAGATAATATGAGTTCAGGGAAACAAATACATCAAGTTTTGCTATGTTGAGAAGATGCATGACATAATTCAGTACATCCTGAAGCTGCTAAAGAATTCATCTTATTAGAAGACAATTATTAGTTGTCCAGGTGCATATAAACACACACATGGGTACAAACATCCTCTCTTGCACTTTTCAGATCTACTCTATTTGACTATCCTCAACAACTACTACTTGTTTAAAGATTGGTATATCTCTGAGTTAAACATGACAGTTTAATATTTATATTTACATGGTTCAGAAGAGACAGAATCAAGACAAACACAAACCCAAGGTTTCCACCCCTGGGACTGACGCTATCTGAGGACTGCCAACTTTGAAAGTGATGGAAGAGTGTTGACGGACTGGGGATAAGGTCCAATCAAAGGAATTTTGTCTTATATGCATTCAGTTTTAGAAATTCCCTGGCTTTCCAATACTGTAAATCAGCCAAACAGACACATTGGAAAGATACCATAAAATAGTTTAAGTGCAGCAAAAGGTCTGCATGCCATCTAAATATATACGGTTCGACAGATCACAGGCTTGATTCTCCCCTCCCCTCATTCACATCACTGTAACTCTGCTAATCTCACTAGAGTCACTTCAAATACACATTTGTAATGGAGAGTGGAATCCAGCTCTAAATCTGTGTGTGATATAAGCTTGGTAAAATATATGAATCTAAACATTTATTGGGCCTAGCCCCTGAGGTACCTGATTACACAGCAAGACATAATTGATTTATGAATGCTGAAATTAAACATGGAATGAAACCAATCTGAAGTAATGTCAGAAAGACCTTTGTTGGAGTATATTTTCATTGAAAGAATTTGGAGAAGGAAAGGATCAGCAACAACTGATTAGTTCACAAGCAACATAAAAATAGTTAGAGTATCATTTGACACACTCAAATCAATTTCTAAGTTTCTGGAAAACCATTTAGGTGTAGTATTTACTCACTGCTTATCTCCTAAAGTGCCCACAATGTAATAGACTCTGTCTGAACATGGGGAGCACCAGTCCATTCACTAGTGATCTGAAAATCCAAAATTCTTGTCTGAAATTCATTCTTAATCTAATTCTACAAATATATTTATGAAGCTGCATAATGCTTAATTAAAAATAAACTTGTATAAATTAATAACATTGTCTCTTCATTGTAGAAGGAGTTGCAATTGCAAGTTTTAATTATGGCAATCTATCACAAATCAGAGCTAAACTATGAAGGGCTAAACTGAAATAAGAAATAGAGTATAGCCTCTCTCAAGTGAGGAAGACCAAGGATTAGTAACTAGAAAAGTAGATGGCTGAGGCTCTGGGATAAATATCATTTAATTCTCAACAGAAAGCAAATAAAACTTAGAAGGCTGTTGGCTATCTGATATACACATATATATACCTACATGTATATAAATATATATACATGCACATACCTACACATATATGCACACATACATGTATACATACATGCAAGTACATATATATGTATCTGGACTGAAGGATACATTAATAAATTCAAAGCTGCTAAGAATCTCAGACTGAGAAAACCTAAAATGTCAAAGTGAACAGTAAAATCTCTCAAAATAAGCAATTTTCTAGGACTTTATAGTGACAGATCCAAAACTAATTGAAGACATTCTGTACACAAGTTCCTGGAACTCTGAAGCATATAAATGAGTAAAGTTGCAAAAGAATTAAAGCTGAAAGACATAGCTATATATTTTCCATGCTCATATCCAGATCTTTTATCTCAATGAATAAAATGTATTTCAAGCAATCTTTTCTTTACTTATTTAACATTATTTTTTCCTCTTCTTCTTGCTAAGGAATACATACCATGTGTCAGCTTTGTTTCCTTTTCCCACTGCACACTAACCTCTATCTTCTGAGTGCATGCATAAGAGAGGGGAAGGAGTCCCTTGTTTCAAAATCTCCCCTCCTGTTGCAGAATGCCAAAGGTATAGAGTCAGAAATCCACCAAGGTTTTTTGGGTGTTTGGTTGGTTGGTCAGTCTTGTTTTGTTTTAAATCCTCCCTATAACCAGCAATATTTCTGGAAAAACTGCATATTGCCTGGGACCACATTCATTTTTTCATGGATCCTCCAGTAACTGCAGAACCTGCTCTGAAGGAAATGTTCTAAGGTCGGTGACTTTCTGATAGTTCCCTGCTAGGAAACCAAAAGAGGCTAAGTTAAGCCTAAATTCAAATTAAAACAAAACACTGCCCATAGATAGCTGTGAGCTTTCAATTGGTCTCTTGGGAACCCTGTTGTTACAGATTCTGGAAGAGTGGAGCGAAAAAAGTAGGGCTTGCCAAAATATTACTTTCCAGTTTTGCTCATTTTCTGCACATTACTTTTGTAATGTTGTCATTATTTACGGTGTAGCAATCAAGGAATTGTGCTGTTTTGTGATAGATACAACACAGACAAGTAGCAAAATCTCCCTGCCCCTGAGGATTCACAGCCTAGAAGTCAAATAGGATGCTGCAGGTGCACAAGGCAGACAATGAAGTTGATGCTGGCTGGAAGAAGAAGAGAAATAAAAATAAAATGGGTTGAGCAGAAAAGCTGACTCTCTTCTAAGCCTACCATTGCCAAGCAGTTGTGATTTGTAGGCACAGCAGCTGAAAAAGGAGATTTAAGAGAGGATTAAACAATACAGCAGATATTCCCGTCAAACTATATGATCTTTTTACTTTAGTTTGGTTTTGGGACTAAACACTTTGACAGTTTTTCGTGAGTGAAAAATGAGTCAGTTCCTCAGAAAAGAACAATAAGACCTAATGGAAATGACCGACTTCTAGACTGGAACAAAGGGGAACTGTCATCTTGTCACCTTTCCCAGCACTTCAAGGGAAATGAAAAAATTGTACATTCTTAGGACAAGC
This sequence comes from Mycteria americana, assembly GCF_035582795.1. Lineage (NCBI taxonomy): Eukaryota > Metazoa > Chordata > Aves > Ciconiiformes > Ciconiidae > Mycteria > Mycteria americana. Next base: position 142,360,181 of record NC_134366.1, read on the forward strand.
TTCAGCTAAGCTAAACATATCACCTATCTGACTCACAAGCATGCCTGTAAGTTAGGAATTGATGTGCACTAACACAGAAACCTGGAACTAACACAATGTAGAAATTCTACCACCAGAGTATTTCTAGATGGTAGTTAACAGTACAAACCACTCAGATATCAGAGCAGGTATACAAAAATTAGGGGAGAAAGCACATTGTTTGTGCATACCACATCTCTGATAAGGCTTACATTAAGCAATATTTCAGCTAAAGACTCAGGTAAGAGTAGTCTTCACCAGCACCTGCAGAGGGGGGCAAAAAGGATTCACAGGTTAGAGGCTATGCATCAGGAATATTTTTTCCTATTATTCACAAGGAGCAATAAGTCTATTAAAAGTTAATGCAATAGGAAATTGGAAATTGTACAGCAACTTCTGTGTAGTGAAACTCATCTTTTTAAAGTAAGTTCTGAAGGCAAAGAGGAATAAATCTTTATCAGACTTGTGATGCCAGAAAACCAAGAAGATCTGTGGCCTGTATAGTAGTCTGCAGTGGTTACATGGATGGGCTTTTGTTTGCAGAAGTGACATTAATGTCAGAAATGAATGTCAGTGGTTGCATTTCAGTTTGTTCACAGGAACGCAACACGGGAATGATCCTTTTTGCTCACAGAGTCTATCACCGTATAATTTCTTGCACGAACTGATGCTGCACTCTCTCAAAACCCGTGAAGGTTTCACTCCCCTGCTATTCTCATAGCTCCAGGAGTGCAGAAGAGAATGTAAACACGGAGCTTTCCTCTCCCCAAACTCCACTACAGAAGGGCAGATTCCCTTTTGAAATCTATAAAAAATGGCACTCTGGGGCCCCGAGACCGGAGGTGGGTGTACAGTCACACCAGTAAACCTGCTTGAGGTTGTCAGACTACTAAAGCCTTACATTTTTGTGGTGAATCATTTTCAGATACAGCCAGGATGAAATAGTCTCATGAGACAGGATTTAATATCGATGGTTCACAAAAAATACCTAAATGAAGCCAAACTCCTGTACAAAAAAGGCCCCAACTGATGTTTCGCCAAACCAGGAAATGCCTGTAAAGAAACACACATGCACTAAAAACAGCCGTCCCCAGGGCCCTCTGAAAGAGCCGTGGTGGAGACGGGATAGCACAGCCAGCTGCAAGCACACCCCAGAGCTGACCCACACCTACAATACCAATGCAGAAAGGAAGCTGGCAAAGCAGGGGTTAAACACACTCCCAACAGCTAGAATGCAACCGAGCCAAAAGAGAAGCAATATTCATTTCATGACCCTGTTACTCGCTGGTCAAATATGGAGAACTGACAGTATTTTAAAAGAAAATCCACAGCTGGTAGTCCGGAGTACCACTGTCACGACCTAATTAACTGAAGGTCTGAACCTAACATGGGGTTGAATATCTCAGTTCGTACTGAAGAAATTACAAAAGCTCGCGGGATAGTCCGGGGGGGTATCTTATCCCCCATGAGAGCCACTCAACAGTGCGCACGCTAACGCCCCGCAAACACCAGCCCAGGCCATCGCACCCTGGGACACGGGGCACAGCGAGCAGAGGCGACGTCCCCGCGGCTGCTCAGCAGGCTAGTGCTGGTCCTCCTGCTAGTGCTCCCTAGGACCGGCTGAGCTTTCTTATTTTATGGCCCCAGCAACACCCTAATTCCTCCAAAATCTTCGGCGTACTTTCCTGTTTGTTACGGTGGCACCTGCTGGCAACGACGCGGGCAAAAGCAGATTTCTTACTGTTGGGCTAAGCAGATAAGTTTAATTATGACCCAAGGTGTGCAGTATTTCATTTCTCTCTCTCTCTCACCCTCTCACCCTCTCTTTGGGTCTAATATAACACATTATACAGAACACAAGGAGGCTTGTTAGATTACTGTTGGAAGATGCAAGAATTGGTTAATTTTGCACCGTTTCTCCCTGTCATTATAATCTTTGCCACAAGAATGGCTACATTCTGCGAAATGTTCTGTTCTCAGTGCAGTCATTGTCATGTGAATGAGCTATCACAGAATCCTAATGCCTGAGATGTTTTATTCTTACATTCGTGACATTTGTATTTCAGTGACAAAAGCTTCAGCAAGAAAAGGAATGGAAGAAATTTAATCCAGTCTCTTGATCATTTTTAAATTCTAATTTTATGGTCTTTTCTTTCCTAGATGCTACAGCACAGTTTCCTTCATATGTAAGAAGTCTGTATTTAGAGTAAGAATGAACTGATGAAATCAAACCTCTGGGATGTTTGTATTTTAATGGTTTCTGCGTTAAAGACACTGTATCAGTGCAAATTGCTGATAGTTAGGAAAGGTGAAAACCAAGGAATATTTGCTAGTCATTTTTTGCCACTTAGACTGTATGTATTCTGTTAAAACTCTAATGAGCTGGAGCTTGTATTACACTGGTATATAATAAAAGATCAATTATTTTCAGACATTGATATCAGCCAATGGGATAGTTGAAACTAATATCAGAGGTAATCAGGCCAGGGAAGAGCATCACGAATCATTCTAAATGTGCAGCAACGCGACATTTAGGATGCTCTTTTGTTTTGCTGATTTCAGTGGCAAAAATTACCTTTGATTCTAATGGGACCAGGATCAGGACCTCAGTCCAAAACCTCCTACCCAGTTTAAGTCTTTTTGTCAAGCCAAAAGTCTCTGAAGTGGCGTGCATGAGTAACAGTTTAGACAATCCAGCTCTATTTTCTTTCTCCATCTCAAATATTTTTTAAGCTTACCTTGGTATTTCTGCTGATCCTGTAAAATGTAACATTTAGCAGGCAATTTGGTAGGGGTTCCCTAGCACACACATCAAGGGGTAAATTATTATGCCAGAGCAAACAAAACATTCAGATCGGCAGGAGGAGGAAGGGTTTCTGATTATTTTTTTTCCAGCCATGGGTACAAAATAATTGTTCTTCAATGATCTTTCCTACAGCGTGACCATAAAAAGGTGTCTGAGCTGTCAAAATGGTATTCGGATGGCTGACTGTCAAAGATCTGTTACAGCATCACAACTGGAAATTTTAATTGCATTCAGACATCACACTGGAAAGTCATGAGTGCATTTTCTCCCTTCCTCTCTCTCTTACATACACATATTCTTTCAGAGTGCAAGCTTATATATTTATATATATTTTCACAGCTTCAAAATTGTATAATATTTTAATGTCTGCATGTCATGTAATAATATCCCCCTCACTCTCTCTCTTTTTAAATACATGTTTGCAGATTCCACTTTTGATACCAGAACTGGAAGGCCTCATTATTTCTTATTTCCAGAGGTTACAGAGTTTTAACGTTAAAATGTAATCTTTGAGATAGTTTCATTTGCCTAGCCTAACCTCTATGATCAAATGAGTACCTTTTTTACTTTTCAAAATACTAGGATCTCAGGACCCATGCATTCTCTTAATCATTGCTCAATTTCTTTTATCCATGTTCCTTTTTTCCCTACACTCATAACAAGACTGCAGCTCAGACCTGCAAGATCTGAACTCTAGTCCATATTTTTAATGTCATGGTTCTATAGATAATATATTTTTTTGATTTTAGTTCACAGGTAACCTACTTAAAGATATCTAGATATATATTTTAAATTCTTAGATAAAATGTTCAAGTAGTTGATTTTAACTTGCAATAACAAAGAATTCAGAAAAGAAAGTCCGTAACGAACAACCTAACAAGTACATGGCTATACTTTTCTACCTATTTTAGAGGGCTTTATTTTACTGGGAATCTCCCTGTTTTCACGCACTGCCTTTTGGCTTCAGTTTTCCTTTGATATTTACCTTTATAATGAAAAAAATAAAACGGAGATTTATGTTTACTAGAGAAAAGCCACTGGGTTTATTACTCTGAATATTAAACCTTTCCATGAAAATGGATGTTGAGGAGAATAGCTGAGTATTTTTCCCACCATGAATACAACCAGTCTGTGCTGGCAGCCTTCAGATTCCTCATTACCAAAATTAAGTTTGCAAGGAAAAAATAAATGAACAAGGTCTGGTGTTTCCCTCATGGCCTTACACAGGGACGGCTTTTGAAACAGTGGTAAGATTTGGTCATGCAGACCCTCTATGTTTAAATGCTTTGCTACAGCATCTCCAGCTCTAACATCTGTGGTGGAGTAGTGTGCTGTGGAGGTCCACAGATCCCAAATCTACCTTGATATGCTACTGCGATAAGAGGTAACACAGGAAATGCATTTTGCCTTCTTTATATGGCACCTTGTAAAGCGATAGAAATGCTTTCATTTCGAATGGAACACTTTCTGTACGAGGTTTGGGAAGAATGGCATGAAAAGCTTCCCCCTGCCTCCCCCTTCCCCTGTTCAGCAAGCCTCATGTAAGAAATTTATTGCAAAACCTGAGCACCATGCAAATTTACTTCCAGTTATGGGTTAGTTTGGGGTCCAGGAGAGAAATGGGGTGGTAAACTGACACCTCAAAAGAAGTTTGAAATAGTGTGCCAGTCTCTGGTTTTTGTTCTCTTTCAGCTTGGCAGTAATCACTGGATGCTACTCCACACAGCCTAAACAGACAATATGGGAGTACAGGCCAGGTGAAGATTGTGTCCTTGGGATGGTGCAACATTTGCTGAAAATTAATCTGATACGGACACTGGAGTTTTTCAGGGGGTGAATCTGAGAGAGCAAAAAGTGCAGGGAACACATTTTAGGACAAACTATAAACTCTTTACTCTTTTTCTTATGGCTCATTCAATCCTTTTTTAATTCAGTCTTATTATTAACTTAGTCTTATTCAACCTGGGAAAGATCTTTAGAATTGCACAGTAGCTCCCAATAATGTATATTATAATTTGCTATGTGCATTGGTATTTTTTTCCAAAAAAACCTAAGCATAATGTGAATATTCCACACAACCTACCTGAGATAAGAAAATATCCTGCTAAAAATCAATGTACAAGATAGAGAAATTTAAATATCTCTTTCATTACAAGAGTATCCATCTTGATTCCTTTCATAGCTCTCTTTTTTTCTCTGTATTGTCATATAATGGTTTTGATTACCTATATGGGTGCCTAACTTTTCTAAACTTAAGAGTCAGTACTGTACCACAAGGTAAACAAAATTGCAAGTCAGCCTCCTACAATGATACAGCTATTTTAAATCATAATTTAAAAAATATGCTTGGATTATTTCACTTACTGTCTCTGAGCCTTTTGTGTGCACTCAATCCATGTTTTCAAGTTTTCTTCTATATTCATGAAGACCAGAAACTCAATTTTATTTTGAAATGAAAGCTATGATTATCAGATGATAAATGATTCCAAGGACTAGACTTTAAGTAAAATACCAGTATCATGAGACTTCTGATAAAATCACTGAAGTTTGCAACAACTGAAGAGTCAGGCAAAGTATCACTTTTTTAATCACCTCATTATATATATAAAAAAAATCAGCACCACAAGTAATAACAAATACTTCTCCATGATCTTCCTATGTATTCAGTTAAACTAACAATAATACCCCCATCTGGTGACTACCTCCATCTGTGCCTCCCAACCTATTAACACCTCAACGATATGCAAGAAGGCAGATGTCCTTGATTTATAGGTATAGTACACAGAACACAGGCTCCAGCTATGTACACATCAGTGAAATAGGGATGATAATAATACTCATACCAAAAGACTGAGAGGTTAAATTAATTTTTTTTTTTCAAAACATATGGAGATCTTTGCATAAAAGCCAGTAAAATTAGAATTTAATGGAGTATCCATATGTATTAAAATAACGTGGAAAAAAAGTTGTCTTTGCATTCTTTTCAGTTAAATGCCAGTGCAAAAATGCTGTAATATGGTTCAGAGTTTTGGTCTAACTACTCCCAAATATTCCTTCATCTGTTGGCTTCAGAAGAACCTTCAAATATAAAAAAAATTAATTTCATACATCATCTTGCTAAGGTTTAGAAAGCATATTTTCTGCAAGGATATAAGTAACTAGGGGGCAATGGTTTACTTCCTCAACTTGTATTGACCTTAACTGGGAACTGAGAGTACTTCTTACTTTACTATACCTGAAAAAAAGGAGGCCGAAAGAAGGGAGAAAAAAAGAAGATGACCAAGAGGAAATAAAGAGATGATTTAGAGAAAAAAAAATAAAGGTAAGACAGGAAAGCTGAAGTAAATAAAAACAGAAAATGAAGAAAAAAAAGAAAGAAGAGCTCAAAGTGAAGCAAAGGACACAGAGCCAAAAGGCAAAAATACTGGTAAAGTAAAGGCCTGGGAATTGCCTGAAGAAAGAAAAGGAAAAAAAAAGTCTGCAAAAAAAGGAAGCAGGGAAGAGGGCGACAGAGGACAGCTGGGACAAAAACATGAAGACTAGAATCATAATGGTGATAAATAATATTTTTTTCTACTCTCAACTTCCCTCAGAGAAGTTATTGAAAAACAGCCTATTGCACAGAGATTTAGTGATAAATATCAAAGTTAAACCTCCTTTGGAAGAAAACTAAAATGTGAGTCAATTTCTTTGTTCTGGACCAGATGGTAAGAGCAAGTATATGCTACATTGCCCAAATAAGAACGGTATGAGCTCTTTATCTTACTACTGCTGTCATAAGAGTTCATAACTTTCTTTCAAAGTAGTACATACCTACCAGTATATGCTTTTGGTGGAGCATTGGTTTAACTCGTGATAGCAATTCTTGGGTTCCTGATGGGACATGTACTATTCTTACTATTTTCATTTACTTGCTTTTCTTTCACACTAGCAAAAGCCAGGCCTCCCCGACTGACTTGGAAAGCTTTCACGTTCACAGTCCTGTCAGGAGAGCTTGTACAGCACTGTCCCAGAAAGGCAGGTGGGCAAGACACAAACCAGGTCAGCAGTAGTGGGACACTGGGGGAGCAAATCTTGCTAAAGCAAAGGCAAAGCTGGAAGGGGCATGGCTTTTCTTACAGGGCCCTAAGAGAGTTGTATCTTCATTTTATTGGAGAATAAGCACGTGCTTATTCTTCCTTCCTCTTCTCTTCCTTCTTCTTGTTTTAATGTTTGTATACATGGCCTCTCCAGCACCTCTGCCTTGCTAGTAAAGCCAGATTCTGAGAAGAGCTCATATAAATGAGTTCATGCTTGAGCAACCTGATTAACTTCTATGATGAAATGACAGGCTTGGTAGATTAGGGAAGAGCAGTGGGTAATGTCTACCTGGACTTCAAGTAAGGCTTTTGACACTGTCTCCCATAAGATCCTCATGGACAAGCTGATCAAGTATGGGCTGGATGAGCAGACAGTGAGGTAGATTGAAGTCTGGCTGAATAGCCAGGCCCAGTGATCAGTGGCAAAAAGTCCAGCTGAAGGCCAGTAAATAGCAGTGTACCCTGGGGTCAATATTGGCTCCGATGCTGTTTAACATCTTCATTTATGATCTGGATGATGGGGCAGAGTGTACCCTCAGCAAGTTTGCTGATGACACAAAGATGTGAGGAGTGGCTGATACACCAGAATTTCATGCTGCCATCCAGAGGCATCTCAACAGGCTGGAGAAATGGGCTGACAGGAACCTCATGAAGTTCAAGAAGGGAAAGTGCAAAGTCCTGAACCTGGGGAGGAACAACCCCAGGTACATGCTGGGGTCAGCTGACTGCAAAGCAGCTTGACAAAAAAGGCCCTGGGGGTCCTGGTGGACACCAAGTTGAACATGAGCCAGCAATGTGCCCTTGTGGCAAAGAAGGTGAATGCTACCCCAGACTGCATTAGACAAAGCATTGCCAGAAGGTCAAGGGAGGTGATCCTTCCCCTCTCTAGCTCCCTATCCAATCCTGGTGAGGCCACACCTGGAGTGCTGGGTCCAGTTCTGGGCTCCCCAGTACAAGAGAGACATGGACATACTGGACATACTGTCCCTTCCAGCACTGGGACTGGAGCATCTCTCCTTTGAGGAAAGGCTGAGAGAGCTGGGACTGTTCAGCCTGGAGAAGAGAAGGCTCAGGGGCAATCTTATCAATGTATATGAATACCTGAAGGGAGGGTGCAAAGAGGATGAAGCAGGACTCTTCTCAGTGGTGCCCAGTGACAGGACCAGAGGCAATGGGCAAAAACTGAAACACAGGAGGTTCCCTCTGAACATCAGGAAACACTTTTTCACTGTGAGGGTGACCGAGCACTGGCACAGGTTGCCCAGGGAGGTTGTGGATTCTCCATCCTTGGAGATACTCAAAATCTGTCTGGTCATGGTCCTGGGCGACCGGCTGTAGGTGACCCTGTTTGAACAGAGGAGTTGGACCAGATGACCTCCAGAGGTCTCTTCCAGCCTGAACCATTTTGTGATTGGGTGATTCTATGAAATGGGTTTTTTTCCTTTTTTCCCTCAACTTGCTTCCTTAGTAGTGAGAAATGCCCTCTTTGTAAAGACCTGTAAAGACCTTTGCTGCAGCCTCCAAATTACTATTCAAGTTTACACTTCCAGGTAAAAAGAACTCCCAAGAAAACAGCTATTCACAAATTTAGCTGTCAGAGACAAGTGATGTAATTATGTCTCATTTATTCTTTTATTCTAACTCCAAGGGATTTGGGACCTCCAAGCTGTGCAGAAAGCTACTTCAGAAGCCAATGATCAGGTCATCCTATAATCAGCTTTCACATCTTCCTTCTCTTTGCCTGTCTGATGCCTCAGGTTAGGTCTCCATCTCAGCTGGTGCAGTCCCAAATGGCTTCAGTGACACGCTGCACTAGTCCTGTTTTGTCCATATGAATCAGATTGCAGGACTGTAAACATTCCAGGTGTGGCCCTGTGTTTTACAGTACTTAGGGAAATGGGTTATCAAGCCAGATTAATTAAAATAATAGGTAACATTATAGACACTTGTATTTGTGTGTGTTTGTCTAAGTAATACTATTCAAACAGCATAATACTGTAAAATTATTATTTTCTGAAGAAGACATTAAGCTAGTGATCTTGTATGTTAACAGCATATAGGTTTTATAGGACCCTTGGGCCCTCTGTTTCATGATGCTAAAACTATATTTTAAACACAAGTTCCCTCTCTTACATGTGTTTTAATTTAAACATGGAAGGCATGGGATATGACCTTGTGTTCATTCCAACAGTGGGATGTTCCTAAACCAAAAGGCCAGCCTATTAACAAATTGCCTAATAAAAATATTTTTAGGGAAACTAAGTCAACCATGAAGACAAGATGCAAAAAACTTGCCTGTTAGACTACAAAGACTAAAAGCAATGCCTGAAAAGCCATAATAATAATAATAATAATAATAATAATAATAATAATAATAATAAAATAGTGATTAAAGTGGTAAATTGTGAAGCTTCAGCTCCCTTTGTCACAAAACATAGAACCTACTTTATACCAATTGCTGCTGGCTTCTGTCTTAATTGGACAATTGCCATTGTGCTCATACTCAGAAATTCTGTATTTCAATGTTTCAAAGATTGACTGCTGCTGGCTTGCACCCTCCCCCATTCATTCATAGGGAGCTTTGAAAGGTGGTCTGCTTTGACATGTACATCATTAGACAGAAGAGGGGAAGCAAGGTATCAATATCAGAAATGAGCAATAGCAGGAAAAGAGTGTGGCAGGAAAAGAAAACAATTAGAAACAGTTTGGTGTCCTGAAGTAAAAAAAAATAATAACTGCCAAGTTGGGCTGACAGAATCCCATCTACAGAAACGGAGAGGCAAAATACGATACACTCACTCACTGGCCAGCTTTATCAAAGAAATAACACTGGAAAGCCTGCTTATATGGACTTTGATGAGAGTGCCTAATGTAAGAATTCTTGGTCTGAGATTTAATGATCTTGCCTACCTTTTGGCTAATACTGTAGAAATAAAGTACAGTTCAGGGATAGGTAGCATTATTTTCAAAAAATGTATCTGTAGTTTTATCCAGCTTCTCACAAAAGTCTTCCTCAGAACAGAATGTAGCACTCCCAGATTTAAGAGGAGCAGTGACTTTTGGAAAGTAAATAAAAAACCTAACATCACAGTCATATTTAGGGTAGAAACCTAAAATCCATCCTCAGCTATGGAGCAATCATAACTGCTTCAAGTAGAAGTCATCTACTGACTACTTCATCTAGGACGCTACTACCTTTGTATACTAGTCATGGGATTACCACAAATGTCGAGGACTGGGCTGATACTGCTTCTAGAGACATCAATAATATAACTCCCATTAATTTTAAAGACCAACAAGCTAAATCAATGCTAAGAGCTTTTGAAAATCCTCTCCTAAAGGTTTTATACGACATTCTCGTGCCACCTAAATTATACCAGACATCAGTAGAATCACAGGTTGCATTCAATAATTTGTTTGATGAGTGCTTACTCTGTTTATTTAAAAATAAAAGCAAAATTCCCAAAAGAAATACAAAGTTTAACTGGTTTTTAAGCTTTTATTGAATTCTTCTTAGGATGACAGATCCTGTTGTTTGAAGTTCTGCAGGATCAATGCACAATATTTTGCTAACCTTTTTTTGGTTCCAGTTTGCTTGGGTTCTCACTCACAAAATTTCACTTTCAGGTTCAACCTCACTTAAAAGTTCAGAGTGAATTTCAGCCAAGTCCACTAACTGTGATCTGGTTTATGTTAAAGTCAGCCTGTAAACTGCTCAAAATCGGGCCCGGAATCTTTTGAAACTGGGCCTAAGGTCTGTGTAAAAGCAAACTCAAGAAAATGTTTTGATGAACCTAGGTTCAATATTTCAAAGTCTATAATGAAACCTGAAACAAACCAAATTCCAATTTGTTTGGGGCTTCATACTGAAAGCGTTGTATCGCTCCGTCAAACTGATGACATTTTACCACAACTTTAACAGTGAAAGATTTTTCTTCCCATAATTTCCCCCAAACCCCTTGGCTGCTGGAAACAGTAATGTATTACCATGGATACAGATTACAGAGTGGGGTATGGGGAAGAGAGTGGAGGTTACAGCGTATAAAGAGATCTCTTTGGAGTTGGCATTTGGAGCAGGGAATCAGACAGCACAAGAGCTTTTTTTATTCAAATACACCCAGATCATAAAAAGGTTGATTTCAAGAAGATGAGCTAAAATAGATTGCATTTGTGTTTTTGTGTCTTTGGTAGAGCCATCTTTTTTCTGGAAAGCAAAGCGAAAACCTTCACATATTTACTTGATTTAGTTTGGAGAAAGAGCAATTTAAAAATTAGCAATTTGATTGTAAATGCTTTCTCCTTTCAGCTGGGCAGGGAGGAAATTGGAGACTATCTTCTCAACTACAGAAATAGTTAGGCTTGCATACCTCTGCTTCTGACATGGCTGAGTGCAAATATGCTCATATGCTTTGCTGTTTGGAAAACAGAGCCAGCCATGGCTTCCCCCTCACCATGTGCGATAGCGAAAAAGGAGCCAAGAAGTGCAGCCTGGAAAGTACAAAGATGGGTAGTGACGGACCTTCCAGGGAAGCAGCTAGGCCCTCTTTTAAAGGACATGGCTGCTCTAAAGATAGGGACAAGTAACAAGAGAGATAAAAATGTTTTTTCCATACTAACAGTGGCCAACAAGATCCTCCAAACAATTCTACTAAAATAGCATAACGGAATAATCCCTGCTAAAATCTGTAGGAGTGAAAATGGTAAAATTCCACAGAAAGCCTTTTCTACTTGTAAAGATAAAATGTGAGGGAAAACAACATTATTTTGATACATTTGAATACATTCAGTTTAGTTGTATAGGACCCACACAGATATTTTTCTACTATACTGTCTAGGCTGGTTCAAAACCTATTGAAATATTATTTTCTACTGCTTCTGTATGACTGCTACTGAAGTGATCACAAAAAGGGGTAGTGTCCAGTCCAGAGAAAAGGTAAGGCTCATGCTACTACCACTGAAAAATATTTGTATGAAAAATATTTGCACACCTGCAACTGTTCCATCTTTATACATGTGGTACAGCTGTTTTTGTTAGGGTTGCTGAAATATACTTCCCAAAGAAAGCAACCATGAAGCCAGTTAAGATCCAGGAAAGGCCTAATTGTGCTCCCACACCAGCCCGTGACAAGGCTTGCCCTCAGCTTCACGACAGCAGGATCCATCCCAGAATAATTTGCAGCAAATGGAGCAATCGAAAATAGAGGGGTTAACAAGTTTATTTTAGAATTAACTTTTACTTCGGCGAAGATTAATGTGTCAAGCTGAACACTAAGTAGAGGTCAGTGCTAAAAGACCACCACACTAATCACGGGAATGTGTTGGCGCAGACATTGATGTGTTGCAGCAAACGTTTCTGGAGGAAAGCAGAGAGCAGTTTCTCCCCAGCTGTTGGTCCGGGGCGGCTCCCAAGCCCTGCAGCTGCACCGCTGGCCCTTCTCCTCCCAGGCTTTCCCTCCCTGCCACAGCCTCCTCACAGCCTGCCTTCCTCCCCAGAAAAGCATCCCAGATTTCACCAGCACCAAAGTCCCTCCACCGTCCTCATGAGAGGCGAGGTTCTCTCCCTCCATTTAAAAAAAGATGCAGCTCACATGCATCTTTAGGAAACAGAGGACAATAGTCTCAAAAAAAGGGAGACAGTGGCTTTTCTAGAGCTCTAATACTCAGCATTTTATTTAGGCAAGAAGACATATAATTTTTCAGTCCTTGGCATGATAATTTTTAAAGACTTAATCTGGCTGGTTCTGTTACTGAGGAGCACTTACTGGCTGCAGGATATGAGACAGCAGGGCCCATAGGAGCAACACCCTCAAAATGAGGAAGAGGAGGATTCCCTCACCCTGAAGACAGACAGCTCTGTTGCAAGGCAAAATAATTCCACTTCTGCTTTAAAGAGACACTGTTGTGTCACAGCCCTTAAAGATGTATTTCGAAGGGACACAATATACTTTTGTTATGGGAATTCTTAATTTTCTGTTACTTACACAAGACAGCAATCCTGAATTGTCTGCAGCACACAGGCACATTGCTGCTCCCACAGGATTTAGCCAGCTGTAACACGCAGTCCACGCACAGATCAGCGGTTCCCCAACTAAAGCTGCATGTAAGGGGAAAAGCTTGAATGGGTGATGCTCCCGAATCCAAAAAGTTTGGAAGGCATGGCGTTATTCACGGCCAAATCAGACTCCTGTGCCTCAGATCTCTTCAGCTCAGAGGACAGAAATTTATTCTACGGTTTTCTAGAATGCTTTCCAAAGTTGAGAATTCCGCATGCTCCACTGTGTCTCCTGAACAGCCCCTCAGTGATATCCCTTTGGCATTTGAAACTTCCACACAAGGAGAAAGAAAGAGGTGAGGGGAGAAATATTTAAGTCAAGTGGAGCAATGAAACTTGAAATATATACAAACCTGTAAATTACCCATACAGAGGTCTGATATCAGAAATACCTAATGTTTCCCCTGACACTCAAACTGCCTGCTCTAAGTTGGCTGTGTCATTGTAAGGTATTTATCACTGCAAAACTATAGAACATTTTCACTTTTGTAAATATACGCACTTATTCTGATGTGCCCTAAAACTGCAAAAGGGAAAGAGAAATGCTTTTCTATCACACCAGTTCATTTTCATCTTAAAAAATCAGCGAGATTACAACTCATCCCTTTATCCTGGGGTAACTTATTGGGGTTTTTTCCATCTCTGGGGAACAAAAAGGATTCCTAGTCTGTATGCTGCAAACCAGAGGTGTGTGATAAGGATAAAAAAGCAGGACCACTATAGGGTGGTCACTAGTATTGAGAACAGCAGTATATTCATTTAAAGAAATATCTTTCCTCCACAATACACAGAGCAGAAGTTTGGAGGTTCTTTCATGGGACCCTTAGCCTTAAATAGATTTACACAGTTTACACAGCTCGCTAAGGCTTGGGGATCCTCCAAAGCTGCAGGGTTGTTCCAACTGCTATAGAAAGGTTTTAATGAAACCTGCTGAAAGACAGATATGGAGGCTGACAACCACCAAGAGGCAAAAGGATAGAAAGCAGAACGTGCATCTGCAAACAAACAGTCACGCCTCCAGAAACAGGGGCGAATAACACAAGAGCAGCTATATTGATTATCAGATAGCATTTGACACCGTTAACAGATAAGCTCTTAGGCCAAAGTTGTTGGTTATCATGTATGTATCACTGCACACTACTTTAGCTTTAATAGTCACTCTGACAGAGAGAGAGAGGCAGACAGACAGATGGTTTTCGAAGAGGGAGGGAAAGGTTCTAACCTCTAACACAATCAACAACTTTGTTCAAATCTTTCTTGACCAAAAAACCCCCAAAACCAGCATCTATGAAACCTAACAAGACATCCTTCATGGCAAATTACTGAGTCCAAAAATAATATCCTTTTGAATGAGCAGTGGAGGCTACCACAGCATATACTAAGGGAAATAAGAAAGCAATTAAGATACCTTTGTTAAGGATTTTTTAACCTGTCAGCAATATATGCCTTTTGTTCTTCAATCTTTTAGGTTAATAAAATCAAGGCCAGTTCCCTCAGAGATGCTGAAGCTATTAGATATCAGTAAAACTTAATGTACCACAGGGACGATGTAAGAAAAAAATGCACTTAATTGAGTGTTCAGAGCCAAAGCCACCCATTGTAAGTATATTCTGGCAATTGAGGTGTTATTATTGCCAAGGCTCTGCCATATGATGATATAAATGCATCTTTTCTGAATGAGAGCTCTGAATACATGGGTGAAAAGATGGCTGCATTCCTTAAAAAGAAGGGCTGGAGCTCTTCTTTTGCATTTTGTCATTGCCATCCATAAGAAGCAGTAGTGTCATTAATGGGATTACATTTCTAACAAATTCATAAGTAAATCTGGTAAAAATGACTTTCCAAAATGAGAGATATTCAGTATTTCTTAGTCTGAATTTGCATTTCTAATAAAGTCTCTGTCTAAATGGTAACCTTATTATCAGTCTCTCAGTACTGTGTTCAGTCCTTGTGAAGAAACAAAGACACTCCTTTCCTTCTTTCTTCATTTCTTCTCTCTGGATGAATGATGTATGAGCTTTTCCAAATGCTTTCAGCATATGAGGGCTCTATTTAGCTATGCATTGGAAGTCTTAGGAGTGAATGAAGACAAAGGAACGCAAACAGCAGCACTAACAGTAATTCAGACTCTGATTACTGATCCAAATTAGACTGGACAAATCAAGAAAGGCAGGGTTTTGATATGGATTCTTTCAAATAACAGTGAGCTACAACAAAATCCATATTTATCTGATGTATCCAGTGCTCTACGGTCAGATTCTTGAGTTTCAGTAGAGAGAACAAAACCTGATACAAAGCTTAACTCCTCAGGTTTAGTTCCAGGTTATTGACCTTCACTCAAAAACTTCTAACACTAAGTAGGGGTACGTGAACTGGAGGAAACATTTCCCTCGGGGGACATTTGTCCAAGGCTGCAGTTCTCGCACAGGGTTTTTTATCAAGCGTATACACTTATTCCTTTAGGGACTGAACATACAGTCTTAAATCTCTTCAGACTGGAAGACTCACCTTGCTAGAGCACAAGTTTTGGGTAACTAGCAGGACCCTGGAAGCCTGCCCCCACAAGCCAAATATAGACAAGAAAATATTCCCAAGCTTCCCAATATATTTTTCTTTGAGGGAAAAAGAAAAGCAGCACTTTTTTAGAGCTTAGAGGCTTTTTCAAAGAAAAGAAAAAGAAAGTTTTTTAGGCAGCAGACATGAACAGGTTACTGTAATATTAGCCTCCTTCAAAGTCATGGAAATGCTGATAGAAAATGAAACCATTAAAGAATTAAGGGATGGTAGCACAATCAAAGTCAACACAGTTTCATGGAAAACAGATCTTGTCAAAGAAATCTGATTTTATTTAACA
Source organism: Mycteria americana (assembly GCF_035582795.1). NCBI lineage: Eukaryota > Metazoa > Chordata > Aves > Ciconiiformes > Ciconiidae > Mycteria > Mycteria americana. Next base: position 142,375,990 of record NC_134366.1, read on the forward strand.
TAATTTCCAGTGTGCTTCCTTTTTATAAGAAAAAAATTACCTTTCACCCCCCACTAACTTAGCATTGATCACAACATCTCCATTAACACTGCACACTCTGGCAACAGTGTTTATAAGACTCCACAGGGTATTTCCATCCTTTCCAGTCATCCTGTCCCTTGTAGCTGCATTTACATTTGTACAAAGTCCTTTCATCCAAAGTCCTCATCAGCTCTTCCCCATACTACTCCTTCTGGAAAGGTGGCTGTTCGAGTCTGAATACTTTATTATACCATCTTGCCTAACTAATAACTTCCCCACCATTCCCTGGGGGTATACACTCACACACATACACACTTACTATAGCCCAACATCGTACATATGAGCATAAGCTTCAGGGGCTTTTGAGCTTCCCTCTGAACAGCAAACGCGGTAACTCTTTACATAAAATGTTACACTAGGCCAGCTTCCAAACAGAAGAATGCCAGAGACTAGTTTTGGATGTCTGAAAGCTTGATTTTGTTCTTAATATCCTGTGGAAGCCTGGTCAAATCCTGTACCTTCTGTGTGCCTCGAGATGCACCTGTGAAGTGAGGAGGAGAACTGCAGATGCAAAAGGGCATCCAGTATTTTTTGAGGTACAGAAAAGCATACAATAGAAAATAAAGCCTATAAATTGAAGCCTATTAGGCTTCAAAATAAGGTATGTTGGAAGGGGTAGGGATCAGCATTGAAATAAATTTGGCTGTAGGCATTTCAATTTCAAGGTAAGATATGTTGAGGTGGTTTAGGGAAACTGATTAGATTAGTCATTTATATTCATTGGTAGAGAACGTTAGCATGAAGAAGGGACATCTAGAAAAGGGGATGCAGTTAGCTCATGTGTAACTATTAATGAAGAAGATGTGTCTGTCACTGGGAAGTCAAACTGGAGTGTGTACCAAGCTTCTTCTCTCTGCCCTACCCACTCTTTAACAAGAAATCCCACCTCTTTGTATCCATCAGATCCCCAACCTGACTCCCACTAGCCACACATCTTAATTCCCACAGGACAGAAAACATCTTCAGATTTTGGGGAGCTTTCTAAAAAATAGAGGGGGATAGAAAAAAACCTTGTTTTCTGGCCTGACAAGATTTTGCTAATTGAGATTGGATGCATTCCAAAACAGAGCTGGACTCCTGTTTGTGTAAAGGTTTTCTTGATGGTCCCACAAAATGCCCAAATGGCCTGAAAAATCCCTGTTTCGGGACATAACCAGTTGTTTAACCCAGACACTCTACGCATTTTTGTTAGCTGCTGCGGAGAGAGGATCTGCCACAGAGAGGACATAACAAAACCCTGTCTCAGTTCAGAGCGGAGCACAGTTGAGAGGGAACAGTGATTTTAAGTCTAGGAACATTACTGTCCTTGTGCTAGTTGGAAATATCTGTGGTTTCTTGCAATGATAATCCACGGTTTCTGCTTATCCGTGCTCAGAGGCCAACTAGCAAGCTGCAGAGTCACACGCCGGCGCCTGCACACGGGACTTCCCTATCCCAGCCTGCAGGCAGCGGCACAAGTGCTTCGGCAGCTGCTTGCCTGGCAGGCCCCAGAGGGTGAAATTAAAGACACTCTTTAAAGTTGCACTTTTTTTAAGTGCAGGACTTAAAGTCCTTCATTTTTGCAGAGCATCTGCCATCTGGGCTGTGGTGCAGAGTGAGCTGAAGTCATGCATCCCTACAACTTGAGCCAGGCTTTTCAGATCAGAACAGACTCTGATGCCTATTTCTTCTATGGATCAAGCATGGATAATGACACATAAAACAGAAGCATTTGTAGACAGTAGCAAAACTGAGAAGTCACATCATAGCAGTGTGCTGCCTCTTGGTAAATTATGTACAGGGACTCACATTATTCATGGAAGGTCCAAAAGCAGAGTTTAGGGGAAAGGAAGGAATGTATATGGCTTTCCCCCCTTTGGCCAAATGCAAGGAACCAAGGTATTGGTTTTGCTTAATTAGCAAAATCTTACCAGACCAGAAAATAAAGAGTTTTCCTACCCCCTATTTCAATAGCCAGCTCCCTGGTTCTGTCATTAATGTGACATGGTGTGCTGAAACAGCTTTGCAGTCAGAAGAGGAGTATGACAGAAGGATCCTTCTGGTTTCTAGCAAGTAATTACTGAAACATAAAGATCTGCATTATTAAATTTCCACAGAATGAGCTTGTGGGTAATACAAAACTAAAGGAAGCTTAACGGGATCCAGGGACAGCATCCAAAGTTCCCTCCTGTGAGGCAGGCATATTTCTCAATATTTTTTTCCCCAACTTTCATCAAATGTACTTCTTGTTAAAAACTGACTATTACCTGGTATCTAGGGTTTTTTTAAGCCTAGGATCTAGATATTTTCTCTGCTCTGCTGACAGTCACAGGCAGAACAGGCTGATGCCACGCAAGATCACCAGAAAAAAAGGCGTAAAGTCCTCTGTATTCCTACCTACATCTGAAGGGCTTGGTGTCTGTTTGTTTTATAACAAAGAGGGATAAGTGGTCATAGGTATGTAGCTTGCCTGAGGAGTGCCTTCATCAGGTCAAGTTGTGTGTCAAGCCTTTTTAGACCTGGAAATACAGTTCTGGGTTTTGGAGGAACGCACGCTTTTCAGGGATAATATTTGTCTGCTGTTGTATTGCCACAATCTTGAAGAAAAAAAATGCGTATAGAATTTCTGAGACAACAATGCTTTTCTAGGTCCTCACTGCATGGAGAGAGAATAAATATTTAAGGAGTCAGACCTACCAGTTATTAATGAGAAATCCAGCAAGCATTCATTTGGCTGGCCACCTTGGCAAGGGTTAATCACACATTTCCATAACCTGCTTACATAGCTCTTCCCTATACACCATGGACGGCTCTGGAAGGTCAGGCTTACAGAATCCTGTATGCTCAGACTCTAAAGCTCTGCAAAACACACATGACTCACATCTAATTGTTAGCATTTATCATTTTTATATTCCGAGTATACTCAATAAAATGGGATTTACTCTGTTGATGCGACAGTTGAAATATTTTTTGCTTAGATGTAAGCAAGAGGTTATGATCGCTCAGTTTTCTGATTGGTACAGGCATATTACAGCACCGTGTTTCAAGTATAGAGGTGTTACAAGGGAATAGATGATAGAAATCTTTTGAACAATAACTTTGTATGCATAATATACACAGTACTGTTTACACACACACGTGCCCCCTTGAATTCTAATATGAAAATGCAGTCACATCGTACACAAACCTGCTCTAAAAATAAGATGGAAACACGCTTGTCTAATGATGACTGTGTGAGAAAGTAACAGGTTAAATTTTCTCACCAGGTTAGCAAGACGAGACAGAGAAAGAGAGTGCAAACTAAAGAGAGTTCCCTGGGCTAATTTTCTGACAATCAATCAGCTGATTATTTCTACTGAAAGAGAATGAAAGTAAAAGAGATAGAGAATTATTATAATAAATATAAACTACCTTCAGCCAGGAGAAACTATATCAAAATGACTGGAGTAGTAGGAGAAAAGGGATGCGATCTGTTGCATTAATTGCACTATAATTAGTTATATACATCCTGCATCCACTTCTCATAAATGTATTCCACTTTTTATATAAAAAATGCTCAGCATTAAATGCAGGAGCTGTTGTCCAAACTCATATCCATTATATTCTGAGATGTGTTTCCCATACATTGCTGGTATCCATTAGCTTTTAAAGACTAATTAGCACAAATTCTAGATCAGTGTGGGCTGGACTAGTTCACTTCCCATTTTTTTAAAAGGCAGAAAAGGAACAGATGCGTATGTGTTTGTGTATGTCTTTACCCTGACTTCTGTGGGTTGTTTACACAGAGAATCACTGAATAAGTTTAAATTAATTTGAAAGCTGGATGTCCAGGCTCTCAGAGCCCAGGGCCTTGAACTACTTGCACCTATACTGTCTTTTGTCCAGAGCTCAAATCTCAGTCCTTCCCACCAGGTATATGCAGTTTTTAACTCACAACAACAGCTGGACCCACTCCAAACAGCACAAGATCTAATGTGCAGGGACTACAGCCTATCTAGTGTTTACAGTCAGGATCCCAGCTAGCAGGACAGTACAGACACACAGGCAATGAATACAGTCTTTCATTATATGCATATATGTATTAACTAAGCAAACAAACTTATTTACAGAACTTTCATTTGAGTAAGGCAAGGAATATTCCTCACCTCAGATTTGTCCTTCACAGCTGGCTCCTGCAGTACAGTATATACAGACAAAGACTTTGCCATGACATCTGCCTGATCCCTGAATAAACATGGCTGTGAACACATGTGCTATTTCTGCTTCTGTATTTGTATTAGGGCAATGTATTCAAATATGAAAGTCGTGTGACCATTAAAATACAGTCTGCTTTAAGACGTCCCTTTCTGTTTAAGGAAGAAATTTAGTAGGAGGAAGAAAAAGAATAATGTATTTATTGTACATTCAGAAAACAGAAACAGTGAGTAGTGTTTTCCCAAGAAAAGAAAAGAAAATGCTACTGTTTATTTTATGTGCAATGATTTCTCAAACAAAGTATAAAACCCTTGGATCTACAAAGACCAGTGTGGATGTGGCAGTAAAAATGGTGTATTCCTTTAGCTATTTCTAACAAAGGCCCTGTTCCTATGAAGAAAACTGTAAAGACAGATACTTGCACTCACATGCAGCTCCTACTGAAATAAACACGACCTGAAGAAGATTCCTTTTATCCTAGGGACTAAGCACTCCCTCCATTTGGAAACTGCACAGCCACAATTCTGCTATCTCCTCCTATGTTGCCTAAACCATGCTAACAGAGAAAAAGTTCTGGGGGAGCAGATGCCTTCCCTTATATGTAGTTTTATTACAACTCATCCTGATTCACACTGAACGTATTGGACTATTATGTGCTATGCCAAATCCAGCACTTTTTTTTCCAGGGAAATGTAAGAGTTCCAGGGCTGAGCCCAAATCACTTTCTACAAGTACCCACCACTCTGTCCCCAGTGCTCAGTTACATTTGGTCAGAGAGATTATAAGTCTTTTGGTTCCCTGGTTGGATGAGCATACAGTTTAAAGATAAACACTTGCACATTTGAATTTTCATGTGAGAATACTTGCCAATATAAGTGCAGATTCACTCTCTGCAAATATGCAGGCAAACTAGCTTGACTGTAAAATACTCATGAAATTGTACGTGTGTATCTGAAAACAAGTGCAATTAAATATGAAGGGAAACCTAATGCAGAATATTCGCAATGTCTGTTCACCTCTATTATTTTCTGCAGTAAAGGTCTGTGTGTGCCTGTGATCCTATGAAAAAATATTAATTCTATATTAATATTAGGTGAAATGAAGTAGAATCATCATCTTCATTTGAGCAAAAGTGGAAGAGGCAACTGTATCTGATCAGTGGCAAAAAGTCTCTCAGCCCCAAATTAAAAAGACCAGTAGATAAAATTCTGTTTCATTCTATTAGGTATCGCTCCTTCCCCCCCCCCCCCCCCTTTTTCCCTCAGATCAGCTTTCTCCTTTCCAGGGCCCAGTAATGGGTTAATTGCATGCAACACATGTTCTTGTAATCAGCGAAGTTTGTTTTCATCTAGGTGCCCTTTTAAGGGGAACTTGCTTGTCTTCTCTGGTGTTGGAGCAGTACAATATTTAATTAGCAGCCAGAAACATTGTTACTGAAAGAGTCAAAACCTGAAGCAGATAGTTCCCAAATGTAAGACTTGTAGCAGGCCAAGTAAACTAACCCAGCGCAGACTCCGGTCCTTTGGGATAACCTATTCCTTCCCAGAGCTTCGGGATGGAGAGAGTCCGCGGCTCTGCTCCTCGTTGTTATTGTCTCAGCCTACTGCCCTAAACAGAGGGGTAGTGGGAGGATGAGAGAGGTGCTAATCCACAGAGCAAAATACAAAAAGATTTACACCAGAGCTGAGTAAATATGGGTAAAGGAATGAACCCAACATCTTTTTGAACAAAATCCTCTGTAAGTAATTTGCTTGATAAAACACAGCTCACATTTGGGCGGGGAGCTATGTTAGCAGACAGAGTAGAAATAGCATGAAACCTCCTTTAAGATGGTTTGCATAATGTCAAATAGGTTAAAGAAACCCTGCTTCCTAAATTAAAACCATATTATACTTAAAGGAAAAATTTACTTTGGACAGTGGTAGTGGAAAGAATGACTAAATAATATAACTGTAATTAATTGTTCACACGTGAACAGTATATAATGTTTGTGATTGCCCAGAGTGTGTAATGTACATAGGGAAGTAATTGATGTGTGCTTTTGTATTGTCTGGGCCATCAAACAGTGCCAAATCAGGGAGGAAAGGGGAAGCACGTGTTCAGAGTTTATGTACATAGGAAGGCCCATGGCAGTTTTAGAAGGGTCTCCAGGAACATGTGTGTCAAGTCAAGAATTCTTCAAGAATAACAGCTTGGTTCCCCCTTCCAAACCTGTCCCCCAGCTTCTCCTCCCCCCAGCACAAAAAAAGAAAAAAAAATCCAATTCCAAAATACGGTTATCTTCAGGGCACCTAACACAGAACAAAAACACCTAACCGAAACCAGGACCTGGACCTGCCTTTGAGGAGAAAGCAAAGATTTCCAAATGCCAGTCTTCCTCTCTTGATCTCATATACTTCTGTTGTTAGTGAAAACTGTAAAACAGTATTTACAAGGTTCTGCCCAGCATGAGGCTGTTTGTATGCAGCATGGCAGAGGAGAGTTTGTTCTCTATACAACAGTGCGACCTAGTGGCTCGGAATAAAAGCTGTACCATTCGGCCGCAAAGCTGTTGGACATCTTTTGCAGCTATTTTAGTATTTGAAAAACAGTACTTGCATCAAACACTCTTCTTCACAAGTCATGCAGTTACCTCGTTAGGACGGCACAGGAGAGAGGTCTCGTCATTAGCATCACAGAATTCCTAAAAAGTTGGCATAACATGAGCAATGAAGTTTGGGAGGGGAAACGGTAGGTTGGCGTTGGGTTGCGCCTTGCAGGCTGTTACTCAGGTTGTGTAATTTATGCAACTGCTTTTGATGAAACTAATATGATTATTCATGCGCGTAAGGATTTCTCTCTTGCTTAAGGGCTACCGGACCAGTCCTCAAGTCAGAAATTCTTCAGCAAGCTGTCATCAGTACCAAAGCAGGACCACTGACAGGCTTGAAGTCATCTGCTCTAAGATGGCTGGGTATTTATTGCAAACCGGTGTTAAGTTTGCCCACATTGTTTGGAGGATTTCAGATTCGAAGGATAGGGAATACTGCAAGGAATGCAGTAATAGCAAATATCTCAGTGTGGTAAGGGCCATTAAAAAGAAAACGTTGTCTAAATAAAGGCTTGATCCAAAGCCCATTTAAAAGTCATTGCAGGGAGGGTGCTTTACACGTTCTGATCTGCCCATTAGAGAAAAGCAGGGGGGAAAAAAAGCCTCATTTAGTGCTGACACAATGTTTTCAACTCAGCCCATTTGTAATAAGATGCTCTTTAGCCAAATCATTTAAGTCATTTGGAAATCATTTAGAATTCTCTTTCAGAGCAATTAGTAAAAAGCTAAAAGCCTCAAATGGTTCTTTGTGGTGGTTTCATAATTATTATTTTAAACCAGAAAATATCACCTTAAAGCAGAAAAAGAAAACCATCCATTGCAACTGAAAGTATCTGTGCGCATTCTGGAGATCTGAGGGATAGAGAAAAGGTGACCTTTTCCAGATCTATGCATTCTATATAACAATCTTTTCCTGCCTCCTGAAGAACACACTGGGGAGGAAATCATTCACTATTCTTGTTTATATGAGATGTTATAGTAAGAATTAAATGTAATTTAGTGGGACAATAAAATCTTCTGAAGTACTGATATTCGACACAGTATTGTTGTGTTTGGGGTGGATTTGGGGATGATTAAATGAGTAAATCACACAGATCTGAAACATTTTTTTCACCTCCTCAGATGGCATCTTGATCGTGCATGCACTGTGAACACCAAAAGCCTATAGGTCAGACCTGAAATTATAGCTAAAACTCAGCTCCTGAGGTACATGGACTGTTTATATCGATGAAAATTTATGATCTCTATACCCTAAATCCCTGGCCTCTCTTTTACATTGACTTCTTTACTATTTGCTGCTTTATTTTATGGTGATCCCTTGCCCTCTATAAATATATCACGGTTATTTAACCCTAGATCCCAAGCATAGTTTTCAGTATTTCAGGAGGGATCTATTTGTTACATAGTCTGCTACTGGGGGTTTTATAATCCTATACATTAGCAGCTATTATTTCACTGAAGTTAAAAATTTTCAACTATTTTCATCTTGTCATTTAACTTGATACTATTTGGTATTACAGCCAGGAACAGAAAACTGTCTGCTGTTTTTCTAAGATTATATTGAGGTAAAAATCTTCTTTAATCTCCTGCAGTGATTGAGTTATTTTCTATTAAATATTTATCCATGGAAAAATGAATAAATTTAACTGTAATAAATTATAGTTTGGCAGACTTAATTGCCTATTGTTATTTAAAAAAAATCAGCCTTATAAAAATCTGACCTAATCCTAGAAACATGCCATGGAGTAATTAAAGTTTTCTGTGGGGATAGACTGCAATAATTATCTTGTTTTGACTGAGCTTCTTATTATTTTAGCCTGAAAAATAAAACTGAAAAACAGGAAAGGAATATAGATTTGCAAAACCTATTGTCTGATGTTAAAATTGTTAAGAAAATATGAGTCAGTATTATGCAAATTCTGACCTAATCCCAGCAACATATTGGTAGGTAATTGTATTTTTCTTTAAAAGGGGACAGACCCTACAATAATTATGCCTTGTTAGTGTCCACATTGCTATATTTTTGATTTATGTATTTTTGTGGGAGCTGACAGATAAGCAAGAAAAATTGACATATTATAAACTAATAAAAATAAATAATATCTGAATCTGCCTAGCAGCAGTGCACATTGGGAAGCTAAATCAATACATTAATCACACAAATTTTGAGTAAAGTATAGTTTGTGCTAAATGAAAAAGTGACCTATACCAAACAGAGCCAAATATTGAAATCTTAGCACTACTTCTGTTTGGACCTGCCTTAATTCCTGAGGTCAAACAATGTAAGAATTTGACCGATACTATTTTTCTGATTATCCTGCACAATATTCCAGGACAAATTTGTGTCCTGCTCATCTTTCTTATGATTTTAATAACCTTCCACCTGTTAGAGCTGCTTTGTTCCCAAATGAAAGAAAGAATTGCCTTTGAAAGAAAAATTTGGTTAGCATCTCTCTCCCCCCCCCCCCCCCCCCTTCACATTTTAGCACAGCATTTATTTTAGGGCACTTGTTTACTAAAATGCTCTTGCTTTTCTGTGTAAAAGCATTGCCTGTTAAGTGCCAGAATGAAAAAAAATACGCAATTTTGGTATCCAGTAACCACTAGTTCTGGGAGTTCTGCTCTAGTGGACAAATTGACAATCTAAATAACACAGAAATGAGCTTAGGTTGGGCGGAATCTAACAATTGATATTGTCTAACGCAGCTGGCAGAAAACTGATGAACTGTGAATGCCGTACCTTGCTTCAGGTTTCTGCCCATACAATCTCATTGCACTGATGTGTGTGTGGACTGGCTGGGCCAAATCCAGATGTGGTATAATTAGCACCAAAATTAGCAGCATGGGTCTGAATTTTTCTCAGTGATTGTAATTTGAATATAAAGGAAATATCAAATTATCAGGAACAAAGGATATACAGATTTCATTGTCTTCTCTCACGCTGTCTGCAAATGCCACTATATGTCATCCTGTTTTGGCATTTACAGAGTAATCCCTTTGCTTTAAAGCAAGGATTGCACAAGCTTGTTGGAGAAAAAGGAAACAAGGTCTGAAAAACAGCTCAGCTGCAAGACAATTCCCTCTGCAGCTTCCCAACCCCCGGGTAAAACCCCATTCCTTGCACACTCCCAGGCTGCATCTCTACTCCACTTACTAGGACTAAGAGCGCTCTGCAGCCCGGGGTGCCCAGCGGTGTGATACCTGTATTGCTCTTCGTAGCCAGCCGAGCTGAGCATGAGCTGAGGCTGCCCACAATCTCTCAGTAGGTGACACCCTCCAAGAACACCAACCCTAGCTTCAGCCAGCATGTAATGTACGTGGTCATGGTATATACTTGTCTTGATAGCCTCTTGAGGGCTGCTCTGTGCCTGCTGTTGCCACGTAAATGCGTTTTATTTATTGTGTCATTTCAATGAAAGAACTAAGGGAGATCAAATGACAGTGCTGAGTGATAGGTTCAAAATAAAAAATGAAAAAAACCACCAAAATATAAAAATAAATACAAAGGAAGTAGTTTTTCACACAAAAGCATTTGGTATCATCCATGAGTCAGTTTACAGAAGAGAAAGCCATCCAGCTGGCCCTAAATAACGGTGGTAAGCAAAGAGCGCTCAAAGTTTACGTTAATTCAAAAGGTGGCTGGACAATTTCTTGCAGAAAAAGCTATCAAATGCTATTTTAAAAAAGACTGTAAATGCAGCTACAAGCTATATGAACATACAACCATTTACACATACAACCAGATATATTATATGTCCTGAATGCACATTTGGCAAAAGCAAATAACCCCAATTTGGCATGGAGTTAGAGGCACAAGAAGGTGTTTCAAATCCTTCCTTGACTTTGGTATTTCCCACTGGCTGATTCAGCTGCCCTGCCTCATCAACATATTTGGTGTGTGAATCCCAGACCTAAGTATTTAGCTCTCACAGCAACCATGCAGGCATGAAGCTCAGCATTAAGGACCACATGTCTCTTTGGGGCTGTCCATGAGATCATGGGACAATGATCATTTCCACCATGTTACTAAACGGACATACGGCTTCAGGGTCTTTCATCACTGACACTGCAATGTAAACCAGGGAGTATTAGGTCACATAAGACAAGAACTGTTCCTAAAATGTCCAATACAAAAATGCTTTTCATCTGGATTTCTACAAAGAACAGCTAAAATAATATAATCTATCTCATTAACTGGATCTACTTAGCAATCTCATAAAAATATACTCACAAAAGTCACCTAGTACTTCCATCCAAATCATACAACCTGTATGTACAGAATCACAATTATCTGGCATTTTTCTGGCATTTCAACACATGACACTACCAGTGCCAAGACCAATTTCTTCCAAGACAAGGGAGACAACAGGGTCCATGTCAGCTAATCGTGAGTCTCAGTGGGGAAGCCTGGAAGAGGCACCTACAAGGGAGCCCAATTTGGGATCCAGTTGGCTTCCCCGTTGTTGAACTGGGAACTTGTGGGTCTGGTGAAAAAGATGTGGGGAAGCAGAGCAGCCTCTTCATCCAGTTTGGTACTATGAGTAGGGGAGCAGTAGGAGCTATGCTTTCGCAAGTGGACGTGGGACTTAGAGCCTGAGACCAGTGGGACAGGGGAGGAAGAGCAGGAACTGCTGATGGAGGGAGGAGGGAGTCCTGGCAGAGGACTTGGTACCTATGATAAGAGGTGCTGGAGAAATAAATATCAACCAACTGTAACAGTTTTAAGAGCTGGTTTTACCAAGTGGAATGAAGCACCTCCCACATAGCCCTCATAGTAAAGATTACCATGGATTTGTACAATACATTCTAATATAAAGCTTATATAATTTTACGATTAGTAAACCTACACCAAATACATTATGCAATTAACTGCTAACCAATTAACTCTGGCACATCTCAAATAGCTCTCTGTCCCAAATACATACAAGATAGCAGCCGTTCTGCCTGGGTGTTGGGACTGTCATGCCAGTGTTTAGGGGCACATGGTGAGGAAAAATGTGTACAGTGTGGCAGGACATAGAAAGGATCCAGAACAATCAGACCCACATTTCTGACTCAAGATACCTGCAAACTCCATGTTATTTATCTAAATGCATAAACACGTCTCCACCAAGCCATGGACCATTATAACCCAATGCTTTTGGAAAGCAAAGGCATTGCAAGACAGTTATAATAAATATCGGTATTAACAAAAAAAAAGCAGCATTTTGACACAAGAATATCCTACATGATCTGAGACAATTTTGGAATGGAGCTGTTTATAGCAAAGCATTAAGTTTAGCTATAACAGCAGCTGACTTGTTCTCTGGAAACTCTATTCCCTGAAAGGCAGCATTACAATTAAAGAGTGAAGAGTATTTCAGCTGACATAGCATTCCTGCTATAGGCACAGTCAATCAAGGGAAAGGCCAAAGCAACAGTCAGATAAAAGACTAATAAAGCTACGAATGACAATAAAAGTCCACTGAAAGCTTTATTAGACTGGTGAAAACCTAGCTCAGAACATAAAACAATCCTTACGCAGAAAACCCCCAAACATCTTACCACCACTTGCAATAGATGTCACATTATGCTGGTGAGGGCCCTGAAAAGCGTCGCAGACACCAAAAAATCAAGGAGCAATCAGAACTGCAAATAGACCGGTACGCAAAGTTGCGTTATTGTAATACTCTGTGATAGAGGTTGGACGCCCCTGAACTCCCCAGGAACAGCAATTCCTTAGCTACCATTTCTAATCTGTAGATCTCAAATTACTTTGAAAGAAATGAAATGTCACATTTTTCATTTTCCAGGAAGGGAAGCTGAGGCATAGAGGGATGTTGTAACATTTCTTTACAAGTTTCTCGTAATAACTTAACCCTCAGATCATGAAAAGATGTTATGTGGCCTAAGCAAATTCATGTACATATACCTTTTTAATGTATTTCTTGATATCCCACACGTTTAAGCTTCAAATTCATATGGTCAGGACATTCACATGTTGGTAGCTTTGTGTCAGCAAAACAGGTATCCTGCTTTCTTGTTAATAATAGGGGGATTTTTTTTTAAGAAAAGCATGATATGACATACTAAATTTCATATATTTCCTTATAGTAATAATGTGTCTCAAAAACATCTTTTGAGCAACTGGCACACACTAGTGTGTCATTCTATCACTTAGATATACAGTTTTAGTAATTATTAAAAGTTTCTGCAAGGTTAATACTGTACCAAGTTGAATTTGTTTTGTGTTACGAGAAGCAATCCCAGTAGAACAAACACTGCCATGATGAACAGTATTTGGATGCAAGAGAACAAGTGAATGTGAAGAGCTGAATGAATGCTGACAATGTCAGAGCCAGATTTTTGCTCAGAGTAAACATTACATTTCTTTGGTGTTTTGCAACAAAACCATATATTAAAGAAAAAATGATCCACACCAAAAAATATGCAGAGAAATGCAGAGAAAGTGTTTAGCAGTAAGCAACATAAGTGAACATTTATATTAAATCATACATTTCTCTTTCAAATAACTACTTTGTGACCTTAAAAATAATTATCACAAAATACCCCTTATTTTTAAGTTCTAGATGTCCTTTCGTTTATAATGGAAATTGTTGTATAGTTATATTGGGGTTTCCTCCAAGTCAATTGTCGATATGTAACAAACTCAGATACTCATCCTTCATCTTCAAAAATCATTCTCACTATAAGAAGCGTTCTGGGTTTCAAACACTAACATATTGCCTTCAAAATGTAAGTATTTGCAGGACAGACACTTGTCTCTGGAGTATCTTGACAACCTGGAATAAAGTCCCAAGAATGACAGTGAATGCTGTGTTTAAGGCTTGGTCCCTATTTTCAAGTATATTCTTTTTTGGGTATGAGATAAGTGAGATTTCAGTCTTGCTTAAAATAAAAATTTAGATTATTAAATGCATATAACACTGCATATAACACCAAAGCTTTTGCACAATCATCAAAACTTAAACAAATAAATAAAAATAAGTAATTAACTGAAAATGTGTGTAGACATAAGGAAATACCTGTATGTCTGCTTTAGAAGACATAGACTTCTATTAGTTTGGTTCTCAGAACACAAAGAACACCTAATAAGTGTGTAAGACCAGGGCTTCATGTTCACCTCACCCAGAGGAGATCAAAGATCGCCCTCCTGCCTCCCAGGATACTGTCCCAGCTCCCAGGATCTGGGATAGTTTTGGGAGAAAGGGGATAGAAGGAACAGAGAGGTCCTCCAGCTTGCACTCATGGATGTGCAAACATGTGCTACCTAAACCCGGACCATGACACAGCAAAGAGTACAACCTTCCTGCACCAAAAAGGTGAATGGCAAGATGGTGGTGTAACCAAATAGTTCAGGGGCTTTAGTAAAGGGATAAAGGACTGGGAGACTGGCACCCATGCTAACAGATCAAAGCAACTGGGGCTACTGTGTTTTGCACTGTCCGCAAGCTTAATACATATGTGCTTAGTGCAATGAGGCATTTAAGCTTCTTTGAACATACCTACCCAATCAGAGCTGGTGAAAACTTACCTTCTTTGCAAGAACAATTCACACCAAGGACTTCTCCTAAAAGCCTTCACATGTGAGATTTCACCAGATTTCTTTCCCACTCCATGATACCTCCTCCAGCAATATCATAAAAGGATTTGTACCCTGACACAGCCCCACTTTCCACATTGTGCAGCATGTACCCTTAGTTTCATCTGACTCTGATCTTAGCTGCCAATAGAGCCTCAAATTATTTCAGATATTCTGAACTAAAATAACCACCCCACAAAAAAATCATAGTTATTTCTCAGGGTGAGAGAAATATCACAATGGACCCAGGCAAAACATAAGCCTAGGCAGGTAGTACAAATGTAGTCAGTATACTCTAGTGGGAGCTAATTCTGAGAAGTACAGCCACAGTCCAGTCTGTACTACTTGATTTTGGGGCTAGAGATTGCTCCTTGGTGCAATATCTGGCCTTCCTCACTTAGCAGTATGTAAGTAACCAGGGAACCCAGGGAATAAAATGTGTATCAGGCAGTCTTTGGATCCATACTCCACAAGGCAAATTGGCAATAGGCATTGATCCTTGGACCACTTTGGGCTTTTTTTAGTCCTATCGTACTTGTACAACAGATTCAGTGGCTACAAGGAAGCTCTTAAGAAGGAGCTTACCTGCTCTCAAGCAAATTCTATCTCTTAGGTCTTGGCCCTTCAGTTTAATACTCCCACTAAGGTGTCACTTACAGGGGCAGATCTGGCCGTTGGTATTACACTATTACGCTAAAGAACCGAGGTCATATGGCCCACTGTGCTGAGCACTATGCAAATACATGGAAGAGAGCGCCCAAAGAGTTTGCAATCTAAATAAACACAGTCCTCAAAAACTAATAGAAGGAGCACAGAAAGATGAATGGACTTGCAGAGCGTACTGGTTTCAGCTGAGATAGAGTTAATTTTCTTTATAGTGGCTGGTGTGGGGCTATGTTTTGGATTTGTGCTGAAAACAGTGTTGGTAATACAGAGATGTTTTAGTTGTTGCTGCACCAGTCAAGGACTTTTCAGCTTCCCATGCTCTGCCAGGTGCAGAAGAAGTTGGGAGGGGACACAGCCAGGACAGCTGACCCCAACTGACCAAAGGGCTATTCCAGACCATATGGCATCATGCTCAGTATATAAAGCTGGGGAAGAAGAAGGAAGGGGGGGACATTCGGAGTGATGGCGTTTGTTTTCCCAAGTAACTGTTACGTGTGCTGGAGCCCTGCTTTCCTGGAGATGGCTGAACACCTGCCTGCCCATGGGAAGCAGTGAATGAATTCCTGGGTTTGCTTCGCTTGCGTGTGTGGCTTTTGCTTTCCCTATTAAACTGTTTTTATCTCAACCCTCGAGTTTTCTTACTTTTGCTCTTCCGATTCTCTCCCCCATCCCACTGGGGGGGGAGCGAGCGAGCGGCTGCATGGTGCTTAGTTGCCGGCTGGGGCTAAACCACGACAGCAGCAAACGAGATTGAGCTAAAGTTAACACCCAAGGCTCTTGGCACTCATTTTTTCTTAATTTCAGTTAATTATATTTTACTAATTCTGTGTGAGAAAAAAAATAATATGGCTAACATTGTTTGAAGTGGTGGAGTTACCATCCTGAGAGATATTCAAAAGCCGTCTGGACATAGTTCTGGGCAACCAGCTATAGGTGGCCCTGCTTAAGCAGAGGGGTTGGACCAAATGACCTCCAGAGGTCCCTTCCAACCTCAACCATGCTGTGCTTCCGTGAACACTAATAACTCATTTTATCTTTGAAAATTAGTACTTTTGTCCAGATTTAAGCTAGTAAACTTGGGCACAAATCTCCATATTTCTACTAAGTTACATAGGTATACATGCATACATATATAGTGTATTTTTTATGTATTTAGTATTTGCAATAAAATAACTTTTAGCAATTCTCTTAGCATGCTTTCCCTTTTTAGATTTAATAATATTGCAAGCAAGGGAAACATCTGACTTTGGAATTATATCAACACAAAGCAGTTACTTTTGGCTTCCAAATATGATAGGATCATATAAAACATCTGCAAGTCATTGGTTGGGCCACAGATTAGAAGGAAAAAGTTCTAGGATATTATGCATATGTACAATTCATTAGGCCTTAACTCCAATTTAAGCAGCATGCAGTCCACGTACCTTGGCTTATAATGAGTTACTTTAATGCACAAACAAGGTGAACACTGTTCAGACTAATACCTGTAGAACTTGTCTCAGCTGGCACCTGCTAAGCACTACACATTCTGAAAACATTATTCCAAATGCTTTCAAGAACTTCTGAACACCTTTTTAAGATGCAGGTGTTATACAAATTATGTATAAATTCCTCAAAAGATCAATTAAATTCCCCAGAGACTTTATGCAGCTTGTTAGATTTGGGGGGAGGGGGGCTGGAGGGGTGTTTAATAGCAAGAATCTGGAGATAGTCTATTAATTTATGACACAACCAATTAGTGCTTGTTCTCTTTGTACAAGGGAACTTTGTTTCCAGTTTTTAAAAAAAATTGCAAGAATAGCTTTAAATATTTCTTAACATGTTAAAATATGAAACAGGGGCAGTTAAGGGGAGATCGCCATTACCGTCTCCTTTCTTTCTTCCTTTTGATTGTCACTGCTAAAGAAAACCTGAGTCATGAAATAAACCAACACAAATCTTTCCATAGGGAAGAGGAGGCATGAAATCTTTTAAAAAACCCCACTATTTAATAAAAAGAGAGAAAAAGAGACGGTTATCGAACTCCTTCACAAAACCAAACTGTGTTTACAGTCAGATTTCACAGAAAGTTCAGCACAGTTATGAATAACCCCTACCCAATATGAGATGCAGTGTATATCATCTTGGAGCATTCTCTGTCCTGTGCAGTCACCACACACTGTGGAAGGACACAGCTCGGGCGTGACACACTGTATCACTGGCCTACGTAAAAAGGAGCTTTAAAATAGCCAACCAGATAAGAGATTTTCTTTCTTTTGCATATTTTATCCCAAATATTGGAAACAAGCACTGTTCTTTATACAACACTAATGACAGTTACTTTTCCAATTTAATTTATCAAGATAAATTTATCAAACTAAAAGACAGGATTTATTTACGCATATCTACTTTTAAGCAATCAGTTCACCTGAATAATAGTAAAAAAAAAAGCCTTTTAAGGTAGTATGTATCTTGTCAAACATATAAAGATATATAAAGATACAAGAAGAAGTTACAGCAATTCAAGGACCACTCAGAAGTTGTTGTCACCCAAAGTCTGCTGCATGTGAAACACAAAAACATTTGTGGTGTAAGGGATAAAATTCAGGGCTCCTTTCATCCAGGTAAGTCTCTTAACAGGAACTCCTTCCTTCCTTCTCCCTCTCCCCCTCCACCACCCCCACTCTGCATTTCTCCCTAAATTTCACTTTCTCTTCTGCCAGTCAAGCATGCTTTAAAACAGCTCTGCAAAGTGGAGTTCTGGTGTTTCTCCTGACCAGGAGCTTCAGTTTTCTTTCTGCTGACTGCAAAAGTGATGAGTCAGTTCAGAAAACACCAGGATTTTTTTTGTGCCCTCATAAGAAAAGTCTCATCCTTTTAAGGACCGGATATCAATTCCTACCCATACAATCCATGTGTGTATATGTGTACATGTGTGTGTTTATATATATATATGTATATACAGAGGAGGAGGAGAAGAGAAGGAGAAGATAAGATATATATATATATATATATATACACACACACACACATATCTCCTGATGCTTGGTGACATCTGACTCTTCTGTGGGAGCTCCAGAAAGGTCTGGGAGTGGAGGTACAGCCCTTGCAACAGCAAGGAAAGCTCTTGGTGGCTCCCTGCTTAGCATCCACATCTCCCACCCTGACTTTCAGAGGCACACCAAGATGTGATTTAATGTATAAAGCCATGAAATTAGCAGGTTACAGGTGTACTAATATTTTTTCTTTTTTTTTTTTTTTTGGCATTGAAGATTACATTCCAGATGGATCAGCTCTTTTCTGCCACCTGACCATAAGTTCTGGCACAAGGCCATAGCAAGAACAAATGGTTAGCAATGAGATCGCCGTTTGGTGTCACCTTGGGCTTAGTTGCTGTTGTAGAACCATAACCTGCATGCCTCCCATCTCACACACAGAGTGAAGTTGTGCTCAGAGGTGGGTAAGGAGAATCACATTACATTCCCAGGACTCCGGCTGTTGAGCTGTCTCTCTGTCTGTCAGTTCCCTCACTACTTTTTCAAATCATTGGCTGATTTCAATTGGCTAGACTTAACAGGGTGTTAGAAATTTCCAAGTTGTGAAGCTTATACAAGGTTTGTCAAAAACAGTATCTGTGTTGGGGGGAGACTTAAAGAGCTCAGCATGAGAAAATAATTTTTAAAAAGCAGTATGACCTTAAGGGTTGTCTATTGTCTTTGACCAATCAGCACAACTGGGCAATCAACACAATGATATTCAAAATGAGCTTGGCATTGTTCTCCCTCTTGTATAGGCAGCAACATGCCAGGGCGATGAGGATACTGTGATGGACTATCGGGGACATGGAAGAAAACTGGAGGTTCTCGTCAGGAAAGAGAGCTGAGGTCATATGGGACATGAGGAGAAACTGAGACAAGTGTGGTCAAAGCATGTGTACACAGAACACAAATCCACTTAATTACATCTATTATTCATGAAAAACTTTGTTACATTGTACTCATTAATTCTAGGCACTGGAAATAAGTGTATTCAGTCTTTTACTTTTGTTTAAGGAAGTGAACTTTAAAACAGTTGAAAGAATTTTTATAGCTAGTTTTATTACAACATACCTATTTACATCATTACATGAACAGCCAAATTAAAGTCTATAGGACAAATAGTGGAATTACAGGTTTCTTGGTATAGTTAACAGTGTCAAAACCAGATCCACACCATAAAAAGGACAGTGATTAGGAAACCTCAAACAACTGGAAAGCTTGGATAAGCACTGGGAATATCAGAATGAAAACTTTCCTGTGAGCACTTCCAGTTCTGGCATTCATCTAATAGCTATGAAACATGTGTTCCTGTGCCACACCAACCCAGGGAGCAAAAATACACAAGTGCAAGTACAGAAAACAAAAATACACAAGTGCATTTTTAATTATGTCCTAAAAAAGTCAACAAAGCTTCAGGTCATCTGGTTTTCTTTATTTACAGAATCATTTGTAGTTCATTTTGGAAAGGCTAACACATGGCTATCTAAAAGCATGCTGTCCTTTCCGTATCATCTGTTTTGGGGCAGAGAGAAGGGCAAGTAGCAAGTACAGGTTGGGGTTTTATGCAGGAGAGGAACTTCTGGCACAAATTCGAGTGGATGGAGGAATTAAGAAGAATAAGGAGAAAAGAGCCCACTGCCAAACCAAGCTTAGGAGGCTCCACTGCTGGGTGATGAGCTGAGGGAAGCGGTGTTGGTAAGAAACAGGTTATAATAGGAAGGTCAGTGAACAGTTTAGCCAAACTGCTTGCAGGAGATAGTGTAGTTATTTCTAAGGTGATTACTACTAAATATCAAAATGATTTTGCATCCTGCCTAAATATAAGCCTAATACCCTGCATTATTGGTGTACATAACAGTCTGAATGGGAAACATGCCATCACCTTTAACATGAAATCTTAATGGACTCCTTAGAAGGTTAATGTAGTATCAGGAAAAAAAAAAAAAAAAAGAGAGAGGCCAGAAAATGATCGTGTTACTTTCCAGAGTGTACACCTAGCCCAAAGACCTCCAAAGACTCAGACACGCTAAGGTTTTTCTTTCTTATGTTGCCCAAACTATTCAAATTGTCTCAGACCCATCACTGTCTATCACTAGTCTGACAACAACTTTGAAGACACTTATCTAAAAAGGACGTCTTGCAGCAATTAAATGTAGCAGAGTAGAGAGCTCTGATCGAGACAATAAACACCCTTTTCAACACCATGCCAGCTCTCCCAGCTGGGAGCAAGCCTAACTAAGGCAGTACTGAAATGATGTTGGCAGTCAGCAAGCTGTCTCAGACTTTTGTCAGCGCTGCCAGCATTTGTTCAGTTGAATTGGAGTCATCAATAGAGAGATTTTTTTTTTTTTTCAAAACTTTCCCATGTGTAAACAAGACTTAAGATGCAGAGAGATCCAGAGAACATTAATTTCACACTGTAGTGACACTATAAGAGAAAATAAAAATGAAAACAATCTAACAGGAATGGTTTCATCTAATTGGACTGTGCAAAAACAATTACAGGAAAATAATTGCCTGATTGTTTAAAAGGATCGCTAATGGGCAGAGTTAAGGTTATCTGAGTGCATTGGCTGTGTCCTTCTGGTGCTTAGATTTCTATTAAGATTTGCCTCGAATCTAAATTTCCAGAATTTATCCTTTCTCTTTCTAGAGAAATTGTAGCATTCCTGTAATGCATTTCACTTTAGTTTACTGATACATCCTCTCAACTCTGATTCCATTTTAATGTAGATTTAATCCAGGAATATAAGCAAGAGATTTTTTTTTTTTTCCCCTGTTTATATTTGAAAGATTTATATATGTGGATTCCATTAAATACACATTCTGTTTTTCACACACATCCTGCTGTGGACCAATGGATGAATAAAACTGTTTGTACAGTGCAGAGATACCTTAACACCTATTTATTTTAACAATCTGAACCTCAAGTCTAGAGCTGGATCTCATGTACAATCCTAGAAACCTGGAGTAATGGTTCATCAAGGTTTCCCACTCATAGTAAGATCAGATCATGGCTCAGATGCTGTATTTTAGATTACTTGTGTAATTGTACTTACTGAAACTTTTTTTTTTTTAAGGAGGAGGTAGAAGGGAAGTCTTACTGCATGTTTAAATGTGATTTTACTGCTACCGTTTGTATTACGTATGTATTTCTTAGTTTATTCTGGACAATTTTTATAGAGAAGTGCATTGAATAAAAACATTTGTAATAATAAACTGCATTATTTTCAACTAAAGTTACTTTTTTCTCGTAGATATCTGTCCCTCCAAAATGCAGACTTTCAGACATCACTGCTTTATAGGGCAGGTGATATGGAAAAAAAAAAGTTTCCACTTACAATTTATGATCAGCTAGTTGTATTAGGTTACATCACAGGTGGAAACAACGTCAGCCTTTGGGAGTACGGTAACAGAACAGTGCCCTCTTAAAGCAACACACATCTTTACAGACCAGATGCCAGGCATCAGTTTAGACAGTGTTTATGTTTCATCATCTGGCTTTTCACAACAGATCTAAGAGGAGTTATCCAGTAAATTAATATTATAAAGTTATCCTTGATCAGAGACTTTTTCTCTGCCTGTGTGACTAGCATCACTTTTCTCAGAATAGATTTTAGTTCCAAAACATGATACATTTCCATGGTTCCAGAACTTTATTTTCTAGACAGGAAAAAGGATAATTATTCCTTATTCAGCTAATTGATTTTAAATTACGCTTGACTGTTTTTCAAACATCTCCAAGAGATGCTACATGACAAGCTACAAAGTAACAGCAATCAATTTAGCAAAAAATAAAAAAAATTTTGGTATTCAATTAACATACACAGCCACTTAAATGACATAATAACATAAAAACATCAAATCTGTTTACCTCTTTTCAAAGACTAATTTGCTTCCAATTTCATAATTATTTATTTAGATATGTCATTTACAGCTCAAAGTTGTACTGATTACTATGGATGTGAATATATACAGATTACATATATGAATGCATATACACTAAGCAGGAACAGTAACAAGCATTTATTAGTAGCGCATTACTTCAAAATAATATATGTATGAATGTGTGTTTATATATATATACTGTGACAGCCTTAGTCATTTGCTTGATGGTTAGTTTTAGCATATACAGCTGAAAAATAAGCTATTTTTGCCTTGCATCTTTAGACCTAGAACATACCTGAAGGATTTTCTGAATTTTCTGAAACTGTAGTGACATATTTGGACTTTTTATTTTTTTAATTTTACTTATTTAGATTTACAGGTGTGTGTGGTTCAACAGGGGTCCAGCCTGTGCCCTTACAGTTCCTTAAGTAGCAATCTCATCAACATAACAGCAATACGTTTCTCATCCTTTCAATGAAATTTCATTCTTCCAAAGTTCCAGGGACCAAATAATGCAGCAGGATTATGCAGTAGGATAATGCAGTCCCAAAATGCAGTAGGACTCATCATGCACTAATAACACAGTTTCTCATGTATCTGGGGGAAGGGAAGAGATGAAATAGGCTTTGCAGTATGTCCAGAAAATCAGTACATTTGGTAGTGGTGTATCAAGAAAGGAGAGGTAAATTGGAGAGGTAAGAAGCCCTCCAGAGATCTCCTTTTGTACCGTTTCTTTGCCTACCCTTTCAAAATAAAAGGATCTCAATTCAGGCATTACTGATGATTCCAAATACATCAATATATATGAAGAGAAGTTGCCAGCCATGTTTTCCATCTTTTTAACTTAAAAAAAAAAAAGTCACAAGTCTCAAAGATGGTTTATGTCCTGGGAATGCTAGGATAATGATAGTCTTCTGGTACAGGATTGTACATCTGAGCAATTACTGGGATTTCTGGCTTTAGCAAAGAATTTAAGGACAGATGGAAGATTCTCTGAAGTCTTAGTATTTCCTCTTTTATCTTTGTTCTATACATTATGTTAGGACAGGTTAAACATGGACATGAACTGAGTATGGGACTTGTTCTGAATGAACTTTCTCAAATAGAAATAGAGTTCCATTTCTCATGTACAATAAGGCTCCCTTACAGCACACTGGTCATGCTGTAAATTAAAGTCCCAGTTACAGAAACAGCCCAAAACATCCAAAAACACACTAGAAAGGGTTTGGCTCTGAAACATACATACAAAAAAGCCCCTGACAAAGTGTCCAGTTTCTTCTGTTATTTGTTTGTGCAAAATTAACCTTGTTTCCCTGGATACAGGTACAGTTTGCAGGACAGTTTCACTGCAGTTTAACTATGGCCACACATCTTGTTATTCATACAGCCTAAAGGTTAGCCACGAGCAAGAAAAGTTCACTGTAAATTATTACATCTACATTCTAAATATTGATGCAGTAAGGATCACAAAAGACCTAAAAGTAATTAAATTAGCATTCAAGTTACATGAACTTAAATTTATGGAGTTCAGCCATCAGAGAGAAGAGACATAGTTAATGTGGTAGAGTTACAGTTTAATTATGTAGAGAATAATAATAGAAATGTTAAAATTAGTTTGAAGGGACAATGACTGAGAATATACAGCTATGGAAACAACAGAAAAGTAAAGACAGGAAAAGGGCTATATAAGGAGCAAGCACAGATGCATTAGCATTAACAGGTCACCAAGAACCTAGCACACATTCAGGCTGGGCTTCACAGGGCACCCAGGTGGGGACACAAAGGACAGTGAGTAAATTCTGATGCTCACAGGGGTGGGATAGAGTGGAGAGAGTTATCGTGTTCAGTTCCTAAAGGGACAAAAAGCCCATTCCAAAGAAAGTATATGGTTATCAGCCTAAGAAGAATCCAAGCACATCAAGAAGAGAACCCAAAAACTGGTGTCTCTTGTCTCACATGTTCTTCTAGACAGAAGACCCGGATACCAACATCTTGGTGTTTGTGAACATGTGAGTATCAGACTATGAGCTGGGATGAGCACAAACATTTTTATCTCCATTTCATTTTAAAATAAAGTCATCTGATGGTTCTATAAGGTTTCTCATTGAGACTTCCTGCATTGATACTGCAGTGCTGCAACATTATTTCTTACAATTATTTTTCTTTGTTTTAATTGCAGTCTTTATTTTGGTCTAACTCTGTTAATTTCATTTACAGCCCAGCAAACTATAGCAGAATAAGTCTTGCTGTATAACAGATCACAACAGCTTCATGGACACATAAAATGATTTAGTGTATTTTTTCTATTAAGAGGCACTTAAAATGTTAATAGATCTGGAGATTACTGTCACTTTTTAAAAATAAACCTTTTGTGAATCATTCATAATGGAATACAGTGTCCTTTATTTTCTCTAATACAAACATGTTTGTTTTGATATAGAAATGTTTTCTCTGGTAAGAACAGGAAACTATTTTCAACATCAGCAGAGCTACCTGGATGTAAATTAGAGCTTGAATCAATGGTGTACGTGTTTACTTTCAGAGCGCAGATAATTCTAGTGCAGAAATGTCTGAGTAAGTAAAATGAAAAACACTGGTTTTTTGGTTTTTAATGTTTCTCACCTATCAGTATTCTTACAGACTGTACAGTGGCAATCTGGAAGGCATGCTTTTCACTCCCCCAGAGTGTATCCCTGCCAGTAAGTGTCATTAGCCAATGCACATATTGTTTATTATTCTCATCCTGCAAATGATGTCTGGGAAGATTTTGAGAGATCATATGAAAACCTTGAGGTTGGTCTCAATCAAAATATTTGCAATCTAGACGCATTTTAATCTGACAAAACTGTTACTCCATACATACCCCTGCAGTCACATAAGGGAAAGAGATTACAAGACCTTATTTTCTCAGTTTCTTGACACCAGTGTTGCCAGCTGGATCATTTCTACCAAATCACCTCTGATGGCTAAGAGTCATCAGTTGTCACATCATATCTGTTGAAATATGCAGTTTCATACAAAAACTCTGCATTTGCTATCTCTTTTCATACGAAATGTACTGAAATCTGAAACCATACATATTGTTTTGGCCCTGCTATCATCAGTTTCCTTGATGAGATGTATTTGTTTTGAAGAAAAACACCATTACAGGGTGATTTCAGTTCTCAACCTCTCCTGATGTTGCACTGTAATTCTGAAAATTAGAGGAGATACTTCCTATGAGTAGGACAGCAAAGTTGAAGGGGCACTAAATCTGTAAACAATTCTCTCTCGTGCTTGTAAACTGTTCTTCTCTCTCATGTCTGCTTTAGTTGAAACTGAAACAAGTATTTGCTTTCAAAGCAAAGGAAAAATACTTTGTTATGGTCAGCATTTGTTCTCCCAGTAAACTATCTGAATAATGAATAATGCAGTACTAATATCTAACTATTAATTTTTTATATTATTGTGAATAAACTTTGCTGAATATCCAGGCATAGACACTCCAGAAAAAGGGAAAAATAATCCTTATGTGTAATATATAGGGAAAGAAAGGTCATCCAAGAGATAGCAAGATAGTATTTTTTCCTTTTCTGTGATGAAAGGGCAAGGTAAAAGAAAAATATGAAGAATTATCCTGGGATCATGGGCTACCTTCCCAAATCAGAAAACAAAATCTTCCATGCAAAAAGATTTCCTCTGTGTAAGTAAATAACAGAGCAGAAATTTACTAACACACTATTAAAACATTAGGAAGGAATTCTATAAAAAAAGTCATAGATATTTATTAAAAAATATGAAGAGATGCCAAGCAGGACCATTAAAATTCTTCATAAGCTATTCACTGCTGAATAAAACTTCAAGAGATTTTGATTTGTCCCTTTTAATTCACTGCAAAAGTTATTCTCAAACTTTTTGTTCTCAAAGTCATATTTCAATACCACGCTCCCCAGCTGATAAGGCAGAAAGCTCCCTACTGAAATAACACAGAAAATAAACCACATCAGCCTGTATTAGAGAGTGAGAACTGAATTGTGGCACTGAGCTACATTGTCTCTATATATCAATTAAGGCCCTTCTGCATCATGTGCTGTATTAAATGATTTCAACCTTTCAACAAACAAATAGCTAAATTGCCTCAGGAATAGCTTGGCTTGATGTTCTTTCTGCACTTACCTCTCCACAGGTAGTCAAAAGATTTTAGGATCTGAAGCTATTGTTCCTTCCAGCATAGTCCACAGGACAAAATGGAAAACTGTACCCTCCCTGTTGCCTCTCTGATGCTTCAGTGACTAGACAACTTTTAATCTGAAAGCAGGAACAGCTGAAGTTCTATTTGACTGAAACAGAAGTGAAAACAGATGATTTTTATATTATTAATTGAATTCAATTAACAGTTTAATGAGCTTTTAGAGAGTGGCTAAAGTGGTTACAAAAAGCTTTCCTCAGTGTCAGACAGGAGATCTGTCTCACAGATGTGTAAGATTAAAGCTCTGTCCAGAGAAGACAATCATAAAATTGTAGTAAAGCTATGTGAGTTTGAACCATTTTGGTAAATGAAATCCCAAAGATTAGGTGGACAACCCCACATCTTAAGTTTTGTATTTCTCATCATATAGCTTTTTTTTTCAAAATCATTCCATCCAGAATCCTGATTACCGTTTGGGACATTGACGTCTACAAAGGTTAATTACAACTAAAAAAGGAACACTGAAAATGCATTGCATTACAATTGTCAGTACAACTCTACCTTATATGGGAAAAATTAAAGAAACTTGACTTGTTTGGCCCACCAGAATCAGGAGTGAGGGGCAATATGATTTCTGTCTATGAACATGCAATGGCAGTTAACACCAAATAAAGCTGAAGACTGCTATCCTCAAGAAAAGAAATTAACACAAACTGACCATGAATAAATTTAGGTTGGAAAGGAGAAGTTTCCAAAACACTAGGGCAATCAGCCTTCTCATTGAAGTAGTGGTATAATATACGTCTTTGAAAATGGAATTTTGTAAGTTTCTGAAGGATGATAAGGCCTACTGCCTGTAATAGCAGGTGACCACACAGAAGAGGCTTTTCCTGGTCCTTTGTCCCTTGGAGCGGAATTCACAGGAACATATCCACCGAATAGAGAGAGGCATAGTCTAGTCTTTAGGAAATGCTGAGGAATGATGGGCACTTATCCCAGAGAGTGCTGGAGTCCAGTGCTCAGGAATAAAGGAAGATATACAGAAAACAGAGTCCTCAGCATTTTCCCGCGAACTAATTTCAGGTGGCTCATCGGTTGGTTCACTTGCATTTTGGTGCTTTTTTCAATACATCGCCTGCTACATAACTTAATCTTCCGCACACTTTGTAAAGGGTGACAGGTAACAGAGCAAGGCCAACACAGAGGTGTTGTAATTCTCCATGCTGTAGCAGCTACATCCTTTTGGAATCTAACCATTAATTTCACAATTCAAGTCCTATCAGTGAACTGTTCTTATAGTGTATGATGGTCACAATAAAGCAATGTTGCACTTGTTTCAGACAATGGCAAACTCACATGTGTTTCAGTACAGACAGGATTTCACATTTGTCTTTATAAAATAAAAACCCTGAAATCAGGAGGTTTATGTCGACTTACATAAAACTGCTGTCCTTGAGAAAGAAAGAGTTTCACCTCTTCCGTCATTTGGAAAAGCTCTTTAGTATATCTTAACTCTTCACTGATTCTTTATTGTGTCCCAGGTATCGTCTTAAGTGTCATCATTCACCTAATACCTGAATTAATCTTCCTTTCTGGTACCTGTTGCCAAGGAGAGAGTTCACTAACATCATATCTATTCTCCATGGCAGTGTAGGGCCAACATAAAAACACTGTGAACTTCTTTTTCCCATAGATCACAGATCTGGTCTGGGGCATAACTGTTCCATACAATTCCTTTGCTATAAGCAATACCATTCTGTTCTTGCTAATCATGTATACAGGATGGGAAAGGATGGCTTCTGCTATCACTGTTTCTTCATCTTTTTGCTGACCAACATAATCTGTTTTGCTTTGCCATCAGAAAATGCAAAATTTGTAAATTTTGACACAGAAGAAAATTATGGAGTAACAGGTTCTTTCAAATCATTAGTACAAAAAGAAGAGTGGTTTCTTCTTAATTACAGGCAGATTTTAAAATTTACATTAGGCATTATGAACAGATCAAGATGTACCAATGTCATAATAATGTGTTCTTTAAAACACCATTTAAAATATCCTAGGTTTTTCTTAATCAACATTTTGAAAAAGGATCTAATAAACATATTGACTGCAGCAGGATTTTTCTGTACCTTGGAGTCCCCTAAAATGAGGCACATGACTTTTTATCTACTTTCAGCTCAAAACTGAAATCGAAAAGTTCATTTTGATGGAGAAAGCAAATAGGTTTTGTTCTGATGTTTTCAAAATGAATCATTTAATCTTTTCCTGTTTGAAAGCATTTAAATAAAACATCTTCTGTTTCTGGAACAAACTGTTCACCCATTTGAGTTCCTAAATACTTGTGGTCCTTCTGAAATTCATTTGATTTAATATTCATGGAAAAATTCACTTAGCTCTAATTTTTACAGATACAGTCAAGAGCAAACTCTCCATCAAACACATCATCTTTTCTTACTGCCCCAAAACGGGTTGTAATCTCCTTGAAAACAGTTGCTATTCAGATTTATTTGATGAATAGGTCTTGTTCAGGAATTCAATTTGCTAACTTATAACCTTACTCTTGATGGGGACTACGTAATCAAAGTTGCTCATTTTGCAGCCACTACAGCATGAGCTTTTTCACAGCTTGGCTAGAGTAGAAAGCTTTTTATAATAAGGATCTGGTAGACAGCAGTGTACCGGATATTAGACTTGTCCCAGAGGGTCCATTCTCCTATAGCTCTGCATGCATAATGGCGGAAGAAGGATATAGCCCCTTGATCTTTAGCACAGAAAAAATAAGAAATCAATTATGTCTGACTTTCTAGCAATGTTCTGCTATTAATTACATTTAATGGTTACAAAACTCACATGTAGGCATCCTTATGAAGAAATAAAGAAGCAAAGGGCCAAGGAGCCAACACATGACTAAACAGGGCATCAGCTTTTGAATTAATATGTGTAAGGCT
Organism: Mycteria americana; assembly: GCF_035582795.1. Lineage (NCBI taxonomy): Eukaryota > Metazoa > Chordata > Aves > Ciconiiformes > Ciconiidae > Mycteria > Mycteria americana. Next base: position 142,405,103 of record NC_134366.1, read on the forward strand.
GCCAGAGCTGTCTTGCATACACAAAAAGTTCCGTTCAACCCCACCCAAAATCTGAGGAAAGCTTCTCCTGTTCTGATTTCTCTTTCCTTATTGAGGCTGTGCAAAACCAGTTAGGAATCTGAGAAGAGTCTTAGAAAGTAGATTTGATTAATCCACTTACCACTTACAATATATACTTTTTAAAGCACTGAATATTGGCTTAAGCAAGTAAAAGTTTAACACCATTTCATTTCTGGAAATACTGAGTTTTTTAATGCCACATTTTAGTCTAGGTTGGTAAGTAGTACATCTGTTTGTTTGTTTCATGTTCATTCTCAGATAAATTAATAAATAAGTGTTTAAAATTGGAGGTCCTAAAATGTCTTTTGTTTTTAGCACAAATGATTCACCCATTTGAGCTTCCAAATACATGTGGTCCTCCTTAAAACCATTTATTTTAATATTCATAGAAAAATGTGCATTCACATAAGAGCATTCAAATTATTTATTCCAAATTTTTAGTGACTGTAATTGTTACTCTGTATTGTGATGGTCAGCAGTATCAATGAGTAGGATTAAACCAATTATTTTCAGGTAATAACTTATTTGCTGAAATATGTGAGGTTAGGCACTCAAACACTATCCATGAAGTAAAGTCAAATGTGCTTGAACAGGGGGAAAAATTGGAAACATCAACAATTTATTTTCCCATTTCCAAACATTTTGATTTTTCAGGTCAGTTTCACAAGGGGACACAGACATCATTTTCAACTGAAGAAGGAGGCTGATTGTCAATGTAACTTTTTATTTCTTTTGCTTTGGTTATAAATCTCATTAAACAAAATATTCCTTGTTAAGCTGCACTTTTTAACAGACAAAAATCCTCAAAATATTTAGGATTGTTAGTAAATCAGAAGAAAACAACCCCCAGTAAATGTAAGCAGTACTTCTTCCTTTTTTTAATATCTTTAAGCAAACAGCAACCAAACAGACACAGCAGCCTGCTCCGTTCTTTGCTCACTTAATGCCATTTACTTTTATGATTGAGGTCCTCATGGGTTGGATGGGTACATTGATATAGGAGCTGCTTTCTTTTAATCCAAAACTAAAGTTTAATCCAAAACTAAAATTCTGTTCCCAACAGCAACTCTTGCTGAACTTGTGAAGGACATTTCTGTTGCAGGCAGTGACCAGGGCCTAACGAAGTATAGCAGCCGTGCTAATTTTCTCCCTAAATTTCACTGATCTTAGAGCTGCTTTAATTACAGGTACTCAAAACTGAGAGGGACCTCCTGGGTCATTGAGAATAGTCTCCTGGCATCACAAGCAACCACCTCATATAATATCCTTCATAAAATGATTGTACTCTTCTTACTTCATCTGTTTCACACACGATAGCACCGGATTACAAAGGGACTTAAAACAGAAGTGTCTGTTGAGCCAGGCTTATATCATATGTCTCTGAATAATGTCTGATGGCTTTTGATCCTTTACAGGATAGGATTTCCTTTTAGTGAACCATTAGTGATGCTGATTCCCCAGAAACCAACACATATCTAACCAGTATATATCAAATAAACAATATATTTTGAATAGAATAAAAAAAATGTACTTCTCATAAAACCAAAGGAAAACAAAATCATCCCCAGTTTCTAAGTTTCCCTTTCTTGGGATTTTGGACTATTGCTTCATAATGACTGTAGGGTCTCTCACACTGAATCAGAGAGTTTGGCTTTTCTCTTCCATGACCAGTGGCTCTCACAGCTTCTTCAGATGCTGCTTGTGAACCAGGAGAGCATGACTTTGAACAGTTTGCACTCTGCTGGGAAGTAATTGCAGCTTTTCTCTGCCATTACAGGGCTCTTAGTTTAATGGTGTGGTTCATGCATTCCAGATGCATTTCACCTAGGCCATTCCTCATTTAAGCCTGAGGTTACCACAGATAGTCCAGTCTAACAATTACAGCTGGACTGTAAAATCTACTGTTGCAACCATACGCCAGACATGGCAGACAAACATTGTCCTTTGGCTTGGAGAGGTAGCCAGGGGACCCACAGCCTTTGTGTCAGCTTGCATGGCCAATCTTGAACACATTCCCTTCACACCTGGAAAGCTACAAATCTACAAATTCAGGTGGGTATCAATCACTGTTTCTGCCTGGACAAGTTATTGTCTTGGCACAAGCACAAAACACAAGGACTAGACGTTTAACAGAAGCAGAAATCCAGAGACCTTTTTGCTGGCACATTTTAGTGCCATCAAGAATAATAGGCATTTCTTTGGCCCACCTTTAGAATAAAATGAAATACTGCTAATGATAGAATGAGCACACTTTTGTTCCTGAATAAGATGTTTTATAATTTTTTTAAATTATTCCAGATGCCCTGCTGAGATGTTCTATGTTTTTGAAAATAAAAAGGAACAAGGACCCCATTTGGACCTCATCCCACAGCTTCTTGACTGAGGACAGAACAGCAGCTTTGCATTTTGACATTACTTTGGGACTCAGTGCATGAAGACAGTTTGGCAGGAAGCTTCTTACTTGGGGTGATACATATAAAAACCCCTCTCTTTTTTGTTTTCACAACTCTACAATCTGCACCTTCAGTAAGCCTCCTTAAAAGCACTATTTCTTGAAAATCTTCAGGAAATCTATACCCTTTGATAAACCACCAAAAATGTCATTAAGGAAATAAGAATAGTGTGAGGTTGGGCTATGTACTTCAGGAAGAAGCAAATTCTGAAATGAGAGTTGAGGGCAGTGAAGGGTGGGAATGAGAGAGGCTCTGGGTGAAAAGACCATTTATATTTACCCCTGCACATGTATAACCTGTACTGATCCTGAATGACATTTTTTATAACTAAGCTCTGATTATACACAGGAAAATATGGTAAACTTTGTTATTATTATTATTTTTAATTTGGACACTCAGCCTGACAATCCCAAGAAACAACTAAAATTCTCTGCATGTAAATTTCTACCCTCAGCTAAATACCTAGGGATGTTCAGGGAAAAATTAATTGGAAGCAACCACAAAAAAAAAGAAAGAAAAAAAGAAAGGGTTTCAGTGCCCCAGTGAATAATTTATAGCTGTTTCCTTTTCAACAAAGGGAATGTTGAATGTTTTTGACAATAGCAGGTACATAATTGTTTTATGCTGGGGGCATTTATTGTAACTCATTCATTATATCATCTTGCTAGTTTTCATGGCATGCATTTATTTGTTCTCTTAGTGGAACAATTTGAATGACAACTAGGAGAAATAGTGGGGGACAGAGAGTGAGAAATGGCATGCTAAAAGACTTAGACCAGTTTGATAGGCAGCTTGAAAATACCATCAATACCATCAACACGGTCAGCACAGGGAGAGTGAAAGGCCTAGATCCAGTGACCACCTTTTTTGAAAAATGTCCTTTTTTTCTTTCCAGAACTGTCTTTGTTCATTCATTTCAGTTGATTTGGGTCAGAAAAGAGACTATTATACAATAGAAAGCTTAAGACTGCGCAAGAGGAAAAAAAGATAACATTGAACCACATGTGAGAAAATCTTGAGGGAAAGTCAAATCAATGAGCTTCCTCCAAAGAAATAACTAACCCTACAAGTTTGACCCAGACAGTAAGACCATATATCAGACAGAATTCTGAGGTTTTTGTGACCCTTGTCATTGGGAAAACATTTTAGTTACATTAAATCATTTCCCCTTTATTTTTTTCAAGTTGTAAAAACTCAGAGTTCTCTGCATTCTTTCCTCCCTGATCGTTCCATCAGAGAAAGTGCAATTGTAAGGGATGGTGGAAAGACAATGAATATATATTAAAACAGAGCAAAGGCTTCGTCTAATGGTCAAGTTCTGCCAATAGTTCAATTTTTAGAGGTATAAACCAGTGTTTTTTCTGCGACCTTAATGATGCTACCATGACTTACAGTATCTGATCCAGAAAGCTTACTAAAGACTTTGTATTATTATTTCATATTACTACTGCTATTACTATCAATATTTCACAGTAAATTGTACATCTAGTTTTGCTCTCAAGTGTGTGGACATAGGTACGGATATAGATAAGAAAATATTCATGCATTACCAACCTTACTACAGTCAAACATTTTTCCTGGGTTTTATTCATTTGTAAATGGGCCTTTTAAAATTTGACCATCACAAAACAGTAGCATGAGTTCCTTATAAACAATCACGAACACAGGGAACTGTTTAGCATGGCAGGCACATTGCTTTTCTACCTGTGCTTCAGTAACCATCTTCTCTTACTTCTGCATTCTTCTCTAGTCCTTTTTGTAAAAAGGGACTTTCATGTCTTATACAGCTTAACTCATTAGTTATGTAAGGTTTTTGAATTATTATATTTGACACCATATTTCCTGTTTAGTTAATAGCCAGAACTATTCCCTAATTTGAACATACATCAGGAGAGATTTCAATTATCTTCCATTTCCTTGAATCACAAGGTCCCTGTGCTTTGGCCTGTGAGGAACTTGCACTAGGTTGCTGCAACTTTTAATTTGATTCCAGCAAACAGTTTTCCATATAATATCTGGTTTAATTTGAATAACTTAAATGATGTAAATAAAACAGAAAAAGTGGACATTGAGAAGATTGGATTTAGCATGCAAAAGTAGAAAAGTGTGTTACATGTGAGTATACATGGTGCACAAACTCACTCCTTCTAGATACATTTCCTCATTTGAAGGACAAAGAATGTCTCTGAAATACTATCAAAATCAGTGGAGATTTTTGATCCCATCAGAGCCCAAATCAGTAGCAAATTGTTTCTTATGGTCATGTATGTGTGACTATATGCATGTACAGGCATCCCTCTCATTTTCTCTCCAAAATATTTCTATGCAGCATCCGCCAAAGAAAAAAGAAACAGAAATTAGTACAGCTCTCTGTGGCACACCCATTTTAGTGAGCATGACTGCAGTACTAAGAGGCAAAAGGACCCTGGATGCATCCCATGCTATGAATAAATTATTGTTCTTGTCCCCACATCTTCTCTCTCCCTGTTCACTGCTGAGCTATTTCTGCCAATAGCATCTTAGCTTCATATGAGCCTAATCCATAATCCACTAAACTCAAAGTCACACCAGTGACTTCAATGGGGTTTTTACATTTGATGCAAACCCACAATTTTGTTGAGTTAAAGGGCCCAGTTTGCCTTTTTTGACTCACACAAAACTCTCACGGAATTAAAGGGTGAGTTATGTGAGAACAACAGGAAAAAGTAATAATAGGCAAAAAAATGAAAGTGTTAAGGTTCTCAAAGAAGTGCTGAATTAATTAAAGAAGTACAAAACTCACATTACTGTAGAAGAGCTAAAATCCAGGCATCTGTTGATGTCTGTTTAATAGAGAGTTTGCACCCTCCCTGCAAGTGCCTGAACTATCAAGACCATATGAATGAGAGCCTGGGACGTGCCAAGATGCTAACTAGGGTCAAGCTCTTCCCCTCCTTGAAATCTGCAGACTGTGACAAAGTTGTCACTTTCTGTGTGTCTGAATACTGGCAATGTGAATGGTAAACTTCGTCTTGAAGAGCAAGATGGGACTATGTTTACCTGCTTATTTAGAGATATATGTAAGACTAGAATCTTAACAGAAAATTCTCATTCCCTTAAAGTTGATTGGAGTCTTGCCACTGACTTCAGCGTGGCCAGAATGTCATTGACGAGCTTTAATAGGACTGACTAGCCAAATAAATAAAGCAAGGGGGATTTGGCTGTCAGTGACCTATGCAAGATCTCACAGTCAGCAATAAAATCCAAATCAACTAACTCAGAACACTATTCCGAAACCACAAACTTCCTCCTCCAAACCCCAAAATACAGGACGTTTTGATAACAGAAGAGCAGTAAGTAGAGGGACAACAAAGGATATGGTGAGAAACCAAATATATTTAGTTAATTATTGTCAGAGCTGTAATATTTGGAATTTCAATATCTGTCATCTTTTAATCTCTCTCAGATAATTACTTTGATTGCATTTAATTTTCTTGGAGTAGGGTTTATATTTTTTGGTTCATTTTCTTTTAAAGAAACTAGCTGGAAAAGGAAAAAAAAGGTTTTGAAGTTCAACCCAGTTTTAAAATGGCTATAACTCTGTTAAATATCAAAAGCAATTTTATCAAGTCACCTAAAGATGTTTAATGCTTACTGTTTCAGATGTTAATTCTTTTTGCTGATACTAAGGTTTCTGCTTTTACTGTGATTTTTTTCTAGCTTGTTGAATTCTAGGACAGCTGAGTATTTGGTCAGAGTACCTGAAGGAAAAAAAAATCACCCTGAATCTAGGATTTTTAGCTCAGAAGGAAATATTTTGGACAATTATGGGTGAAGACAGAGGATAACAATTAACATGTTTTTACAAACTAAATTATAGGGAGTGCTACCAACCTCCTGTAATAAATGTATTGCATATGCATAGTCATGCACACATATATACATGTGCATATATGTATGTAGATTTTTAAAGATAGAACACATTTTTGGAGCAAGAAATCAAAGCATTCTTTTGTTTAAAGACTATATGGTTTTCTTACCCTATAGGCTACAGTTAGTACACTGAAATTTAGTTAGATGCCTAGCATTCCTGCTTATGGATCTAATGCAGTATTTTTTGGATTCCCATTCAAACCATCTGTTTATTTTATTCTAATATATCATGCCATAATTCCACGTAATTATGGGCACCCAGTCTTCCAAGACAAACAGCTGACACCTGGAGACATGTAAGGAATAACTCACAAGTTAAGGTTAGCTGCCCAACTCTCATTACACTGACATTTAAAGTATATTCTATGAAGTTTGAGTTAAACCAAAAATGTTATTCAGTGGTTCTTGGATTCAGAAATAAACATACAATAGGCTAGACAGAGATTGTCAGCCTGTCATTATAATACTGGCTGTTAACAACCACAATTAAGGAAGACTACATATCAATTATTATTTGTCTGGAACATGAACTTCCCTAAGCATGAAAGGAAGTGATGCAGCCTGTATTACTGTCTCCACTCTTCAGCTAATTAGTACTGTTTTTAATGGCTTCATCTGCCCAGGATCAATTGTCTAATGGGGAACAGTTCTCTGTCAGTTAATAAGGTGAGGAACTGTATAATATGATTATGTCTGGCTCCAAAATAGTGCTTCAAACAACACTAAAACAATCATGTGATGGAATATATAGACTGATGCAGGACTGCCAGATAATTCTGGAGCGTGCAGACTGTTCCAGTAAGGGTACAAATGTCTGATACAAGAATATGTGGCACACAGTAAGGGAAGAGTAGGACATTGTCTAGAAATGCTGGAAGTTTAATTACAAGAAGGAGCCAGTGGCAATATGTGTTTAAAGTGGTGTTTAAAGAACATTAGCATAAGGAATGTGAAAGGGAAGGGCTCTATTTCCAAAAATACTTGCTGCAGAAATAAACTCCTTTGTGGTTGCCCTGCTTGGAAGAGTGTGCATTTTAAACTTTCCATTCAGAAAATGCCAGCCAGTACTGAAAAGGGTAGAAAACAGCCTGATGATATATAATCTGTGTGTCTCCAGGCTGCAAAATGTGGGCTATATATACACATGCACATATCATTCCTCTGATTCTGCAGGATAATTGGATGTTCTCCTTTTGGTCAGTTATAGAGAGTTTGGTAGATTACTGCTCATCAGGATGGAGGCATTGGACAACTCAGCACAGATCTGCACAAGGCAAAGCAGGAGGTGCACAAACAGCTGTATGACTTCAGACTTGACTTCTTTCTGCTACAATTGATCACCATTACCCACAGGCTAATTGGCATTGTTCTTGGCATTTACAAAAAAAAGACTATGCCAAGCCCTTATAAAAACAAAAAGCAGACTTTGTGGTATAGGAAATAATGAAGCTTTATAATTAAGCAAGCATAGACGTCACTGGCTTGCCTGAGTTCAGGAGGGAGTGGAGAGTAGTTGGTGAAAGCATTAGAGTAATACCCAAAACATGCTTTTTTTATTCCAGACCTAATTACCTCATCTGCCTTCTTCAGTGATGTCCAGATTTTCTTTGCTGTCCTTTGCAGCGCTGTTTCCACAAGAGATACAGAGTATCCTCCTTGGGATAGAAAAGAAGACTGAAAAGTAACGAAAGGGAAAAAGAGGGGTATATTTAACAGGGCTTGCTTGAATGAAAGAGCTTCTCTCAAATTCCTGAGGTTTGCACATTTACATATACATTCAAATATATTAAAGGAAAACAACTATAAAGATGTACCCCTCCTTCCACCGTTGACTTAAGCTGTTTGAAAACAAATCATATACCTCAACACACAATCACTTACACAGTTCTTATACCCACCAGGGGAAGAAACTAGCGCTTCAGATCTTTGGATCTCAACAAACCCAGACTTTCCTAGGCATACGGTATTGCAATCCTGTTTGAACCTATTGCCTCTGGAAAGATCATCAGCCATAACACTGGAAGTCTGGCCCTTGCTCTTCTTCTGAATAAGCTGAAAGGCCTGTACCTCCCAGAAGACCATTTCAGTAATTTGGACAGTAGAAATCCTACCAGCATTTCAGGGCTTCCCAACTAAAAAGTTCTGCTTTTCACTGCACCATGTAAACAAAGCAGAGCCTTGGAGGAGTGGGCTGCTCATACACACATGGAGGAGATGAAGACTAGTCCATCATGACAACATGGAGACCGTTTATGTTACAGCATTGGAAAAGAAAAGGCTTCTTTCTTCAGGAGTAGTATGTGTGTTTTATATTTGTGCTACGGAAAAGATAGGTCAAATCGTTTTTTGAAATGTTTATCTATAATACATCGACGAAAAATGTTGCTCTTACAGGCAGAGTATTGCAGGGATACAGCTTAAGCTTTAACCTGTGCTAGTCAGAACACATCAAACATAAAAGCACTGCACAAAGACTGTAATAACTTGAAAAAAAGAGACCATAATCATTGCTATGGGCCAGCCCTGTAAAAACCCGTATTTCCAGAAAGAAGAAGATATTTGCATTCCTTGAACAGAACAGAATGCAATCAAACAGAACAGCGAAGTCAAAAGCTAAATGTGTGAGAGAAAAAGAAGAAACAAATTCTTCTGTCTGAGTTACATCACTCAAGAATGGATATAATTTTCAGTAGATGAAATTTGCAGTAGATAGTAGATGGATAATTTTCAGTAGATATTCAGACCTCACTCCTATTTTTACTTTCTATTTCTGGTTCAACTCACTTCCAGCCAGCACTTGAGATTATTGTGGACAAGTGGAATTTGCATCCAAGGAGAGATTTTAGCTATTGCACATGGAAGGAGTGTCGTTGACCTGTCTACTTCTCTTTTGCTAACTGCCACAGCTTAGAAAAGAGAAAGTTCTGGTTGGTACTGCCTTAGGTTCCTCTTTCAACTCACTACTAAAGACAATTTTTTGTGGTTTTGCCTTAAAAGGTTCTTTACTGCAAATAGCTACAGCACAATGTAGCGTGGACAGTCCAGGACTCAGTCAAGGCAGAATTGCAGTTACTGAGACCTTTATGATGTTATAATAATGTACTAATTCTCAGAGACACTCTGGGATCCATTCCTTATGCATGAAAATACACTTGATGTTCAACGGGCAGTGAGGTAGATTTGAGAAAGCAATGCCCTTTTGGAGTGGAAAACAAAGAAGCAGTGTTGAATGGGAAACAGGGTGGGGAGAAATGCAAAAGGGGGGAAAGAGAAGAACAAGTTTTAATTGCATCCCTTCTCTAAATGTGTCTTCCATCATCACTGAATACATTTCCTTAAGTAACAGCTAAACTGCGAGGCATCAGCAATTCACGTGATTTGAAACTGACAATTGGAAAATTTATTGTCAAAAGAATAGTGTCCTTTCTGGGATAAATAATAGAAGTTTAGATACCTTGAGATTCCAGGTACTTCTTTTAAAAGTACATTAACAAATATATTCAAAGGGATTAGGAAACCAGCTACTCTTTTTAGCAGGAATTATTTTTCATTGTGGAATGACTTATTAACCTGATACGCTCTCTCTCACACTCTCTCTCACACTCTCCCTCACACTCTTCCAACATTTTAAAGAGTTGGGTAAAAAAACACCCAATAAATTTAAGATTGATAAGCCATATGGCAATATCAATTAACAATAACATTTTCCTTGCCGAGAGTTATGGATTTGGCTTAGGTAGTTTGTACTTCAAATAGAACATGCAAAGATTTTTTATAAGCCCCAAAGATTCATCAATTAAATGTGTGGCAGAAGCACTTGTGCTTTTATTACAGAATAAGGAAGAACATGCTAAGTAAATGGATGCACTTTTGTTGAAGGTATCTGAGGCCTAGACATCTCTACTTCAGAAACAGATTTTGTATTACTGAGTGGCTCAACAGAAATTTTGTGTTTCAGTATCACAGGACTTCACAAATGCTCAGTGGAAAATGTTTCTGCTGGACCAGCGAGTAACAAGGTGTTAACATGTGTTTTGGGTTTGCGTGGCAAGGTTTTGGTAGCGGGGGGGCTATAGGGGTGGCTTCTGTGACAAGCTGCTAGAAGCTTCCCCTATGTCCAATAGAGCCAATGCCAGCCGGCTCTAATATGAACCCATCGCTGGCCAAGGCCGAGCCAATCGGTGACAGTGGTAGCACCTCTGTGATACATATTTAAGAAGGGAGGAAAAAAACAGTGCAACACCAGCAGCAGTTAGAAGAGGGGACTGAGAATATATGAGAAAAACAACTCTGCAGACACCAAGGTCAGTGAAGAAGGAGGGGGAGGAGGTGCTCCAGGTGCCAGAGCAGAGATTCCCCTGCCGCTGTGGTGAAGACCATGGTGAGGCAGGCTGTCCCCCGGCAGCCCATGGAGGTTAACAGTGGAGCAGATATCCACCTGCAGCCCATGGAGGACCCCATGCTGGAGCAGGTGGATGTGCCCAAAGGAGTCTGTGACCCCATGGGAAGCCCATGCTGGAGCAGGCTCCTGGCAGGACCTGTGGACCCATGGAGAGAGGAGCCCACACTGGAGCAGGTTTGCTGGCAGGGCTTGTGACCCTGTGGGGGACCCGCGCTGGAGCAGTCTGTTCCTGAAGGACTGCACCCCGTGGAAGGAACCCACGCTGGAGCAGTTTGTGAAGAACTGCAGCACGTGGGAAGGACTCATGTTGGAGAACTTCATGGAGGACTGTCTGCCGTGGGAGGCACCCATGCTGGAGCAGGGGAAGAGTGTGAGAAGTCCTTCCCCTGTGGAGGAAGGAGCAGCAGAGACAACGTGTGATGAACTGACCGCAACCCCCATTCCCCGTCCCCTGCACTGCTGAGGGGGAGGAGGTAGAGAAAATTGTGAGTGAAGTTAAGCCCAGGAGAAGGGAGAGGTGGGGAGAAGGTGTTTTAAGGTTTAGTTTTTATTTCTCATTACCCTACTCTGATTTGATTGGCAATAAATTAAACTGATTTCCCCAAGTTGAGTCTGTTTTGCCCATGACAGGGCAGATGATCTCTCCCCGTCTTATCTCGACCCATGAGCCTTTCATTATATTTTTGTCCCCTGTCCAGCTGAGGAGGGGGAGTGATGGAGTGGCTTTGGTGGGCACCTGGCATCCAGCCAGGGTCAACCCACCACACCATGGAAAAATGCATAAGATGTTCTGGTAGAGGACATAATGAACAGTGGTATATGTCCAGCTTTGAGAAAGGTAAAGCAGCAGTTATTTTAGTTTAATCTTTTCAGCAGCACTATTGTCCAGGGTCTTTTTAAGTGAAAAAAGAAGTGTTGTGATTGAAATACACACGGGCTTTTTGTCTAATAGTGAAGACAAGAATAAGACCTTGCTTATGTTCATGACATTTTAATGCATAACTATAGTCACTATTTTGAAGGAGAACCTGAAGGATTCCCTCATCTGATGTGGATTCACACTCTTGAGACCTAGAGTGACTCCAAACTATAACCTAATGGTAATACAGAATCTAACAACACTTGTATCGGTATCTTTATGAAAAAGTATTGCCCTCTGTGTAGCTGGGGCCATGATGAATTCAGCATGTGATAAAGGTCCCAGCTTTGAGAGGAGAAACACAAGACTCATCAGCAGTGAAGCAATGCCTGGAAGCAGGCTACATCTCTGGAGCACAGCTGACAGCGACTCAAACTTGCACATCAAGGATTTCTTCTTCGAAGTATAATATAGGTTAGAAACACATAACATAAGCTCATGATGGTCAGCTATTGCAGGAATCTCCTTTACTGATTGCTGTCAGGACACCAAGAAACAGGGAAGTGAAAGGGCAACAGCTAAGTTTGGAGGTGGTGCTCACTTAGACATGGAGGGCAGCAGATTTTGCTCCTGTCAGGTGCTTTTACTATCCCTAGAGCTCTCTGTAGGAGCTCACAGAGTCCAAAAGTGGAAAACATCAGCATGGAGCAACTGTTCTCACAATGACAAGTGGAGAATTCTGTCCAGGTGGTACCTTCAGGTCATTGGAGGAGGAGGAGAAGGAGGAGGGGGAAGATTTATTGAATTAAAAGTGAGATGAGCTGTGAAACATCTTGACACTGGGCCAATGTACCTTATCCTTGTCTCTCTCAAACAAGGAAGAAACATTCACATGAAAGTGTATTTTGCTTCTTTATGATATCTGGGGCTTTTTGTATTGTCTCCCACTCTTCACTCTCCACTTTTAAGGTGCTTTTCTGTAGTGAGTGCTAATGCCACCAGAGCATCCTTCATTCCCTTCAGAATTCACTCCAGAAAGGAAGGTCCTTATGAAGAGAATTGGTATTCTTAAACTCATAGGATTAAGCAAAGGCCCCAAAATTTTTTTTATTGATTCACTCCAATGGAAAAAAGTACTTTGGATGATGTCATCCTGCCACCTTTCCTCTTTCAATAGCTCAGTGAAAAGCTTTCTATTGAGGACATTTCCTAAGTTAGAACAGTTTTCCACAAATATTGTAGACTAGCTACTGAATGTGATTTTAAACTCATGACTGGTGGCAATCAACTCAGTTGACAAAATAATTATGGTCCAATTCAGAAAGGTATTTAGAAGCTGAAGCACTAAACTCCTGCCCAAGTCAGTGCTGTATAAGTACATACTTCCTAATCAGGTGATTAGATGCATTTCTCTTCCTCTATGTTTCTTTGATATAGTACTTGGCCAGAGCTCAGGCTTCTGTTGAAGCAAGTTTCTATGCCAGACAGCACTTAAACATAATGAATGACATAACCAAAAATAAATAATCAGATATTAAATATTAAGACAACCTTTCTAAGGATTGGATAGTGAATAACTGAGAACAGATTGCCTGGAGAAGTTGAAGAGACTCCACTACTGGAAAATTTAGGAACAGGTAGGCATCTGTCAGGACTGGAGTTGCCGCTGCTGCTGTCCTGAATCCAGAGGATGGACATAATAACTTTCACTTCAATGCCTACCAACCTAATCCCCTATTATCCTATTCCATAACTACCCACTGGAAATTTTCCGTTGCCAGCAATTTGCAGGTAACTCACACAAAAACAGAATTATACAAGCTAAGGTGCTAATTGCATCTTGTTTACTTTCTACCAATAGCCTCGGCTTGGTTATTATCTTGGTCGGTTAGAGAAAACAAGTTTCTCATGTACAAGCAGAAGTGATGAACTGTAGAGATGGGAAAGCTTCAAGATAATCTGGATATTCCTCATTATTTTACTAATATTAACCCTCTGGCTATATAGTACTGATTGATTTGTTTGGTAAGATGGAAGAATGGTAATTCCTAAGAATAAATGTGAATATTAATTATTGTCAGGGTAGGGGAAGGAAAGAAGGATGTCTCTCAATTGTCATGGTATGATTGTAGGTTAGCAATACTTGAGCCCTGATCCTTTAATGATGGTTGGCTGCTCCCCCTTTCTCATCTCAAGCAGGTAAGTTGAAAGCCTGCCTCTCTCCCATCCCTCCCTCCTTTGTGTCTGAATGTGCATGGGAATAAAGCGGAGGTGGGGAAGACATTCAGCTGTAGCAGTGTGCGCGGGAGGAATGGAACAGCCCGTTGCCAGCAGGAGGTCGCCGTGTCCTCCCTGGCCCCTCAGCAAGGTGCCAAACACCTCTCAGGATGTCCACATGATCCTTCTTGCTGCTGTTCCCTCCTCAAATCACACTGCCCTTTCCCTCTGGCCCTTTACCCCACCGTGGGTCTATTTCCGAATGGGATAAACTGAAAACTTTTTAATGCTGCTCAAGAAAATCAATGATGAGGAACAAAAGAAGTTTAGGCCTGATTTAAGCCCTACTAATATAAAACCGTTAGGTGGAACAGACAAACTCAGCAAGAACCAAGCTGTGAGGGATCTGCACATAGGAACAGCTTCACAAATCTCTCCATCGGCCACTAGCAGCTTAACAACTGCATGCAATTATTTAGATGTATAGTTTATTCCTGCATAATTTATGCAGATCCATTTTCAGCTATTTTGCCCAAATACAAAATAATAGTTTCATGATTACAGCATCATCTGGGGACATCAAAGCACTCCACCATTATGATTCACATCCCCATTAACGATAATGCACAAGACAAATGTGAATCTTTATTAGGTTAATTCTATTTTGCCCATTTTGCAGATGAGTAAGTGGGAGCACAGAGAGGTTAAGTGATTTGCCCCAGGTCACAGAGCAAAATCTGGAAGTAAAAACAATGTGTGAGTATGGCCTAAGAGGCATATACATTACAATTAAATAATGAGGTATTTAATAGCAAAGAAATTTTAAAAACTAGGGCTTCATACTCCACCTAAGTATGGATTTAACAGGTAATCTTGCATTCCCCATAAATTTTAAACTTCCTGTGATCACTAAATAACTCTGAAGAATGGTTAAAAAAGGCAGGAAAAAGCTTTGCTTTCCCTCTCTAAAAAGCAAATAAGACAGGAAAAAGTGCTGCTAAAGTTGCAGCAAAGAGAAATGATCTGTCCTAAAGTGACACTGATTTTTTTGCAGTGCTCTCCCTATCTCAAATGTCCTTGAGAAACAGAAAGCCACATAAAGCAAAGCTCTGTGGTCTACAGGAGAGTAAAACAAAAGGAAAGATTTGTTCTTCAAATAACAAGGTTTTACCAAGCTTTCTTCATTTGACTTATTAATAAGGTGGATGTAATTAACTCAGTCATTTGTAACTTAAAGGTCAGTAACATAAATTGTTAACTACTGCTTCTCCAACTAAGGGAGTTTCTAATAAATGCCTGCATAACTGTAAAAAGCATTCTTTTTTTCGTGTATAAGTTTTTTCAATGCAAGCTTTAAAACACATTGAAAAAAGTATAGTAAGCTAACAACAATATGCAAAAATGCAGATAGCTCATAGTTTTGAAACAAACATTGTTTTCCATATTTGTATTTCTTTTTCCTTCAAGGATGAAAAGCTAAGCCAAGTTTCTATCTTCAGCCATTTAAATGAGCACAAAGTTTAAATGAGTCCACATGCTTCATATAACTGTAAAATAGTTAACTGTGCTCCGTTGTTTAGTTTGAGACTGAATTTGCAAAGTTTCCCTCACAAGAGACTTTACAGTGCAGAAACTTCCACTGCTGAGTGAAAGTTAATATTTATGATGCATTAGAACTAGAAAAACATGGGGGAAACCAGCATTAACTTCTGCTATATTTAAATTATCTGAAATTTCCCACTAGATCCGTGAGACACTGTCATTACTTGAAGCAAATCTTTTGTCATGTAGTAGGGAAAAATTCCTGTGATCAGGAAAGTCCCTTATTTTTCTTTCCCAGAATCCCATCCAGACTTAGTGGTATTACCGGGCTGAGAACTTGACACACCCTTTTGCTTGATTATGCAGGTGACAGAAAACTTAGCAGCACACTAGAAAAGTCAAATATATTCCTTGACATGGGATTGAGGGAACCTGGTTCCCCTGTTTTTTAATATTATCTTCACTTCCACTATTGTAATGTACAAAGAATCGGACTCTGGAATCTCAGTGTTTCCACATTAGTTCTATGTGCATTTTAGCGGTTATCTGTTCAACTACGTTGAGAACTCCTGGCCCTGTGTGGTTGCAAAATTAGCCCCTCTGACATGTCATCAATGCATTGCTGTGTTCACTAGTTCTTGGGAGTTCAGCGCTGCAGACTGAGGGTGTAAAGAGCAGGATCCCTTGGAGTGGCATGTTTAAAAGGCTTTGTCTAAATGATTCTTCCAGAAAGCCCAGTCTTCTGTGTGAATAAATATATTCTTTCCTAGAGGGACTGGGTGTCAGCCAGATCTTATCCACACCATGATCAAAAGTTATTCCCTACTGACAAGCCAAGCATCAGCTGACTTTTTTTTTATATATCCAAATATGAATTTCCAACAAAAAGTCCCCTTGTCAACAAAGGAAGGGCTTTCTGTCATGAACTCCCAGAATAATAGTTTCATTCATCAGAAAGTACTGAACGGTTTGGCAACTTACTCCAGTACAGCCATGTTGTTTTTCTTGTATCTCATTTTCATATCTCAGATGAGTTCAGCTTCCTCTGATTCACAAAGTAGGGAGATCTACAAGGAGGGAATAGCTTTCTATATTCCCAGTCCCCTTTCTGCCTTAGCTAATCCACTCATTTCAAAACTGCTCTCTTGCAATCAGTCCAATATTTTTGTTAGCTTTAGGTTTGCAGCTGAAACACTAAAGGTTAATAATGTTTTCTAGATACCTGGGAAGTCCATTCATGCAATATATAAAAGACTTTGAACTTTCCCATCCCAATAGATGTTTATGAATCCGCTGTAAAATTAGTGATGTTATTAAGTTAGCTGGCTCAAACTTAAGACTAAAGTAAATAATCAAGCTCATTGTGCTTGAAATCAATAATAGCCCATTTCACCTCCAGTTTCCTTCACTAATAATTTCCTTGGAAAAAAGTTAGTTGCTAAGTGTAGTGTCAACATCAGTTCTAGAAACACTTCTGTTTGAATTATAAAAGTTCTATTGAGTTAAAAGAAGGCAACTGATCAAAACTGAACTATGAAGTGATTAAATTACATTAACATTATATATCAAATAAAATAATTTTATTTAAAGTTCAAAGATAATTTTTAAACAGAAAGCAATTATTCATTACACATGGAAAGATAAAGGCTTACAGACTAATGGGTATTCCTAGCTTTTGGAAGATATATTCTCACTTCTTGCTACATGATGAACTGCAAAAGGGAATGTATCAGTTATTTTCATAGCTGATTCTCATGGATCCCTCTGATTGAACATTTTTTACAAGAAGTATATGACGTCTACAGGAATACCAAACTAAAGGGCCAAATTTTTGCAAAGCATTTAGCCAGAAGCAATAAGACATGTTAATTTCAGTAATAAGTCAATTGCTGCCTTATGCATTTCAGTATGGAGCTGCAATTGATAAAAACTATTGAGTCTACTATGCAAAGCTACAAACAATAACAAAAAAATTATGCGTACTGGGGTCACACAATCTGATCATTTGCAGTTAATATTGTCATTCATTTCATGATATAACTGAAACAGAAGAGAATAAGGCAGCTGATATACCTTACTTGAATGAACGTGCTTGGTTTTCAGCTTAACTTTACAAATAACTGGAGTTACTGCTCATCATGGAAAGAACTGTAGTATTTTTGCTAATTTTTAACTATAAATTATGGCAAATTATGTTATTTCTAAAAACTGAATAAGAATTGTTATTTTTCCAAAAATAGCAACATTAGCTTTTACAAAACATTATTCACTCCAATTTGGATTTGCAGTAGTATATGATTTAGCTCAAAACACTTCTTATCATAGTTCAGATTCAGTTCAGATGAGAATATATATCTATAAATGACATGAAGTGTTGTTGAAAATTGCCTATCCTATTGCAAATCAAGTATATTTCCATACATTTCTGTCAAGCTATGCTGAGTTTATACTAATATAATGAACCCTAAAGATTTTATCATTTGAATGACAAAAAGCATGAATCAGACATTTCACAGAGAGAGGTTCTTGCAAAATTTCTTTTCCTCACTGAAAGCCATGCATGAACTTGTTATTATCACAGGTGGAACCTGGAAATATCCAGATATCTTCTCTTGTCTTCTTTGCCTCTAGAGACTGATTGGACAATCTTACACTCTTTTTCATGTTCAGCTCTTTTTTATTTTGATGCACGTCAGAGTGCTAAGATACAGCCAGAAGAACCAGATATTCACTTTCATTAGGCCTTTTAGGTCAGATTTTATGGCAAACACAAACCAGCTTACTGAAGTTGAAGTTGTTTTGGTCTACACCAGCCAAGAATTCGGTCTGAAATGTTTAGCAAAAACACCATTTACAACTTTGTCCAGAATTTTGTGCATTTTTAGCATCTCTTCATTTGAAACACCCTTGCTAGAGGGTTTACTGAGAAGTAGAAAGGCTGAACATAGATCAAATAGGGAAAATGGGTTATGAATACAAACAAAGCAAGCCAAGCCATAATCACTTTTCTCCAACAGCATAAACTGGTTAACAGGAGTTGTTAAGAATTAATAGGTAGTTGGGTGGATCTTTGCAAGATCTCTAAACCTGGGATTACATACGCATACAAAAAAACCAAGATACAGAGTATGGCAATCTGGGTGAAACAGTTCCACTTGTTTTCTTTGTTATACATATGTTGGAAACATTATCATATTTTGACATATTAAAACCCGCTTAAAAGCCTTCTATTTTCAAATGAAGGCACGCAGATATTCAACTCAGGGGAAAAAAAAGATCAGTTATATAAGTATCACTGAATCTGAATTTGTTATAGTAATGTCAACATACATTTCATAGAAGCAATTTTGAATTAAACCTTAAAATGAACCTATGTTTATGTATCTCTTACACTGAAAAAAAATATTAAAACAGTATTCTACTTTACATTACAGCACTGTATATAATAACAATACAAGTAACATGCAAGTATCAAAGAACCTTTTGATAAGGTTTTCTTCACCACAGTTATTTATGCTTGCAACAAGTTAGGAGACCACATTGTTATATGCTGGTAAAAGTATCCTATGGTCCCTGTTTAATTCCTAGAGAAACCTGTCAGAGGTAAAAGATGTGCTACAAAAGGGATAAAAAGTAAAGAACATGTCTATTATCAATTTAATGATAGGATAGACGTTCCCTTCAAAGTTTTTCCTGTTACGAAGCCTCACCAGTGAATAAAAGTATCTAATGTATTATTCAGATAAAGGCCTCTGAACCTTAGACAGAAGGAAATCCATACCGCCTTACATTGCTTTATTAAGTCTATATTAAGGGCTCCATTACTTTAAAGAAACTGTTTAAGTAACATTAAGGCTATGACCCAAACTGACAAAAGTAAGGAAATACAGATAGCTGAATTTCCATCTTTAAAATATGCTGCTGTGGGGAAGAAAAAGGAACAATGAAGTATGAGATTTTGCTTCTCATCTTGGGCTAAGAGAAATATTTGGGACAAAAAAAAAAAAAAAAAAGAAAAGAAAAAAAGCCAGCCTGAATCTTCACCTGGCATTCAACTGAATCCAAATAAAAACTGTTTAAAGTTTGGCTCTCTTCCCATTACCTCACACCATGGGTCACTTGCAGATCGAGGAGCAAGTTTTCAAGCTGCTATAGGAATGCCAGACAATTCCTTCCTCCACTGCAACAGCAACTGTTCGGATAAAGGACCACATTACTGCTGCCGGGGCTATATGTAAAACGTTGGTGCTCAAGGGTTTCTACGTGTTCTCTGCCCACAAGATGTACTGCATAATCTACAGAGAGTAAAAGATCTCTTTCTACCTTCTTTTTCCTTTTATACAGGAGGAATGGAGGAAAGAGTATATAAGGGGAGAACAAGATCACCAGCAACAAGATGGATAGGTTGCAAAGCAGCCATCACTGTACAGGAAAGGAAAACACCATTAGACAACTATTTCTTATCTGTAGCTCTTAGCCCAGAGTTAAATTAATTTGCCTGTATACCATGCCACTATTATATCGAATGAACTCTAACATAATTCTAACAAGTAATAAGGAAACTAGAAACACCTGTTACCTAAATATTGTCTCTTAAGGTTGATATTAATTTTAGGTGAAATTCACTCAGGTGAATGGCCTACATCCTTTCATCTCACCTGAAGGCCTGAAACATAGTTACATGCTATATCTCTGCTATTGAAGGCATTGATATAGCCCTAATATCAGTATTTTAGCATGTATTTAAAACCTTTGCTAATAGAGGAAGTATGTGAGTGCATGCTTGTGGCTAGGAATGGCTTTAAATCTCTCAACCGCTGAACACTAGTTTTAGTCATAAACTTGGGCTTTATTCTTGCTGTCTCACTTCTGCATTGACATAGCATGCTGCCTTCAGTTTGTTTACCTCTCATACCAAGATTCCCCATCAGGTGGGCAAGAAAAGCAGAAAAGCTATATAGTATTACCATAGCAAATAAGACAGTCTGCATTAGACAGGGTTCTCCATAGGGTTATACACACAGTTACTGTCCTTTCTATAATCAGATTACTTGTGTAGCAACATTTTGTGTTACAAGAGACTTACAAGAGACTTCCCTTTTTTCCCTTGTTTCGCGGCCTAAGATATTCTGTACCCTCAGAATACAAACATGCCGTGGCATTTTTTATAGCAAATCTGGAGACCAGTGTCATGAACGCTGAACAGAAAAGCTCTTGTTCAAATTCCTAGCTCTGCAAGTGGGTCTCAGCAAAGTTGAATCAAAAAATTAGTATCATTAGGCACTAATGTTTAACTGTGGGAGTTATTAACAGTTGGACCAAACTTGGAAATAAATACATCGATAACTTCTCCAGTTCCTCAGATCAAGATTTAATGGCTTTCTGAAACATAAGTTTTGTCAAATCTAAATTTAAACTGCAGACAGAAGTAAGTGGGAGAAAGTGAGCAAACTGCAGTATTTATATACGATCAGATTCAATGATCTATGGCCTTTTTTGGCCTTACACACTATGACATTATGATAAAAGTATATGATATCCAAACTAGCGGAGCATGGATTTGTGTAATTTTCATGGAAAAAAAATCACAAAAATACAAGAGGTCCATTTTGACAAGACATTCATTTAAAAGGACAAATGGCTAAATGGATAACAGGATATATTTAAAGGGTTCAAAATGAGCAAAAAGGTTCAAACAAAATAAAAATTAACCTCCCATGATGAGGCAAGCAGCTATCTTTCAGTTCTCGTCATTTCCATTCTGATGGAAATAGCACACACTATATTATCCTTCCAGACTGTGGTGCTTGTGTTATTCATATATACATTACAACCCAAGCCTTGCACAGGAAAAGAAAATCCCAGAGAGTTATCTTGTACAGACCCTGTCTCCATAGTTCCATCACGATGGGTGGAAACAGTCTTTCTTACCTCACTAAAGGATAGGCCACTATCCTTTTGGTTCCACATCTGCAAATCCCTTGTCAGTAAGCTTCTGTTGTGGTTCCTGCATGCCTCACCAGTCACTAGGGTTGTGGATAGTGGTCCTGTCCCTTTCCTGGTTCAAAGATACTGTTGGCAAGTATCTGCATCCATTACTGCTGTGTATGATCTCTCCCTCCCTAGAGAACCTCTTAACCACCTATTTCCTGAGGAAACACATTTGCACAGTCTTGCCTCATTCCCAGTGGATCTTGTTTGGAGCCACATGGTCTCAGATATGTGTACTCTCTTGAAGCTGCCAATGACAGTAATGAGTGATAAGGCAAATTCTTAAATTATACTCTATTACTCTCTCACAAGATGGACTTCACTTCCCTCTTGCTGCACACAGCAAAAGGAAAAGCAGGAACTACCTATCTGCAAAGAAAGCAAATGACATGGCAAAGACCCAGCGAGCTCTGAATAGCACTTCTCCCTGACAACGATCAGCTACCCTGAACAAGCAGAAACCCATGATTTCTGTAACAGGTCTGGTATACTTATTTGCTTTTTCTATAATTTTTCAAGAAATCAAAATAGTAGATGGAGTGTGAGGCCTTTCACAAAGGCTCTTGCTCCTCACAAGCTAGTGATACATCTTCTGCATCACAGTACACCTCTTAACCACACAAGGCACATCATTCTCAAAATGCAATTGGAACACTCTCCAATATTTCACCAATCTACATCACTACCAACATAGTTTAACTTTTCAAGGTCAGTAGAAATCACCTAGAAGGTATGGAAGAACAAGATGATGAGTGACAAGTTTCTAGCTCTTTGACACAATGTGTCGTTTACCCTGTGTCAGTATTTTCTTTTGTAAAATGGAAAAAACAGGTTTCTACATATTTAAGCATAATGTTTAGTAAATGAACGATTAGTAAATTAAAATTGTTCTGCAAAAATGAAGAACAACAGAAATTCTAAGTATTCTTCTCCCCATTCACTGCCTGCAGCTGAGAATATAGAGATGGATCCATTCCTTTCCTTCTTCTTGAAGGAATCCTGGTCCATTATCATATCAATGAGGTTTTTAAGGAAAATATTCTTCCTCCCTCTATCTTCATTGTGCATTTTATACCACAAAAGGCAAAATTTAATCTTAAAACTGGGACTTCTGTGCAAAACATGGGCTGCTTGCTTGACCTGGCAAGAGAACAGCTGGACCTCCATCCTGTTGATTGAGCAGGTGTAAAGACTTCGTCCCACAAGGTGCTGTTAACCTGTGGAAAGATCAGGCCTATATTAACATTTAAGCATAAGGGTAGTCCTCTTGCAGGTTGTACGATAATATATAGTCACACATATGCATACAAACACATTCTCATAGATCTCTATATATGAATATACACACAAATAAATCACTGACAGCTGC
This sequence comes from Mycteria americana, assembly GCF_035582795.1. Lineage (NCBI taxonomy): Eukaryota > Metazoa > Chordata > Aves > Ciconiiformes > Ciconiidae > Mycteria > Mycteria americana. The sequence goes on from NC_134366.1 coordinate 142,427,908, forward strand.
ATACAAATGCAAAAATATGTCTCAGGCTGGGACACTTTGAATTACTTCTAACATGTACAATGCAAAACATCTATTTGAAATGTCACAAAGGGAATTTTCTCCCAGGAAGCATTCTTGTATGCTAAAATTCAACTAACACTGGACTTCCTTTTTGGAAAATAAACATTAAAAAGACTGGCTTTCAAATGGAAGTGCTGACAGGCCTTTAACTATCGCAGCTTGAATAGTATCACCACTGTATATTAACAACTGTAGTTATAAGATCTCAACATTTTTCCCCTCCCTGTCTTTCCCTGGAGCTGCTCAAAAAGCTAAGCCCCTTTTCACATTCTTAATGACCAAAAGTTAAAAAAAAGGGAAAAAAGGAAAAAAAAAGAAAAAAAAGACTTAAAAGTTCGGCTGGATTTTCTTCTGGTTTCCTAATGAGCTTAACATCTCATAAGACGCCTTTGGTAAAGGAGAAAATCTTTTCAAAAAGACCCATTTTCCTGCTGACAGTACAGTCTTTCTGAAGTAACATCAGAAGACCATAAGGGTGACATCCAAGCCACCTGAGCTGGCGATACAAGCTCTGTAACCAATAGATTTCTATCCCCTCTTTACTCCACATTTTCTAGCAACATAGTTCTTTAGAATAGGGTCAAAAGAAAAATTTCTGTTTAGTTGCTTAAAGGAAACAAATAACTTTTTCATCAGATCTCTGCTAGAGCTTGACCAAAGTCAAAGTATACTGTAATTTAATTTGTCATAAAAGACCCAAAGTAGCTGGCTCTTAATAAAACAGATCACAAAGTTATGTAGTTTCATGTCACCTTGAGTATGCATGAACAATGGTACCTGACCTATTTCATGATTTTTTTTTTCTGTTAGATAACAGAGAATAGTCTCACAATAAACTTGAATCCTGCACTGTGACAAAAAAGTAAGAAGCAGCAACTGCTACATGTGTAACGTGTGAAAAGGAATACTGTCTTGAATGCAATGACTGTCTATTACAACTGTACATGGGATTTGAACATGTAAAAAAGTTACTTACATAATTGTCATTGCTCATGTGGGTTGTCTGATGGAAAACAGTGGGGCTACCTCAGTGTTCGGATTATTTACATATCAGAGCAGCTACAAAACTGGGCCTTACTATGTACTATATCAGGTATACAGAAAAATATATGGTTTTGTCACTTGTGTTATGATTTGGTGGCACTACAATACAGCAAGAGGTGTCATTCTCTAGTTACATAAGTGTAATACCACGCTACTACACGAAGAGGCTTCGTTATTGGGTCAGGATCATCAAATTCTACAATTTGTATTTGTGACAGAAATCTGTAACAGGTGTGTAGACTTTAAAGAGGTTAATCATAGATTACAACTGAATGAACAAGGCAAGAAATTCAACAATGCTCAATTTTGAAAGTTGGTAAAAGAACACTTCTCATTTTCTGTCTTTTTACAACTTCTATAATTTTTGCTATGGTTGCTCTAATTCTGTAATCTCAGTAATTATGGAGCATCTATTGTGAAATAAGCCATTAACAATAATTTCAGTGTACCTGTGGGCCTATTTAAGATCGATGTTTTTTTCAGAAACAGAACACCGGACCAAACTGTATGAAAAAGGCAGTTTTCCTAACACCCTGAGTTCCCATGTGTACAAGTCCTCCTTCTTGGCATGACTCAACATTGACTGAAGTTGGGATGCCTGGCTGGAATAGGGGAGAGTTCAGCAGGATGCACTTCCAGAATAAGGACTTTCCAAAGACCTTAAACTTCACCTGGCAGTTGATTGTCTCCAGAGGTGGGAATTAATGCTGCCCCCAGGTCAGCTTAATCCCCTTGTGAGAAGAAACCTTCAATTATGATAAACTCTGCTAAATTATTTAAGATATCTCTGTGATCTAATGAAGCTTTATTCAGCAAGACCTTTGTCTCAGGCTCACACAGGGAATGAAATGGGGCAACTGATCATGAAACTCCAGTAATTGTAGACTTCTGGAGCAGAAGCACTAAACAAGCAGGTTCAAATGTATTCTTAAAAAAATTCTGTTGATTTCAGAGGAGTTAACATAAGAAGGAATCTAGCCCATAAAACCCAATTCTGCCATGTTTTACACTGAGTATGGTCTCAGAGAGGCAACTGAGTCTGCCAGGGAAGCATTTCTGTTCCTGAGGTAGACTGCAGGAAGTCCTGTAGTCCTGCAATTCTCACATAACCTTTATTGTCTTATTTTCAACTGGCTGCTGTAAGCTGTAAAAATGAATTTGTAAAAAAAAAAAAAAAACAAAACCCACAAGACTGGTGCTTTGGGATATCCAGTCTTAGAACCTGACCCGATAAAAATATATATGTACATTCGACTTCCACACCATTAAAGCCAGACATTTTCTTTTAACAAAACCTGGCCCTCAGTGGTAGTCAATACCATACAGAGGCATTTAGAGAGTAACAAAATCTCACAGGAAGTTCTTTATATAAAGAGATTCAGAAATGAAAATACCATGCAGGTCGCAGTCATTGGCACATAATGGTACAGTTAAGCCGTTCATTTCTAATTAGGCCTGTGATCAGAAAATAGCCAATTTTGCTCTCTGCTTCTTGGTGTGTTCAACAATTTTGTCAGCCAAAAACTGTTAGCTGCTGAATTTTTAACGATCCTTTATTGGATAATAAGGTTTTGTTTTCATTTCTCTCAAACTGCTGGAGCCTCCGTTAACAATTATATTGGGGAAAAGGTTTCCACAGTAGGTGGGCCCCACAGTCTGTCTAAACCATGGATTAGCATTATAGAAAAAAAAATAAAAACCAGAGGGAAAAAACACAGAACACTTAAGAAAGGCAGGTTTGGTTTTGGGTGTGTACAGAATTAGGTTACTTCATTACATAAATTAAGCAAAAGAAATGAATACATTCAATATAGTGAAACTTATATGAATCTGCTACTCTCTGGGTTGGCAAGATCCAGCCACCTAGTTGAAGTGGTCTTTAATTAATGGTCAAATAAAACTATACTTGTTACTTCAGGAATAATATGAGGTTTTGACAGTAGAGCTGGTCAAATCCCTGGCAGGTGCACGCCTGGCTCAAAAGCTCCCTTTGTCCTACCGTGATGTTTTAGTGACCTGTTCCAAGGACAAGGTCCTTCTGGTTTATGGCGGGAATTGTTCACATTTAACTCAAAAAAACTGGTCCTCTTATCACCTCAGGAGTATCTTCTCTTCAAACTAAACCAAGTTTTTCCTCTTTCTTTTCATTTCTAAGGCAAAAGAAGGGTTTCTTCTTGGCTCAACAAGCTCCATTTCTTCATTACTTACGTTCTTTGTTTCAGAAGACAGTTTTGGGGCCTGTGGATAACCTCTGCTTTGCTCTCTGGTCTCACATATCAGCCAGCATCACTTTGGGATCTTTGAGATGGGACAGCAAGAAAGAGTGTCTATTTCGGACATCTGCCTGAGTGCTGAAATTTGAATATAAATGAGTGCCTGAATGGTTCTCAGGTTGGAGAGACAAAATCAGTGACTGAAGAAGGAAAGAGGAAAAAAAGAAGATAATTGGAAGGAAAAAAATAAAGAAACTTCACATACACTGAAAATAGGGACAGAGCAAGCCATAGAACAAAGGAGATTTTTTAAAGAGTATCTAAATTTTTAAAAAATGGGTTTGCAGCAGAATTGTATTGCAAAGCCTCCAAATCTGCACAAGTAGGAATGTAGACATAATATATGTAGGGTTCATTGCACCACCTATTTCCTAAGAAGCCTCCCTGGTACTTTGCATTAAAAACTCAGTATTGCTTTTAACTTTGTCAAACTTTAATGATTTCCCATATGGGTATGAAAATCAATGATAAAATGAAAAAAATCCAGCCATACCAGACCAACCATTTTCATGCATAAGGTAAAAGAATAATTTGTTTCACCAATAAAAATAATCTGGTGACCTTTTCTCTCTTTCAAAGGCTCTGAAGCAGAGACGTAAAATTTAGCATCATGATTGACCATTTTGACAAGGATATGGTTTCTGTTGCAACACCTGGACCAACACAGCCTAGCCGCTGAAAAATCTCTATTTACCTACATTCATTTCTGCTTTTCATCAGCCAAAATTTCTACATATTTCAACCCCCCAAAGCTTCCTTAGACTTTCACACTTTCTAGAGATAAAGTGCATATTCTGTCACTCCACAGAGTTGATCTCCTATTTGATATTAGACTGCATGTTGCAAAGATAAATTAATTTTTATGAGTCTTGCAAATATTATCACAGTCACAACAATATGAAAAAAGTATATGAGGAAAAATTCTGCCAAGGGGGTGAGGTTTGAATAAAGTATATTGAATAAGGCACTGGGTCAAAGTCTGAATAATTAGAAGGACACCCAGAAAGAAAAATCACTATATATAAATATTTATTTAAAGGATGGTATTACAAAGCACACGCACAAGAAAGGAGGATGGGATTATAGACAGCTTTAAATCTTCATTTCTTAACCTATAATTTTTTACACATGAACATCTGTAAAATACAGCTTGATACATCTAATACATTTATACAAGAAAAGTAAATGTAATTGTGTATGCAGAATCATTGCACGTATACAGGTACATAAGGGCACCCACAGACATACAAATTAAATGAATGAGAAAGGGTGATGCAATATAGGGATGTAGGATAAATTGTGTCTACCTCATTTGTAATTGCATGGTTCATCCTAACCATATGGTGAAGAACTATATAACCCATTCCATTCAGTATATACTGTCTAGATCTCATTCAGCTTAACTTCACAGTCTGCCCAAATGCATTTCCTTGGTTGGTGAAGCCCACTAAACTGACTCGAAAGGGACAGATGAAAAGAAGTTGTGCTGTCTTGACACAGTCGGTAGAGCAGTTTCACTCAAATAGCTGCAGAATAGGGTAACAGGAATACTCAAAAGCTACAAGATGTGATGATAAGCATTCACTGTTTGCTATGAAATATATGTGTTGCGGGTTTTGGTGCTCATATTTGAATCAACTCAATATTACAGTCAACAGAAAGTCTCCCTGAGGAATCATATAACATAGGGCCTGTCTGCTGAAGAGTTGTATTTAACCTTCTATGTGGTCAGGAAATTGAGATCACCCAGGACCTCCTGCCCAGTGGCCTAAGGTTTTTTCACTTTTTGATTGTACTGGTCCAGATTCTTTCAAGTCTCAGACTTCTTCAGTTTCTGCTTCACCTGCTTTACCAGGGTAAACTTTTCTATCTGTGCTTTGCACTCTCCATGCTACTTTAATAGGCTGCTAAGCCTGAAGCTCCAGATGCAATGAGCTCGGTGAAATCAATGGGAAATATCTGTGTGCACCAAAGGCCAGATTTTGATCCATTGTGTTCAAGCAGAATGATCCTCATTAACCTAACAGATAAAGGCAGCAATGAGCGGCACTTCTGTAATATCCATGAAATCACTATTTCATTATACCAGTGAGAGCCCAGGGAGGAGGTTTCTTGGTTGCAATAATTAATAATTTACAAAAAGCTTTAACTAAGCAAGACATTGCCCACCTGGAAATTGGAATGAAAGGATATTAATGAAGCTGCAATGCAGATGGTCATGTTGAAGGTGATGAAGAATTTATTAGGGAGACAGCCATCAGAGGCTGTGTAGTATATGAAGCATAAAACTGCTATAACTAATGACAGCAAGTAGTTTAGGCAAGTAATGGACAGCACAGCTACAAAAGGGAACATGGAGATATATTATTTAGTAATAAAGTTCTCATAAAAATGTGAAATATGAAGTAGAAAGATTAATATGATTGCACAAGCTATCTTAAATATCCATACCCAACTTCTGCCTTTTAAAAGAAGTAGACTGAATTTATGCCCAAGCAGCAACACGTAAGTCACAGCAATTATTTACATAGTTTATGCAAACTACTACAGATCTATGGGCTTAATTTATTGAAATAATGTTTGAAAGTGGTTTAATTTATTGCATTAACAATAGAGCAGATGCTATATTTCTACCTGCCAAGTGATCCAAGAAGTGTAGGTCAGGTTATCAATCTTCATATCATACTCCAGAAGATCCAGGGACCTGCAGGTTAGCGGCTGCTCTGGTTTAATAATTTCAGTCTTCCCTGAGATTGAGTAATAATCCTTTCTTTACATCTCCACTGTTGGAATTAATCTGTGCACAAAACCTCGGGGAAAGGGTTGGCTGCAGAAGACAACACATATAAACATTGCTTAAGACACTTTTTCTCTAGCATTTTGTATGCAACTGGAGCTAGAAAATATTTTTTTATTAAACTATCTCTTCTATGGTTTTCTTTTAGTAATAGAAAGCTGAAGAAGCATTTTAGATTACGCTAACACTGGCATGCAGAGGAGGTGAGCAGGGGGAAATTACTGAGGATTCTGGGCTATTTTTAAAAGCTGTTTAAGCCTGCTTTTCTCTCACCCATCTGAATTCATAATACATTAGGAAATGTGGCTTTAATGCATACATTGATCAAGCTACCTAATTAGAGGAAGCCATTCCTTTTTCCAGTTCTTTTTAAAATGTATGAATGCTTATCCCAGACCAAAACCACTATACTTGAATGTGAATTTTCTGTCCAAAATAAAAGATTGTTCTAGTGCGGATAGCCTGTAATATAAAAAGTATTGCAAATTGCTACACCTCAGTCCACTATACAGGTTTATCCTTCTTCCCAGATTAAAAAGAAAAAAATACTCTAAAATATTCTTGATGTTATCAAGAAAGGGGGTTTTCATGCATTTGCGCAAATTTATCCATAATACTTGTCTTTAGTAGAATTATAGTAACGTGAGATTGGCACAAAGTAAAACACAAAAGGATTTTCTTGAGAACGTTGACCTGATCAGTCATCTAGAAGGACAGCTATTTTCTCAGCCACTCTTTTACTTATTGAGGTTTTAATTATTTTTTGTGTCATAGCATTTTTCTATAGAGCAGTACTTCTGGAAATGCCATCAGTACTCGGAAACACTGCTTGCATCTCTGGTTTGCTGAGATGATTTTGGAAAGAAGCAGATGTTGAACTGAGATATTTTTGGCTAAGACAGTAACTGGCAAAAATCTGGGATGTGATAAGATGTTTTCTATCAGAGTTTTCTCAGTCGTCCATTTCAATGTGGCAAGTTAAAATGGAGTCGTCCATTTCAATGTGGCAAGTTAAAATGGAGCTGTCTCCAAAGTACTCAGTCTCTGATACCAGTACTTACATAGTGAATAAAATATATACACACACACACATATATATTCAGATAAATAAAATCAACTTCTCTGAAAATGTTCTTTTTCTGCAGGGCACAGACAGCTCTGCAGGGTAGGGATAGTGAGCTAAGAACTGCAGCTTGCATTCGGAAACGTAAACTTTGCTACAAATACAGGTGATAAACTTTCATAATAGTGGTTACGGTATGAATACATCCTGAATCACAGTCTAAAGACTGCCCCATGTGTGTTCGTTTTTTTAAAGAAATGGAAAAACTACATTGACAGTCATTTGCATAATTCAGAGACATACTGTATGAAATATAAAGGGTTATTGTGATATGTCAGCAGTAATATTATATTCACAAATTCTGGGTCACTCACTATAGAGAGACTTTTAAAATCTACTAATGGATAGTAGTACGAACAAATCTATAGCTTTTGTTGCTTTGGGGCACTTGTTTACAAACCATATAACATCTGCTATGAGGAATATTCCATTTTCCTTTTAAACATTTTCTTTTCTTTCCTTCTTTCTCTCTCTCTTTCTTTCCTTCTTTCTTTTGGAGGGGGGAAAAGTTTAGAAAAATTAACCTACAGGGTGGATAATTTTCTTTTTCCATAGTACATTGAATTATTCTGCTACCTGGATGTAGTTTGTCATACTTAGTAGAGAGTTTTTTGAATCATAAATGAATAAAGTAGTTCATTTAACTGTTACTGGAATTTTGCACTTTCCCCTTGTGAGTGGTTTTGCTGGCCTTGTAATACTGTTTTGGCCAGTTGAAATCTCATGAGTTATGAGTGTTATTTCCTTACAATTGCACATATTTTCCATATTTCACACAAACCAATTATTTATCACACACGTATACATGTGTTTCAAATTATTTTTAAATTAGTTCCTTCCTATTTTATACAGTTTTTAAATTACTCTCAGTGTTTTGAATCTTAAAATAAATGATCTATTCAGCACTTATTAATGTTTTTCAAGATTTCATAGAATAGCTGCTGGTTTGTTTATGAAGAACACACGTTCTCACCTATGCATCATATCGTCTTGCACCAAGGGATACTTGGCAGTGGGTTCTCCCTTTCTCTCCTATGAATGGTGTAGAGCCTGACCAGTATGGTAGAAACTGGGAATGCTTGAGGTTCAAGACATTCCTGAAACCGTCCTCATCATCTATTTCTGTTGTGCCAGATGGCACAGGCTGCATAGTTCCACATGTCAATCCTGCAAACAACGGGCATAAGAGAAAGGTTATACATGAGTGCCCATGTGACACCATAAGGTGATGTTTAATACATAATATATTAAATATGTTTTAACATAATTTATATACAAGTTTTTATATAATATTTATATATTGTATATTTAGATGATATATATATATATTGGTTTAATATATAGACATACATATCTAGCTAGCTAGCATTTGCAGAACTCTATATATGCCCACAGCACCTTCTGCTGTTTTTTCCTAAACTCCCTGTAATTGATCACCAGTAACAAGTTGTCCTCAGTATCTGAGAGGAAGCTGTACCAGCGCGGTAAACAGAAGGGTTATTATCTTTTTTAGTTTGTGACGTGACACTTCTGCAGATTCTGCCTGGTGTTGCATTGAACCTGACTGCTGTCACACTGCATTGCAAATTCGTGCCTATTTTTCTCTCCACTATCATTCGTGATCCCTTTTGCACTGTTATTGCTTTCCAGGTTTCACTGTCTCTGCAAAAATTTGAGTTTTGAATTATACTTCCCCCAGACAGATAAATGTTCATTTTTTTTTCCACATTGAATTTCATTTACTTCTTCTCTGTCCATATTTAAACCCCTCTAGCTCCACTTACATTATTTCTTTGTTTTCAGTAGTGATTGCAACACTTGCAAATTCAGTACTATCAATGAATTGCATGAATAGGCCTATTACCCCACTTCAAAATCAATATGAAGGATGTTAAATGAAGTAGAACTTAAAACCAATTCCTGCTGTCCTTCACCAAGCTCCTCCCTTTTGTCTATGGCAGTTTATGTTTTTTCTTGCTTTATGGTTCTGCAGCCACATTTCAGGCTGTGGATTACTTTGGAGAACAACATTTCATGAGGTTTAACTAGAATTCAGACTCCTACTGCTTTTCTTTCAGCCATTCATTTTACATGCAGTAAAATGTTATCATCTTCATCTATCAAGATGTCGTCTTCAAAATCTTCTTGCTGCTCTAGATCTTCAGGTTCCTGAGGATCAGGTCACACCTCTACTCTGTTTCCAGTGAGGAAAGTACTACTTCTGTAGCACACCAAAAATAAACTATTCATAAAGTAAAAATATTTCTGATTCACTGTTTCTTGCGAGTGAAAGAAATTATTCTATTCCTCTCCCAGAGGCAGCTTTTCTAAGTGGCAGGTAATGAGACGATGCAGAAAAGGGGGGTTTTTTTGGTTTTTTTTCACTTGTGTGTGCCTGCTTACATAACTTGAATGGAGTTGACTTGAGGAGTAAGAGCGGACCTGCTCTCTGGGATGTCTGAGTAACCTAATTCCCAGTGAGCTTTTTTCTCTCAATATTTTTCCAATACTGTCCTGGGATACAGAGAGAATCTTCAGAAAACAATTGCCAAAATCACTGTTCTTTTTTTCCTTTTGAATTTGTTTAGTTTTCTCTATAGTGTTTTGGCAATTACCCAGATTTCCATGTTTCATCAAAAATAATTGCCTGTGGCAGAGTAAATTAATTTCCTAATTGCCTTCCTACCAGTTGGCCTGAACAATTTGTAAATGTTCCACTTTTGCAAGTATTCTTTTGTCTGGTCCTTATCAATGTATATTTGAAAATGTCATCATTTGCTTGTTATATAAGCTTTATTTTATATGCCTCTTGCTTAACAAAGATCTTTCAAAGGATAATTGAATTTCAATAATTTTTAACCATAACTAAAGTCATCTGCTCCCTCTTTTTCTAAATGATATATTTTCTTTCCAGGATTTTATCTTCCTCAAACAAAAATTTGAAACCCCTTTCATTTCCTTAACTACTTTGGCATACAAGAAGTAACATAGATTAATTTTTATTACCCCTATTTTCCTTCCACAAACTTCATTTTTTTCTATGTATTCCTCATAAATTTGGGTTCATTCCTCTTTTCCAATTTTGCTTTCTGGAAAAAAAACTGTTTCATACCATTGACAGACCCTTTGAAAAATGACAAGTATGGACATTTCTTCTTCCTTGCATTCTTCTTTCATAAATATAAATATAAACATAAGTATAAATAATGTTGATCCTTAATTAAAGTATACTTTAAATGAGGTGCTCTAAAAGAAGGCAGGGCATCCTAATGGACACCAAGTCCCAGCATATAGTCCTGCAGGTTGTGGTTGAACAATTCTTTCCTTTTTCCTTCACTAGAGGAAAACAACCACAGGCCTATTCATGTACTCATATTTTAGTCACAGAAAATTCTCACTGAGGAAGAGGGAATCAGGGGAAAGTAAATGTTGATTAAAGACTTAAACATGTGGACATAGATTTCTTAATTTCTTCCATTAACTGATTCCTGAACTGTGCTATCCTCTACGTCTTAAGAATCCATTGGCTTAATACTAATTGGAATTGAGAAGAAAATTACTCAAAATTGGTACTATTTTTATATTTTTTTTTCTACTTTTATAAAGACATAAAGAAAGATTTAAGATTAATTCTCCTCTATTTAGTTTATCTATTTTTATTCGCAAAGTGATTGCTATCCTCATTCCCTCCAAATATGTTTAAAATCAAATAATTTCTGTGAGCTATAGTCATCAAAGAGTTTTTCCTTCTTTCTCCATAATGCTGAGACATCTGTATCCAATGTTTGTGCTTTTCCTCATTTTTTCCCAAATCAAATAAATTTCACAACAATGTTCTCCGTTATGTAATTGTAATTCACTAACATTATACCTATGCTAACTTCAAATTTCTGGTGTCCCTTTGGACTTTTAGTTACAAATTTAAATGTATGTTATAATATTCCCTTTACAAGAACCACCCTTCTAGGCATCAGTTAGTCCTATTAGTACTAATAGGTAGCACTATAGACAATACCTAATTATCTATACTAATACCTATAGATAAATTCGATCCCTTCTGTATTCCCAGCTCTTGTTTTTGTGCTGCTTATATACCCCTGATGATATTTAAATATAATAATTCTTCTCTTACTCATAATTTTCTATTTCATAAACACTTCATCCTCTCTTTTATTTTAAAATTACATGTCAGGCCATACATGAAGTTGTAAGGTAGAGTTACTATAAAGCAGTGGACGCATTCTAGAAACTTAAGAACAGAGTGATTGCACAAAGAAGATTCATCTCAGAATGGCTGAAGATAAGAAACAAGATAAAGGCAGTTTATACAGCTTGTTATATCTGAAAGGGACCCGAGACCAAGAAGGTGAATCACATGTTAACAATAGGGAACCTACCTAGTCTTGCCCTCAAGGTGGCAAACCACCTTATCACTAAAGAGAAGGAAACAATCTTAAAAAAAAAGAAAAAGAATAAGAAGGATAAAATATGAGCAGAATAGCAAAGATATAATCTTGCTTTTGGTATCAGACATGGAGTCTATGTGAGTTTCTAAGATGCTGAATTCTCTTTAATTATCATTGAAAGATAGGCTAACATTGAGCAGGTGGTGAAGGTTACCAGTGTTACATTGACAATGTTTGGAGCAAAGGATCTCAAAAAATTCCCAAGTTACCGTGACATTCTAAGAGCACTTTAGCTAAAATGTAATCTAACAGAAAAAAAAAACCCCTCTCCTCTCTGGAAATATTCAGCACATAATTACAGTCAGTAGCTTTCTGCCTGAACTGCATAAATGAGAGAGAAGGCAAATTTTTAACATAAAGCCCTTAAAAGTTGGAGGTTATTTTAAAAGTTACATTGTCAAAAGGCCAGAAGTGTTTTTTCTACTACTACTGGTAAAAAAAAAAAAAAACCAAAAAAACCACAACCAAACAACAACAACAAAAAAAACCCAAACCCAGCAAGTTATATATCAGCCTTAAGAAATTAAAACTCAAGGTAAACAACACAAACCCTTTCCTTCAATAAACTATATAGACATTACTCACAGAGTTGGTTCTGCTAAGATAAATCAGTACTGAAATACTGTACTTTTAGAAAACATAAGCAATCAATGTAAAGATACACGGAATTTTCTTTTTAAAATTAAATATACATAGTTGAAAAATCTAAGCATCAGAAATCCAGAAATAATTTAAATAATTAAAAAGCAGTCTATCATAAGACATGCCATATTGGAAGGAAACTGACTGTCCATCAGAAGTGTATATAGATATAAAATATCTCAGGATGCATGACATATATATGACTGTGATGTGTCCATCATAGTGCTCACATGATCTTAGCTAGCTTTACAAGGGATGTTAAGATGAGAAAGGATCGTCAGTCATCTATTCTGATTTCCTGCATGATAAAGGGCTAGCATTTTCAAAGCGCATACATAATTTAGAAACATATAGACTGTGGGGTTCTCGTTAGATGCCCGACTCCTACTGATTCCACATTTGATAAATGACATTGAGTATCTTAAATCTCTAAGGTCCAGATCCTCAAAGGCACTTTGGAAGCTAATTCCCCCTACAATCAAAGAAAATCAAACGTCTAAATGTCTGTGAGGACCTGGGCCTAACCCATTTTTTAAAAATTTGCCCTTTATGTCTCTCTTGATAAAGATAGGTGCAGTTAGATGAGGGGCCATTTTCATTTTCCTTCATAAGGAGGTGATAATGCAGGCACTTGTCTTTAAGCATTCATCCAGGAAGCGGATGACTTGGAATCAGCCCTCTTCTCTGTCTGAGGATATTCTAATTACGTCTTCTGCCTCCCAAGAGGACACCCTAAGCAGTACTCTATGCTAAGCTATATTCTACACTACTCAGGAGAGGGTGCATTATCCACTGTCTTTTGCATAGCTGCCCTATCATGAAAAAAAGAGAATTCAAGATTCACTGGGCCAGAGAGAGAAAACAAGCAGAAACATGGCACACGTTAGGAGAAAGAGACAACATGGCTCCTGGTCCTCGCTTGAGTTCATTCCTCGTCTACATTATTGATATATTATGGCAAATATAGCTGTGGATGTGGGAGCAGAAGTCCTACCTGCTCCCAGCTACCAGGGTAGTAGTGCCTTAGCCATCGGGCTGCTTTATAAAAGAGAACTATTGCCAACACTAGTACCAGCACAGTCACAGGGACTTTCTCTGCTCCTTTTTTTCACGTGTGCAGATTCTGCTCTTTCTCTGAAAGAGCGTTTGAACACCTGTTTTCAGGAGAGGATAGCAGTCCATGAATTCCAAGTAGGAGATGGGAGCAAGGTTTCTAACCATTGAGGACAGGTTAAAAATGTACTCTTTTCACAGGATATTTTTCATTGTCTACTGTCAGCTGTTGCTAACTTCTGGTGTCTCCTTGCTGAATTAGTTGACTTTTTGATTCCCATTCTGAGGGAATGGGAATGTTACCAACAGCCTACACAAGGCACACAAGTGCCAAACACAGAACCCTGGTCTCCATTCTACAAGATGGTGTGTGCACATGGCTGGCATTGCACTTAGCTTTTAAAATACCTAAATCCATTGTTGGATTCATTTGTAAGACACTAACTAACACAGCTGCCCTTTTCAAAAGTGACCAGACTCGGAAAAAGAAACGTGGGGACTAAGAATTCTCAGGATAATCCTGAAACGAAGTTAAGCTAAATTGTTAAGCTGTTGTCTGGGGTACAGACAACAACTTTTCAAAGGTACAAGAGCATTGGTACCATTTAAAAACGTCTCCTACAACTGTCCCAACACATAAATACACCTTGTCTCATACGTAATGCATGCCCCTCTGTGATCAGGAGAAACAAGAGAAAAAGCAAAGAAGCTACAAAACATTCTGATTAATAAAACTCTAGATGGGAAGCTCCTGTACTGTTTTCCTTCTGCCAGAATAGCACTAACATACTGTTTAGAAAAATCAAAAGTAGGCTTTAGGCAAGACATATAAGAGGGCCACAGTAGGCCTGACCCTACACTTATCCTATGATTTATAGTCTTCTTACAGCAATGTACTGTATTTGACACTGGCTAAGGGGTTAATCAGTTCTGAGCATTGGCTTGGTAATAGGGTCCTGCCCTCAGGGTCTATTCAATCAATCAGAGTTGTCCAATGGTGTAATGCCTCAGTTCTGTGTGTAGGCAGATGAGTGTGGTGTTGTTCAGGATCCTGGAGGTATACGGGCTTTGAGAAGCTTAGTGGAAATTCCACCTAGATCAGGGCTGTCAGGCTTGCTCCACAGAGAGCACTGAGGATGAGAAGTGAGGTGACCATGTTGAAACAGGGGTCACCATCTTCTCTGAGGGCAGCCTGAAGCCTTGGACCTGCTGAGAATAAGAAGCTACAGCCATTTTGAAGAAGGAAAATGCTTGGCCACATCGTCTCTTGGGCCTTGTTGGATAAGAAATTTCCTATTTTGAAGAATACAAAGGAAAATTACCATTGAGTTGAATACATTTCTTCTCAAAAATAGCCAAAAAGTCCAGAAGGCATAAGCTCAAGAGGAAAAGGAATCTGGGGTATTTCTGTAGAGCGTATGGGGGACTAGAGAAAATACTTATATGCATAATGGGAGGTTAGGTCAGAAACTGGAAGAAACTAGCTTGGGTGTTTCTGTTGTTCTGCTGTACAATATGGCATCCAGCTTTTAAAAAATAATTATCAACCTATCAGTTCAGTGCTTATGTGCAACATTTTAAACAGTTTCTTAAACAAATAGGGCTGGACAGTTGAACACAACTAGATTGTGTTGCTAGCTACATTACTCTCTTGTGTGCTGTTGCTGCAGAAACTAGTATGCTTCAACCTCTCAAGACCAGTGGTCTGCCTGGGCTTATGGATGCCTTTTACCCTGAATATAAGGGGAATTTCCAGCAATATCAGGTATTTGCAGTGCTGGAGGTCCTTCCGTCAACTACCTACTCCAGATGACCTCCTGGAATAGCTAGTAGATGACCCCCAAAACACACACATACTTCTAAAACTGACTATACTCACAATACAATGCAGTCAGACACTGCTTATGTTGTCCAAAACAGCCTAACTACTGTGGAGAAGCAAGATGTTTCAGATGCAGCAGTGGAGGTCAGAGCTCCTATAAAGCATGGTGGGAGGGCACTTTACTTAAACCTTTTGTTAATAATCATTCACAAGAATATCTGAAGAAAAATAATAGCTCTCTAAAGACAGCATTCTTTATTTATCCTAATTATAGTTCTGTATGAGATTACACAGAAGTAGGTATCAGAGGAAAGCTAAAGGAGCTTTCTGTGGTAACAGTACGTATGTGTGAGGTCAAGAGTTTTTCAAAAAGCTTCTGAAATACTCTTTGAGCAGGGGAGGAGTGGAAATGTGATCCTTCTCTCTGGGTGGTAAACAGGAGGTGTAGGAAATTATGTGTGTGCATATGGGGGAAGGGGGGATAAACGTCTCTGTTTAGACCTCAGCAGAGCTTTCAGCAGCCAGTATTTCAAAAAATAAATGGGAACACATTTGACACAACTGCATATGCTCTTTCTTTTCAATGACAAAAGATGACATCATTTACTTTGGTCAAAGTAGCATTGATGATAGAAAAGATAGCCTCAATGCAGTCAGTGTGGTTTTTACCATTGGTTTCAATGGAGCTAGGTAGAAAATCCACTCTTACTGAAATTGGTAGTTAACAAAACTTATACATATGAGAATCATACATATTTCAGAGATGGATCAATATAACTTTAAAAATACAGACCTACAGAAACTGCATTTACTTTTGTCCTGAATAAACTTAAAACAATGCAATTATTATCTCTGCATATGAATGACTGGACAGGATGCATTTCTTATCTCTCTTCTTCTCTTTATTTGCATGGGTATAGCTCAGTCTTTATTTTTTTTTCTGCTCCAACAAGTTGTTTGTATCAGTAACATTAATTGACAGTTATGGCAATAGAGTTGTGGGTGCCCATGAATGGAGAAATGATTGTTTTCCACGTGTTGCCTCACAACTTTGTCTCACCTCCAAATAAGAAAAATAATTTTTTATGTGAAGAGGGTAAAAAATTACCTGTGTTTTCCCACTATTGGTCATTTCTGATGAAACTGCCAAATAAAATGTAAAATAGTATTAGATGTGTTGGTGGGGCTTGTAGTTATTTGGTTTTTTTCTTTTTTCTTTGTTTGTTTCGTGGGCACTGATGTGCCATGGAAATGATTGAAAGCATCACCATGAGGAAAATATGAGCTATTAATTACCTATGATGTGGCATTCAGCATACCAAAGCAAAGTGTTAGTTTTCTTTAAGCACCTAATTATGAAACCAGTTACACAGCACAGTTCATTAGACAAAACAAGTCAGGACACAGGTTTTAGCTTTGCTGCAGCAACATGTGCAAATGATCTCTCTTGTCCTCTCTAAGTGTCTGTTTATTCTCACTCCTGCACCTGCATACACTTCCTTAAATATTTTAAACTCTCGGGTCTGTAGACTGACCATCTCCTAGCACTTCTACAACATGTAGGATAAAGCACCTCCAGAGGATGTATGGCCACAGTTAGAACAATTCTTCAATTATTGCTTAAAAATATAGGAATGATCTAACACACTAAGTACAGCAAAAATATTGAAGAATTATTATTTTTCTTTCTTTCTGCCAAAATAATTTTATATTCTCCATGAGTGTTTCAACGATTTTATTTTATTCAGATGCTCTTCATGCTATTCACCACTGGAGGACAGGTGAGTTTAGTTAAACTTCCATAACCAGCACAGAATTACTGGGCACAACAGAGTCACATTAGATAAGGAAGCAACATTTTGCAACATTTCTATTGTTTTAACATGTTCAAGGCTGATAAAGTGTTAAATGAAATAAGTGACCCTTGAAATTCTGAGGTCATTTCAATGGTTACTTTCTAAGAAGAGAGGTAAGAGAATAATAGCAATACACCAATGTAGTTGCTTCCAGTTCAAGCTCAAGATAATTCACTCGCTGTTGAGAGACTGGAATAACAATGGTTTTTGTGAATCAAATGGTTATTATTACTATTAGCATTGAAATATTGCAGTCATTCTGTACAAGAAGAAATGACTGGGAAAAAAATCACTAAATGAAAAAAGCACAATTTCTGGACAATGCCATGCAGTTTTATTTAATGCTCAGAAAGAATTTGCAATACACATGACCAAACAGATATGTAATGAAGGCAGCATTTTGAACAGGATGCAGCATCTTTTTGACATCTTTTTCTTTGACATCAGCATTGTAATCAGCCACCAATGCTGCCATTTCAGCAGACAGTACAAAATTACCAGTCAAGAGAGAACAAAAGGAGGCAGTTGATCTTTTTACAATGCTTTTAAATAATGTTACAATTCACAAAATGAATGCTCATGTGTGCATCATGTAGTACAGCATAGTGCTGTGAAGCTCCTTAACAAATAAAATATTTTTAAGCTAACTGCTCTTGAAGGAAGCATGATTTATAAACTGGCCATGGTCTGACTACAATGACAAGTCCTGGAAAAAAAACCAAAGCTTTCTTCTTTAGGTAAATCAGTTTGCTTTTGTTTTGGTTTCCATACCTATCTTTTCAGTGTAAATAAACACTTGAAATCTAAAGCTGCAATATGTGTTTTTTTCTGTCATGAAACCTTTCTGTGCAAAAAAAAGTCTCTAACAGCTTCTTCTTCACCATGCATATGGGTATGAGAATATTGTGCATATGATGCTGGGGTTTAATAAAAAACGTCTATCACCATAACAAGATTCTGTAACAAAAACACTAACCCAGTACTTAAAATTTTGTATCCAAAGGTAAATTTTCCAAGATTTTGCTACTTTGGGTGGGAAGAGAGTGAATCAAATAATAGAAAATAGAAATTACTCATGACCCAAGAGTTTCAAAAACAAACAATAATTTTGAATACTTGATATTTTGTTGATTCAAATTGCTATAATATAGAGGGAACTGAAGTTCAGAAAGTACTGAGAGCTGTCTCTACTGTACAGTGTATTGTAATTGCAGCGTGTTTAGGTAACACATGCTATGATCCATGCAGAAGCCATTCCAACAGTTAAGACATTGTAAACATGCTGCTGTTGTAGCCTTGTTGGTCACAGTCATCATTGATGTCCTGAGTCATTGCAGTCGTAGAAAAATTTTCTAAGTGAAACTGGCCAGGTAATTCCATCGAGTGCACTCTGGCCCACAGTTAAAGTGAGAGGCAAAATCCAATAGGTCTGTATGAACTTGACCTTGCAAACATTCTTAAATCAAAATCTAGAGATCAGTTTAGCCCTAAATGACACGTATCAGTCAGACCTCTGAGAGTTTCTCAAATGTCAATAAGACCTTAAGCACTTTTTGCCTATGTTGCAACACCTTGTGCTCCAGAAAAAGGTGGAAAACATAAAACCCACAAACCATACTGAACATGGGAAAGATGGAAAAAAATCCTTCCTGGCCACTGTTGGTAGCCTTGAAATATACATTACAAAAATGATATGAAATACTCCTTCCATTCCTCTTGAAATAACAACTAATTTAACACCCAAAGATTTCTGAAAGGGAAGTTAACGGTAGAGCAGTGGTTTGGGAGCAAGCCAGACTGCTCACTCTTTACAGGCTGGAGTCCAGGTCCCTGAGCCAGGAGCATGCTGGGTCTCTCCTTTGGGGCTGAGGGCTGCTGAATTGAGCTCCTCGCCAATGAAGTGTACGGCACTATCCAGCTGACAGGATACTGATACCTGATTTAATGTCAGCTGAAAGAACCTTCAGGCTCTGCTGGTGATGTCGGCTAAATCTCCACTGATTATGGTAGCAGTTTAGACCCTCAGTGCACATACAGACACTTATATGAAGATGCTTAAATGTAGGATTCTTAACTTTGAGTTTACTTCCATCTCTGGCTGGAAAGTTAGTAAGTGGGACTAAAAAATTAATGGCTTTATTCCCAAAGAAAATACACTGTTGACACTAGACATATAGCATATTGCAAACATGACTTGAAGTCACTGAGCTTGCAGTGTGGTCTTTAAGACACTACAAATAAAAAAGGACCAAGTGAACACGTGTTGCATAAGCGGCATCCACATGGACAAGAACTCCCAAAAGCACAGCACAGAAACTGCTCTCTTTATTTACCAAAAAGTTATGCCAGTCTATAGTTACGATGTATATAAACTGTATTTCCTGTAGCATTTATCTCTCAGATATACCATATATTAATGTAATATGTTTTCATAACACCCTGTGTTCTAATAATGCCTTTTTAGTGCCTGGGAAATGGTGACTGTGGCATAGTCTGATATGGAGGATAACTGAGTGATGGTATTGGCCATAAACAGTAGGGCACAATCCTGCATCCTGACGTAGACTACCATAGCATGTCTCCTCTGTGTCTAGCTTTTGCTTAGGAACACCCTAAGTATTCATCTTTTTTCTTGAATACCCAGTTCTCACAGGCTGGGACCCACCCATGAAGCTGACAAACAAGGTATCCAACAAGGACACAGGCCTTCTGCCAAAAAAAGGGCAAAGTATTTGTATAAGTAAAAGGTTTGCTGGATCTTTTTACTGCTTTAAGTTTTACTTATGAGCTTTGTTGGCTTGAGTCCTCACTAAACTTACAATATCAAGTAGAAAAACAAAGCTACACACAGCTACTCGAGAAGCTGAACAACCACAAGTGGAAAGGGCCAAAACTTAAGCATCAGCAGTTAGGAAGCTAACCATTATTACCTTTAACACTGCTGGAAAAATTCATTCCAGACTGGTATCTGGATTCTTACTCATACAAGAAAAATTATTACATTAGGTTTTCTTAATATTGTAGTCTTTGTGTAAATGAAATGCGATGTTAAAATGTCACCTATTTGGAAAAAAATGACTTAGTGTATGTTAGACAAGCATATTGACAGAATGATATTTCCTGCCTGAAATCAAAAAGGGATCTATGTTCCCATGGGAATTTATAATACAACTGGAAGAAAATAAATAGCCAATTGTAAGTTAGGGTGTGTGGGGGCAAACTTTTCAATAAGGTTGTTATTATTTTATTATTTTTAGGTGAACTGTTTTCAGTGATAAAATCTCATTTAAGGAGTTGATTGGCAAGAAAAAGTGAGTCATTAGTTTGTGTATAAGGTTATTTCTAGCTTTTTGAGTGATTTTTTTTTTTTTTGCACTTTCCCAAATTTCCAACACAATTGAATTTTTATTTGTTTAAGAGCTGGAATAGCTTTAAGAAGCCTAAAAATTGGGGCTGCTTACCGTGAAGTAATCCCTGTTTTCCTGCAGGGATTGGATGGTTTCCTCTGAAGTCCGGAGAAAATTTCCTACTTCTGCCTACTACCTAAGCTAGCTGTGTTTCACTTACGAAGGTAATTATGTTTTCTACTAAATGTTCGTATAAAATATATCATGTCTACAGAGCTCTAGAGCCCTCTAGTGCCTGTAATTCTGCTTCCTGTGTATCTCCTGAGGAATAATTCCATTGATTTTAATGGAAAGAGTAATTCAACCTGTCCATGCCCAACTCTGTGTGCTACCGCTTTCATCTAAGTTGGTACCACAACAAGAAAAGCCAGTATGAATCTTGTAGGGAGATGGTAAGGCTGGAACTGCTGGAGCTTTGGGGTGCTGTGATGGCCCACTTACTAGTTCTATAAACAGTGATAGAGTCATAATCTGGAGAGCAGTATACTGCTTTTTGGAGCTGTGCTGTCTGGGGAAGAACAAAACAGCTTCTGTAAATTATATATTGTATTGTACATGTACAGATTATTTACAGAGGGCTTTTCAAGGCTGTTTGCTCAGGATTTTGATTCAGCCTTATGTAAAATATAAGAACATTTGAAATTAAAATTGAGAAAGATGTGCTCAGCAAGATTTAAAAAAAAAAAAAAGAAAAGAAAAAAAGAATGCAGGAAGTTTAGATGAGAATATTATACATACTGCAAGAAAAATTTCCTGGTGAGCAAGAGTAAAACCTTAATTCTGGAATATAGTATTGACTATAGTATTGAATATAGTATTGAGTGATACATCCTGGTTACCTGCAGACCAGATTGTTCAGTTTGGAGCAAAAATATTCACTTTTGGAACACTGCACATCTAGGAAACAATGCAGAAGGAAAGTGGAAGACCATCGTCATTTGTGATCTACAAACCACTGACCAGATCCCAGATTCCCAAAGCAAACTAGAGGGTTTATTCATCTCTCCAGGTCTTTAAAATATTCCCAAGGGGCTGTCAAACAACACTGGACAACAGAGAAGCAAACCATTTGACTGGTAAGAAGTTCCCCTCCAGCACATTGCCCATGCTCATGGAATCAAGATGGAAAGAGACTTCACTGGAAGTATCAATCTTGCATTATTCACAGACGCCTTCTCAACTATTCAATCATATACACACATACTCCAGCGGAATTTTTCAATAAACAGTTAAACAACACCAGGCATTATGCTTTGGCAATAGAAAATCACAAATTTTGTATGCATGTTTATAGTAGTCATATCCTTAACAAGAAAATAACGGGTTCCATTTGCTGTTTATGTTGGGTTTAGCAGAATTCATTTATAAGGAAAGCCCAAAAAGCAAAATTGTAGTTAGCATCTATGCACTACTAAAGCTACCTTCTTGGTGTAAGTCTTTGGATTCAGACATTTATAACTTGGAGAAATTCCAATCATTTGGACTTAATTTCACAGGTCAGATTCAAGCTTTTTAGAGGAGTAGGAACACAAGTTTTCAGACATTTCTGCTTACAAGGTGAGGGGAATCATTTTCAGGGGAATCATCAGCTGTAGGTACAGCAGCCATGCCCAGCCTTTTGGAAGTGGAGGGGAGGCAGATAGACTCTTATGGAGACACTCAATATGCTTCATATGCCACATCCCTTCTCTCCCACATTATGTCACTCAAACAAAATGAAAGGATTTTTTTGTTGTGTAACTGCAACACATTTTGTAACATCGGGGAGACAGGAGGGAGGAGGGTCACACATCAGATCTCATGATCAGATGTTGTTCCTGTATTACATATGACAGGAGGGAACGCTTGCATTTTGGTAATGCGTGAATGTACATCCAGAAGAGTGGAAGAGCTGTGGAATGTTTGAATAAAAGTAGCTGAATTGTTCTCATGAATTATAGTCAACCATCAGAAAACAGGGCTTTTTTGGTATAGGGTGTCCATAATCCAACTGTTGCAAAAGCTGGAAGATTAAAGAGGAGACAAAGCAGAGTCTCATCATTAAGCCATTGAATGGTGTTTTGGAGACTTGACTTCTAACCTTGAAATCCACTGAAAAATTTACTGTTCACATGTATTAGATTCACACTGCTTTGATTTTGACAATAAATCCCCTGAAAACTTCCTCTACGTTGGACACACTTCCACCAGGGATGAAACTATGAATGCAGTCAACTTGTAGCCAGTTGCAGGCTATGCCAGTGCACTGTCCTTGTACGTGTTTTACTCCTGAGCACAAAATCAGGTTTTACCCCATGCTTGGCAACACAGAGAAAGAAGCCATGTGCTCTCAGTGTAAAAGAGTCAAAGACATGGACAAGAGAGAAGGAGAAGTGGCTGTAATAGATTAGAATAGATTCTGGAAGAGGAAGAGTGGACTGCTACTTGAGGGTAGATGATTATGGGAGTGGGAAACTAGGAGTAATATTGGGTCAGAATTCGAGTGCCAGGCCTGGTAAAGGACTCTGGAACTGGCTGAGCAAGTAGACTGGTTTACAGGCTTATAACAGGAAACAGTAAAATAAAAGCAAGGAAGAATCAGGGCAAAGGAGAACAGAGAATTAGACACTGGAACGAACTAGAAATTCTTTAACAGGGAAACTGGGAAAAAATGGAAGAGGGGACACAAGATGGGTTTGAGTAACCTGAACAGTGGAGACTACAACCTGGGAAACTGTCTGCTATCTCTGCCTGGACTACACAGTCCCTACATGTAAAAGGTGCAAATAATGAGCAGGAAATGAAAGACTCGGAGCCATCGCATTAAGCCAAATAATGGAAATAGTTTTCTGTCATTCTAGAAGCATAATTTTAGAGTGTTGTTCACCATGGTAATCGTTCAACAAAAGGCTTTTGACATAATAATGCTTGGTGTTGCAATGCTTAAAAGTTATGCACTCGGCGTATTCAAAGAAAGGAATTCACAAGCTAAGTAAGTCACACATCCAACTTTGTCCTACATCGTCTGGAGGAAAAATTAAGTCCCTAGACTGGGATCCAAAGCAGACAGTATATGGAACATGAAGATAAGATGCATGATCCCACTCTATCAGACAGCTTTAGTGTGCCTAAAATGTCTTGCCTGGATTTAAACACCTGTTTCATGGTCACTGTTCAGTGTTCCAGGTTCCGAGCACCTGAAATCACTTCCTGCATTTAGACACCGGTTTGCTCCCAGGATAGTTTAAGTATTTGGCCTTTGATGAAAATGAGAAAAAAGAAATTGAGCAGGACTAGAACCCATATGACCCTTCCTGGCCAAATGCCCAAACAACTATTTACAGGGCAAGGCTCCTACTATCTGGTCTGATCAGCTTTCCCTTTCTGGCTGTAATATATCTCAGTGATAATAGGAAGAGAAGCTAAGTCATGGTCAGATCACTCCAGGGACTGTCAGTACAGATGCCCTCCTAGAACACAAAAGCTGGATGTGAAAATCCTCTTACAGTGAGGAGCTAGATCAAAGAGGTCCTTTGGCAAGCAGCTGAATTATTAGGCTATCATGCAAATGCAGCCAGAAGCATCAACTTCCCCCTGCATCCATGCAGTCAGATATGATCTCAGTGATTTTAGTTAGCTGTTCATCTCCAGGGTCTGACGTATGCTTCTGCCTAACAATGTCTATATCTAGGGTATCTCATACACCCCAGGACATAAGAATAAGATTTTCCTAAAGTTAAACCCTCAATTCTAGCTAAAAAGTTTCCTGATCATGTTTAAATTGACCCTGTTGGTCTGACTGAATGTCTAGAAAAAATATATGTGATCATGTCACTAAGTGTTTTATCCTACCTACACTGTGGATAACAAAAGTTGCATACACAGCCTAAACTGCATTTTTAACTTTTGAGTACTTGTCTCTTCTACTGCAAAAGAGGAATATAGTGTGATGCTTCTGTGCAGTAGGCTAGAGCGCTAAAAACATAGCAGCATTAATATCAATGATGTTAATATCAAAGAGGTATAAAAATAATTTTATACAGTACCTGTGCAATGAGAATTAATAGAATGAAATAAAGAAAAAGAAAATTTAAGAGAGAAAGCATCCTGATCATTAGAACTATTAGACTGCTGAATAATTTCCCAATTATTACTTCCCAGGGAAGTAATAGGTGTTCTGTCGTATTTTTATAAAAAGTCCAGTCAGATGCAAATGTTCTATGCCAAATGTTTCTAAATTAAAGAAGAAAATGTACTACTTCTTTTCCACATATGCATCTACTTTCTGTTTCAGTGTTTTGAGTAATAACTCAACCTACTTAACTTATTTATAGTGACATAAGTCTATAGGAAATCTATTGACTTTAGAAGATGCAGTACCCTATTTTGCATGGTGCTGAGACCCTCCTCCCCAGCTCTAAGTTTGTACACATAGATTGCAAAAATGCCAATTTTTTTCTGTTCTTTGCTGCACCTATGATTACAGTTCAGCAGTGGTTCAGTGCACAATTGTGTAATACTAATATTGATTTCCTGCCTCAGTGACAGCAAAAATGACATGGAAATACTACAAATGAAGCTCAAGTCAAGACCATCTCAAGACCATCTCAGTCAGTAGATACCATGTTTCCTACACTTTCCTGCAAATAAGAAAAAAGTTGCTAAGTAAATAAGCGCAAAGATAGAACAGCATCAGTGACATTCAGAATCAGTGACATTTCTTAAACATAAAGAGTTTGAGAAAGTTCAACTGGATCTAGACAACTACTGAAAATTGTGGAAGTCTCCACCAAATATCAGCTTCTTTCAGATTAATTTTTTCAATAAAAATATTGATCAACAAGCATTCCTGTTGTGGCTAAATATTTATTAACACTTTTGGGTTTGTTGATTGCAGATCTCACGAGATTCAGATCTCAACTGAAAAGTATATTTCCTGCCCATCCAGGGATTATTTGAGATAAAACATTTTTCCGTTAAAGGAATATTTAATTCTTTAGGAAAGCAAAGGAATTGTTGATTCTTCTCCATTGTTCTTTATTTAAAAGAAGTGTCATGTGCGGTAGTCAAAGTCTAGGTGTAGAAATACAGAGGCCCCTGCTGGACTTCTCTCTTGCAACAGTATACATCAGAAATCCTCATTTATGTATATCACATCCCAGTAAATGTTGATAGAACACACTGTTATATATGGTCCATTTTGATATTTACCTAGATCTACTGTTTGTGTAGATTGGCAAAAACAACTCAAAGACCTGATTTTGTTTAAGTCTGTATGTTCTGGAGTTGACTTAAAAATTGTAAGACTTAAAAATGGTAAGACTTGGTTTGGAATGAAATGGTTTCAAATCTGAGTGCATTCACTCAGTTGACAGTGGGTGTAGTCAAATAATGACCCCTGACTGCTTGCAGCTAAGGTAGAAGATTTCTGAGAGTTTGCAGCCACCTACTTAAATTGGATATTTCGTATCTGAAACATTTTTAGTTAGAAAAAGTATTTGTAGGAAAGAATAGGTTAAATTCTTCTCCTGTACTCACAGCCAGAATAAAAGTAGTTATGCTGATATAAATCTGACTCAAAACATTAAAAATATCAAGCTTTTAAGCACAATGGCTGTGCTATAAACTTAACATTTTGCAATATCATTACTGAAGACACAAAAAATAAAACCCATCTTTCCAGTCAGTTGCTGTGTTTGGGTTTTTAAGCGGGCTCTTGAAAGTCAGAATACTGGCATAAGAGGTAGCTTCCCTGCATACTGTATACATTGGACATAATTTTGTTGTTATTCCATTCCAGTGAACAGGATTGCATGCAACAGTATTGCATACATATATTTGACAAGTGAAGTTGGGTCTTAGGGATAATCAACTGGACATGTAGATCATTGGAAAGTCCCTTAATTTTTCTCATTTTGCCCTCTATTTTATATTGAAAACCAATGAGGGACTGGCTGGCACCATCTCAGAGTACATTGTGGTTTGTTTCCTCATTATGGAAATTTGTGGTTAACTTTGCATTTTGTTTTTTCTTTTCAACATTGTCTCATTGTTCTCTCCCCTTATGCTTAGAAGTATCTTGTTCAAAAAAGAAAAGATACTATTTCCCTGTAGAAATAAACCCAGACCCACTCATGAAGAGAACTATTCATAATATAGGGTTAGAATTAATCTAAAAAATGTCCATCTGTGTTACAGAAAAGACCTCTGATTCAAGAAACTATACTGAATGCCAGTTCAGCCTTCTGAAAGAGCTAATGTTTTACTGTTACAAAGTTTAGACAAACATTTGCTCCCTCTAAGCATTAGTCTGGATATTTAGAGGGGTACTCATACCACGGCAGCTAATTTAGGTACTTACACTATTCTGTTTATCAGTTTCCAAAGGTGGCCAATCTAGTCAATGGGAAGAAATAGAGCCCTACAAGGGCTGAAGTCAACTCTAGGGCTGCGTATCTCTCTCTTCTCCCTGTTTGAAGAGTAGTTAATGGCACTGTTAGGGATGCTTGGAAACTAAAGAGAAGAATCACACTGTTTTACTACAATAATATTATTCATTTAAGCTTCTCTGCCTCTTGTCCAAATAAGTGTTTCTTTCATTCCTCTTTGCCATCATATCAGAAGGAAACCCAGAAAGATTCATGGAGGGCAAGTGCTGTGTCATAAAGTGAAAGGAAACAGATGGTCACCCATGACCTGAACAGTAACATTGCAAATAAGCAGTCAGGGCTGAACATCTGCACTCTGGTTTCTATAAGCAATAGAAAAGACAGAGTTCTTTGCTCAGCTTCATCTGACAGTTTTTCACAGGTTTTACTTTATATTTTATTTATTTGTAGACTAACATAATTATTTATAGACTGAAAGGTAAACTTCAGCTTCAATTTTACAATTGTGTAACCCTACAAAGATTTGAATGGGGTTCTATCCATACAATAAAAGGCAGAATTTGGGTCCTGGGAAGAACTCTGTGTGTGTGTGTGTGTGTGTGTGCTTGTTTATGAGTCTGTGTATAAATACACATGAAAATCCTCATCCAAACCATGAGCTGAACCAGAACGTCAAGCATTAAAAAACAGAAGCTCACAATGAAAGCCAAAGAGGATCATAAACACTGTGTCTTATACTTGGGCAATGGTGTATCCCAGAGATACTCTCAGTAACACTTCCATGAAGACAACAGGTCTACCAGTCTCATCAGAATCTTCATTAGACACCATTCCATTATTAATTCAGAGTTTCTGTGAGTCCTCTGCTTTATATCTCTAGCAAGGAATATGCTCTTACCCAAAGTGGTAAGTTCTGCTGATCAATATATAAATTAGCTTACTTGAAGCTGGCAATTTGCCTTGAACAGCAGAAATATCACATACTATAACAGTGATTCCTCTCTTAATAGTGCCCCTTTTCACAGAGCAAGCAGTTTGGTTCTTTTGTTTGGTCTTTTATTTAAACAAAAAAAGAAAAAAATGACACTAAGAATGCAGATAAGAAACTAACTTGCAACAGAACCTGCCAAAATATTAATCAGTAATTGTTTCTACTTCACTGGTCTCATTTTCAATGAATTGCTTTGTACTCAGTACTGTAACTGTACTCAAACTAGTTATCAATGGTTCATTGTCAAAATAGAAGAACATACTGTGTTAGTATCCATGGGGGTTTGCTCCAGTTCTGGTATCCATTAACCTGGATGAGAGAATAAAGAGTATACTTATTAAATGTGCAGATAATTACATTTCAGATAATAAGACAGGAAGGACAGCCAGGACTTTGGAGCACAGAGTAAGAATTAAAACTCATCTTGAATAGCCAGAGGTACGGTCTGAAAAACACTGTGTCAACAACAATAGTATCAGAAAGAATCAACTTCACAAACTGCCCACAATGCTAGAACAACATCTAATCAGAAGTTCTATGGAAAAAGAAAACAGGTTTTAGGGCTACCATAAGAATACTAGATGGCCTCACACTATGAGATAATGTACAAAATAGCTGTCTTGTACATCAGGTAGACTCCAAACAAATGTTATGTGTCCATACAGTCATTCCGTATGCTGGCTGTTCACCTATGCTTCAAAAAATAAAGCATTGGTGGCTTTACAGTGGGTAACACATTCAGCATGTGTCAACAACATCATCCTGCTGCAAAAAAGATAAGCACCATACTGGGATATATAAATAGAATTGCAACCTGTAAAAACCTGAAGAATCAGTCCTTTAACTGCATTCAGACTGGTAAGTCTTATCTGGTGTCCCTGCCCTTCAAGGAAGGTGTGAACCAAGTGGAAATGGGAAGAGAATGAGAAGAATCATCAGGTATCTAGAAAATAGTACCTATGAGGAAAGATGGAATACATGTAGCCGTTTACACTGGAGAAGATCAAAGTGAGACTATGATGACATGGTCCCAAAACCATCAAAGATGAGAATAATCTGTTTCCTAAGCATATGGTGGATTGTGTTTAAAGGGCAGATTTAGGTTAGATAATAAGAAAAAAAGATTTTTTATAATAGTAAAAGAAAACGAAGCATTGCAAGAGATTGGCTGAGGAAGTTATGGAATATTCCTAATTGGAGGTCTTTAATACTGTATAAACAAGGAATCATCAGGAAGGATGTAAGTAAAATTGATTATGCTTGAGTTATTGATGAGGTCATCTGGCAAAGTACTTTCTAGGACTACAGTTTTGCGAAATAACCTTTCATTCCCACCATTCTACTTAGGAAATATACTTTAATATATGATTGAGACAGTACCTAAAACCAAATTGTTCAAGATATATATTTTTGCTCCACAAAAAATATTAAGTTCTCCTTGGTTATCCTTGTGGCTTTCTAGACTAAATCAGACTGTTCAATTCCAGCTGAACAGTAACTGTAGAGCTAAAAAAGAAATTAAGTAAACAGCAGAGTAGTCATGTACATCTTCCATTTTTCCTGCCATGCAGTGATATGCTTAAAAAACTAAATGAACCAGGTGGGTAGTTCTCATTTTCAGCCATAATTCAGATATTGTGGTCCATGAACACACACAGTGTTTTAAGTGCTGGTTGTCCAGTTATTTACATGAGGCCCAAGTCATTAAAATTAAGCTTTCTAAACTGTATTTGGTTGTGTCAGAGCTCCAGACAAACCAATTTCCCTAACTTGTCTGCACTTATTATTATGATCAAAGGAGAATGGCTCTTACTGAACAAAATTATATTTTAAAATACTGAGGCAAGGATTAAGTATGAAAACACTATAACCAGAAAGGTACCACGGCAGCAACAGATCATGGAGAATTAAACTGAAATGGTAACATCAGCTGCAGTGTGATCTCATTCTGATACATTGTCAGAAAGTACGGAGCTTTTCTGAACTACCTACTAATGCTGAACAGCCCCTTAAGTAACTGCATTGGGAAATTTGGAAACTCTGCCCCAGGAAGTAACAAATCCCAGGGAACAGTGTTTCCAAAGGAATTGTTCAGGGAGACCTCAGGAGTCTGATGTGAACCACCGGTCTCCAATCTCTTGGAACCTGTACTCGTCACCATGACAGATGCTACAAGTTCCTCAACCATAATCCTTCCACTTAGCTCTCTATATATCCTTGATAGGAATGAAAATGTATTTTGGTTTGACCTAGATAACTCTATATTGCATCTGAACAATGTTACTACACTTGAATAAAGAGCAGTGATTTTTAATGAAGTATATAAATGAATAGGGACGGCTAAAGTGCTCATATATTATTGTGACAGAGGCCAATATAATATGTTAGACAGACAAATGTATCAAATTTTACATCATCAGATTCATCACATTCATGAATTTGGAATTTGTCTTTTTTAATGCACAAACATCAAAAAGAGTGGAACATATGAAGATTCACAAATGCAATTTGTCATACAAACAAACTGCAATCACACCAGATTGAACAAGGTTAGCCTTGGAAGGAAGAAGAAATGTATGACAGCAGGGGAGTATTCATCTGATCAAATGTAGACTCCTACAGTGCAAATCTGATCTAGCCAGCTGGATTACCCTTCTTGCTAGTGGAGAAAAACAAGTACACACAGGGTGTTATTCCTCACATTTTATTTAGGACAGGTCAGATTAATTATGTCCTGCAGTGCCTTTGTCTTCCTTTAGGCTATAAATGGAGCCTAGGAAAAGTAGTTCAAATGTAGACAGCTAGACTGCAGACTTCCAAAGTGATGTGAGATGAATTCCTCTCTTAACAAGCAACCGGAAGTTACGCAGAAAAAGGGATTAAAAAGAAAAAACTAGTTAAGCAAGAAGCCCTTTTTTTTTCTTGTAAAGTTCTCAGAGGAAACATTTGACAAAAACATAAACCTGCAAATAGCAAAATATTTTTCATTATCAGATTTTTAAAAATGAACTTTGTAAAAAATATTTCAATTTATTTTTCACCCCACTTTGGGTTTAACCACTTATTAAGTTGTCTTTTCCTCTCTTCCTCCAAGTGGCTCCAATGGAGATAAAAACCAAAGATTTGGGACTAATGAGAGACTAAAAGTACAGCTATGGACTCAACTCCATCTTGGTGTATGTCTTTGTTGCCTTCAGTAGAATTCCACAAAATGAATTTGACCTTGGATGTTTTCAATCAGTGTGTTCCAAATGAGAAAAAATTGTTGTTAGTAAAGACCAAAGAGAGAAATAAATCAAAGACACAAAGGGCAGTCAGTCGTCCAATTCTCTCTGATTCTCAGTGGGAATTGGGTGCTTAACAGCCCTTAGTATCCTTGAAAATCTCCTCTTGGGATTTGAAAATGAAAAGAGAAATGGGTGACCTTTTTTACCTTCCAAAAATTGCTCAGTGAGGAGTTAGGCCTTTCTGTTGTTTTCTGGGGGAAGTGAGAGAGAGGGAGAAAGACTGAATAATTTTTGATAAATAAAATTTTCCTATAGTGAATTAGTCTAGTAAGAAAGGTGGGGGGAAGGGATGCCATTTGTTTGTTTCAGTTTTCAAAATGTGTGTTTGAGTCAGTTTCCTTTCCTTTGCATAAAGGCAAGGTAATAAAAAAAATCCATGTCTAGATCAAAATAGTTCATGTACTGAAAGGAGCATGTAAGGTCTCTGCAAGAATGACAGTCATGGCTCTTAAAAAAATGCAAGCATGGGAAGCATATACTTTTGCAGGATTATATAGGTATTACCTCAAAAGAGACGATCAGCCTAGAGAGCTGTCGCTCCCTTCTCATTCATACATTAGATTCCTGCCTCCTTTCACCAACCAAATTGAAATGAAAACAACAAATGCATATAATTTTCCTTTGCACATGGTGTGAGAGGTAGGAGAGAAGAATCATTAATATATATGGACAAAAGTTTAAGATTAAAACATGAATCTCATTCCAGTTGTGATGATAAGTCGGGGTTGAAATGAATTCAAGTCTCTGGACCACTTTGCCTTAACCCAATCATCCATACGGCAAATTACCTGGAATGATTAGATTGCAGAATTGTACCCATGGGCCCCTTACCCATTAAGCAGGGGGTGCTAGAAACTCTGCCACTGCTTCAATAGGATTGAAAAGAGCAGCTAACATTATACAGGATGTTTCTGTTCTGCAGCAAGTGCCAGGAAGGCTGCAGCATCTAATCCCTGCTAGGGAGTTCCCCTGTCCTTCCTCTTTTTTAAATGCATTTGATTGAAAGCTTTTTACTCATTCCTTGCACAAAAAGGAAGGTAAACACAGCTGTAGGATTTTAATGGCCTGAAGATAAGTGCACATATTTTTGTTGTTTTCGTATTGCAGGCTGTTGACTGAATTTCAAAGAAAGCAGTAACAACAGAACAGTGAGGAATTGTACTGACTCAGGAGATGCATTAATATTCAGACCATTCTACCAAATATGCTTGGGAATATTTTCAAGTATAATAAATTCACGACAAACTCCTGAACCACTATACATTGCATGCTACTATAGGCAGCTGGCAAAATCTAAGGTAACTGACCAAAAGCATGAATATATACTTTAAAAATGATTCAGGCCTCAAGCTCCCCTTGACTAAGTGAGAAGATGCAGCCAGGTATAAAATGAATAGAGGGGCAATGGCCTTTGTTAAAACAATATAAATGAACACAATCATGACATGGTTATAGCATGTGACTGTACTCAGAGCATGCTGTACATATCTGATGTCATTACTTGTATTAAGTGCATTGTGTGGGTGCTGACAAAGAAGAAAAGGAATTATTTAAGGTCTGTGAGTCTATTCTGTTTTAAAGATCATTTAGCTCCACACAGTCAGATTACAGCTTGCAGCTAGCATTTATATTTCTGGGTGATAGAAAACTAAACTTGACACCATACAGACATTTGGAGATGCTCTGGGAATGTGCTTATCCTGAAGAAAAAAGGAGAAAAAGAAACAGGCTACTGAAATAGACTGTACAGAAGGCTGAAGCAGAACTGAGCCATAATTTGCTACGTATATGTGCGTGTACCTAGCGTAAATAATTTGTCTCTCAGTACAAGAATTTGCTATACATCTCTACTCTTCTCTTATAGATATGAAACAAAGGATCTTCACCACAGCCACTATACAACTAGTATGATTCTGAATTATTACTAATTTATCCAGATTCTTTGCAACTCAGTATCCAAGAAATACCCATTTGCTGAAATTTTCTTCAGATAGATGTGCAAAAATCTTTTTCACCTTGGGTTCTCCTTTTCCTGTTGGAATTCCATTTCAGAAGAGCTACTTGACTCCCAGAGATAATGGATCCTTAAACATGCAGGAAAACACTTCTATTTTCCTGGGAAGCATCCAGGTCTATTAGAGAAGTCCTTCAACTGGAGCAAAATCAGGTGAAAGCCTGATAGAGGTTGCATTTACTGCTTAGATCTGATTATGCTGTTAATCCTCCAGTTCAACTTCCTAATCAGAATAAGCAAAAAAATATTTTACAAAAAGAATTAACAATAGGTGATATATTGCACGAGAACAAATAATTATGAACTAGATAGGTGACCTTTCTGGATTTCACAGCTCCCCAGTGAATTATAAAGTAGAAAACATTTATACTTTCCAATTTGAAAGAGAGTGTTCTTTCTGGCCAGTACAACTTTATATGTTGTAAAGTAAAGGGATCACCTATCCTGAAAAAATTGTACTTATGATGGTTGCTCACTCAGGGACTACCCACAGTTCCACTGACAATATTACTTACCCATACACAGCCACTTCCATATCTGGGTCTGGTAAAATACTATACATACCAAGCAGAGCATGGACCAAAGTAATGAATAACTGAGTAAACCTCCGTTCAGTTGCAGCCCATCTGTATTATTCATTGTCTGTTATATGCAAAATATATGTTTAATCTGCACATAGAATTACTGCCAATTTGTAAATAAATAGAGTAACCATTCATACAAATGACTGATCAGACATATTTATGCATATAATGCTTAAATTCAGTGTCTGTATCTCTGTCTGCTTGAATCAGATGTCTCTGTGTTCAAGCATTTTGCACATACAATTGCACAACTAAAAAGTATGGAAAAAGCAGGTTTAAAATGCGGTAAGAGATAAAGAAAAACTGCTTTAAACATAAAAACAGCATTTCAGGAATGCATCATTCTAGTGTATTTAATTACAGGGAACGCTGGCAGCAGTATCTGATTAGCTGAGTACTTGGGGCCTCGAATTTCTCATGATGTTTTCAGCAACAGAGTTCACAAATATCTATCATCGCCTGCCTGGGCTGTAAACAGAAGGAAAAAAAATCAAGCACAGAAATTCAAGCACTTTCAAAATAATAATCCTTGTATACAGGGCTTCAATATTTTCCAACAATTTGGAACACAAAAATAAATCCTTATGCTGTGAAACTGAAAAGCTCCATGAAAACGTTAACTACAGTCTTATGACTACTTCAGCACAGCACAGCACAGAGTCAGGACCCAGAAAAAACTAGACGAATCGGCCCCTGATTCTCAGACTGCTTTGGATCCCTGGCTCAGTTCTCTAGAATGAGACAGATGTACTTACAAGGAATCCTCTCTTTGTCTGGCACACTCTCTTTCCTCCAAATCCTGAATACAGCTTCTTTGAAACACAAAATCTGTGATCAGATTAATTACACAAAATCAATCAGGTACATTGGTTTTCCAGTGGTGTCATGGTGACATGATAGCTGGAATTCCCAAATTCCATAGACATGAATAATCCAAGAGCCTGTATTCCTAGTGTTATGCTTGATATGGATTTCACTGTTAGACTCAGACAAGTGACTGTAATATAAATAGGAAAGCCTGACTGAAAACACATCAGGCCCTTGAAGAAAATTTGGATTTTGACCCAGATTTTGTGTCTGGTCCCAATCTATACTGGGCTGAGTCAAATCAGGACCCGACGTTTGGGCAAATTCCCAGCTGGCTTATACAGTGACAGTTCTGGCTCACCCCTAATCCATTTTCTAGCTTTGGGGATATAATATAGGGGTTGAGGGTTCTAGTTTTCAATAATATTCTCTATTTCAGGCCCAGCCAAACAGAACTAAATTTAGGCAGAACTATGCAGAAAAGTCTTTCTCTTCCAAGTACATTTATCATAAAGAAACATTGGAGATTATATCTTACCAAATTGGATATTATTTAACTCAAATTCTTTATAGCACACTCTCAAGACATAGCTAGCAGTATTATCTCTCCTAATGAGAGTTTCCTGAGAGTTTGATATACAAAGGATTAGAAACACCAATTGCATTGATATCAGCATATGAATGACAAGTAATGACAGTTAAAGAGTCTCTCATAATAATCACGATAACTTCCTTTGGAAAGCACTCCTATAACTTTAATTGAGTTGTAGTAGTTCGTTAAAAGAGATGTAAGTTCTTAGGAACAATGTGAATACGTTTTATTATTCTGAGTTTTAAAGGACCTACAGTTTGCTCTGAAGAGATCTTATGAATCTATGAAAGAGTTTATAAGCAGAATTTTTATTACAGTTTATATATTTGTGAAGATTAAGGTGTACAGTAACTACTCTATTTACCAAGTCTTATACTAGAGGGGCAAACATAATAATAGCAATTAAAATGGAAAACAGCAGGAACACTGAGCACAGCAGTCTGGTTACAATGGAATTCCTGCTGGTAGGACAACAGGAACACATCAAACAAGAAGCAGTACTGAAGAGAAAAGAAGCCAGCAGAAATAATGAGCTTTTAAATTATAAACAGAAATGGACAACCTTCTCTTTAAACAATGTAAAAAAGGTGAATCTAAAATTCAGTTACATGAAATAGGCAGAAAGCAACTATGAATAGAAACACCTTAGACAAGTTATTATGGAATGAGGGCTGTTTGCTGCATGGTTGTCAGTGAAAATGTATTGCTCTTATATTCCTTTCAAAATTAAAATGCTGCATCTGGGGACAGCTGTTGACTGATAAGGAAGGACTGCCTGGATTTCAGTGACATTATTTCTCTGCAACAGCATGTAGAAATTAATTTAGTTAAAGGGAAGACATGAAAATAAAACTGAAATAGAATGGATTTAGAGATTTTTTTTTCCAAAACTCGGAGTTTATTATTATTATTATTATTGTTGTTGTTGTTGTTGTTATTATTTAGTCTTTATTTCTCTTCAGTTTCTGGTGCTGAAATATGTTTCTTTCAGATGATTCCCTCCTGTCTGCAAATCCAAATAACTGAGATGTAATGACAGTTGTGAGCATTAGGAAAAGTATTCTATACATGTTTTGATTGAACATTTTACATTTTGTATTTTTAAAGGCTTTATATTCCTTGAGTGAAAATCAGCCAATACAAGATTTGTCTGGAAATGGACCAATAGCCACACCTTTGCTGTCATTTGTGCACAATGCTTAGGGATTTAATAGAATAGAATACCTGCTGTATATAAAAACACTCATTTTACAACAAAATGAGATCAGGCTTTTTTTTGCTGCCTGGAATCAGAAAGAAAACCATAAACAAACCAATTCCCCATGTGCTATATCAGATGATGGTCCTCATACATCCATATTTGGGGGTATTTTTCCTGGAAAAAAAAATTGCTTATGTGTTTATCTTACTGGAACTCAGTATCTCTTGCTTGGGAATAATCTCATTAAAGATTGCCTAACATTCTGTGGGAATAAGGGTTCATTCCCATCATTCCCAGTAGAAATCTTAATTATAGGTTGCCATGAGAAGCTGAGTTATTAAGATGCTCATCACTTTACAGTTCTACAACTTTCCAATTATAGTTATACTACAAAAGGTGGTTCTTCCAGATGCAGCAAATGCCTGAAAAAATATCCACAGACCAACAATTTAATATTTAACAGAGGAGACAGTACACTTTTTGCCCGCTCAGGAATGGAGCTCAAAAACATAGCTATTGTGATCCCTAGATGTTCTGATATTGATGAAGTTTTATTGCTGTGACTGTGCCCTACTCACACACCAATGTCTAGACTCATATGACACAGCATTAATAATTTACTTTTTTATTTATAAAGCTCGTCCCCTTTTGACGAATCAAGATGTTCTAAGCTAACTACCCAAGATGCTCAATCTATTTTAAATGAGGTCACAATAACTTTTGATAACATGACAAAGAAGGCCTTTACAAAACTTTCAAATGGCAAAGAAATTGAAAAAGCACTGTTTGCAAAAAGAAGCAGCCACAAGAAATGTACCACATAACCTTAACTCTGCCCTTTCTGTATGTCAGCGTTGTCTTTCTCAGTACGTAACTACCTACTGTTCTTACTAAAACAAACGCCTCCTGCTTTCTTGCTCAGTGCCCAGGATGTATTGTGCTCAGGGAACACAAGCTGTTTGATGCTCCATTTTACCCATATAGTTTATTTCCTGCACACTGTCAAAGCCCTTCTCCAGGCACTTTGGCACAATTCAGTGTTCTCAGCATTGTTTGTTGTTCAGCAGGCACCAGGACAGGCTGATCATGAGCCCACTGAAGTGAGTGAGGATCTTTCTACAAATTTCAGTGCCCTTGAACCTCATCTGAAGGAGGTGGAGGTCCCACGGAGGAGCAGAATGTGGTCCCTTAAGCAGGGGCAGTACTGTGACACATAACAATGGGGCACAGCTGAGCATAGAGTCATTCCTTAGCCAAATTTATTGTTCTTGTAGTATAGATTTCCAGTGAAAAATAAAGACTCCTCCCTGCCCAACAGAAAAAGAAAAGAATAAACAAAAGACACTTTACCAATCATTTGCTTTGAAAAGAAAAATGTTCTGATCTGAAAAATAACTCCAAGTCTATATGCACTGTCATGAGTAGCATATAAAGAAAAGGATTTTTCTCAAAACCTTGTATATTTATGTATCTACCTTCATACACACATATGGAGTCAAAGCAGAGAATCTGGTTCAGCAAAAAAAAACTTTTTACATGTGCCTTATGCTGCAGAGAAATAAAAATTTATTTTCGTGAAACTGCTGAAAAACAAATCCCTGATGCAGTCTCAATCCAAACCTCTGCTTTCCCATTTACCACAGAAACATCAGATTGCTTCCCTCTTTTGAAAATTAAGGTCTTTTCAACAACAGGTCCTTCCTCTTCTCCCCTTCTACTAACTCTTTCTCTCCTCGGTTCCTCTCCAGAAACTGTTCATATTTCTTCCTTTCTGCTGCACTGGAATTTGTATAGATGCATGGTACAAGATCATTAGAAAATTAATCCAGGTGAAAATAAAAAAAAAAATTAAAATCTGTTCTCTTTTCAATTGAAGTGCCTGGTCTGACATAACATTGCTCATTTGTTTAATTTTTTTTTTAAATACTAAAATCCTAATTATACAAAAGAATCTTTATTAAAGGATAGTTGCTCCCTCACAATGTCAGTGAGGAGTAGCTGGCCTGCCTTTCTTCTCAAGATTAGGACCTCAACATTATTCATCCTGGGAAAACTTCCATCAATATAGCCAGGAATTTCTATGAGCCAGGAATGAAGAAAACTTGAATAACTGTGTCAGCATTTATCTGCACAAACAGTGAAATTCAGAGTTAAAAAAAACCAAGGGAAATCTTATTAAAATCCATATTAACTGTGGTACCTTGAAAAACATTTTCAAACAAGTAGTTTAGATGTTATTTAATAATTTCTGATAAATGTCCCAAAGAATTAAGTTTCACAACATACAGAAAAGAATTTAAGATATAAATACATAAAATCAGTGAAGATTTTGGCTTTGACTGTAACAAAACGTGGCTTTGACCTATGTTTTTCCAGGGCAGACTCAAAGTCAAGTTTTTGCAAAGTCAATCTGTTATGAAACTCTAGGCAGCTTACAGAGAATCTTAGGTGCTTATTAAATGTCTTGCATACCTATTGTTTCTGAAATCCTACAAACAACACCAGATCAAAATACAGGTCCATGAACCAGTGCAAATATTAGTTGTCTCTAACTAATATATTCACTGAGCTATCTTCAAACAGTGTCCTTGAAGAAAGCTGCAAAACCAGACGGGTTTGCTGTTGCTTTCTTAGGCTGCCATTGCACTTCTGTTTTTCAAAGCTAACGTTTCACAGCCTTCTTAAAACAAAAAAGTGTCTGACTCAGAAAAATTTTCTTTTCTCTGTAGAGGAAGAAGCAGGCAGGAGTGCTTTCCAGCGTACATGTGTGCCTCTCCTGAGAGCTCAAGGAACCACAGGGGACTACAGGAACAGGAGCGATTTCTTATCCGGCTGTGCCACCATGAGGCCAGAGTACACCAGTGCACTAAAAACACACAAGTATCTTGCCTTTAGTATCAAATGTTTTTAGAATTAAGAGTCTTCATAAGTACATATCTTATAAAGGTTTGGTTTAGAACTTTAGAAATTTAGAAATGTAAGTATTCATAAAGCCAACAAGAGAGAAGCACTATTTTTATTCCAAATTCATTACAAATGGTTTGACAAAGAATAAACTAGAATGAACACCAACTTTGCTTCTTTTTAGTTTCCCTTTTATTTACCACTATGTATAAAAGTTTAAGAAATTACAAAGTGCAGGATAAGAATAAAGGTATTCAGGATTATATGAATTAAGGATGGCTTCATTAATGTGAGTTTCTTTCCACTTCTTACAAATTAAACCCATGTAGCTTCAGCACCTACTACATGTGTCAGTGCCATTTGGGGCCCAGAAACTACACGTTACCATATGAGGATCCTGAAGGCCCCAAATGAAGTTCACAGATCGCATTTTATACGTAGTGATAGCATCAAGATGGGCACAAAGCACAGCAGCAGTCAGGGCTCCTTGGATGAGGGAACAGGAGTTGAAGATAGAGCTCCCAACTTTAATATTGTAACCGAGCCGTTAATGCATTCTCCCACAAATAGGAAGAAGGGTCTCTGGCCCTCTTCATCCATGAAGGGATCCAGATCCACTGTCCAGGAGCACACCTCTCCCACCACGTAGGGGCAGGTAGTGAGGCTGGGGTATGGGCTGTGCAGGGAGGAATGGAAGGGGAATGGCAGACAAAAAAGAGGGAGAAAGACTGTTTTCATATTGTATCTGGGACCTGTTTAACAAAGAAATGTAGGGAGTGGGGAGCAGAGAGCAGAACTCGGGTCTTCCCCTCCCAGCCAGCTGCTCTCATCACCATGTTAAGGAGCCATACAGTTCAAGTGCAGCAGGAGAAGAGTGGTTCTTTCACCCCCAGCTAATAGGATTCCCTGGTGTGCAGGGTAATCTCTTGGGGAACATAGATTTGAGCCCCTTCAATTCAAAAAAAGACATAAAACTTGACAGTGGAGCCTGCCCCTCTGGGATGAAGGCGAAGATGAGAAGTAGGAAGACAAGGAAGGTAGTACGCAGACTCAGGGGCTGGCAGTGTGACTTGTAGCGTTATCTCCCCTCTGCAGCATTAGGTGCACCGACCTGCCACATCGTTAGAGCTAACCCAGGCCCTGTGGCTGCTGTTAGTCCCATCTCCTAAGCCTCCAGAGCATCTGCAAGGAGTGAGGTGAGAACAGACAGAGCAAGATTTACCCTACTCATATTTCAAATCCCATACCTATTTTTAAAAGTACAGGCAGTAAAAAGACCATATAAGGAATACATTTCAGACAGATGACAGGAAAAGACTTCCAGTTCAAAACAAAGACAAGGTCACTCACTGTCATGATCTACGTGCAAGACAAGTATCTACTTCGGGGACAGTCACTTCCCAGGTTCCATCAATATGGACAAAAAGGCTCTATTCAGAGGCTTGAACATAGGTATGTAGGGACTTTTGAGACACCACAGGATTTCTGAAACACCTGCATGATACTGGCAAATGTAACACAAATCTACAGGGAACCTGTAGCTGAATCAAAAGGTCTGCATGGGACTTCTGGTAACACCTACATTTGGGCAACAGAATTGTGCCCTAAATCTCAGCTGGCCATATTGAGAGCTTAGATATTGAGGATCCATGTAGATACCTACCTATAGAACACTACATTTCAGTCTCTTAGTCCAGAACTAATTCCCATATGTAACGTTTGAGCTGAAATATAAGAAGACCTTGCAACCTAGCAGATCACCTAGACAGCCAGCTTGAGGTATTTAGTGCCCTTTGAGATGCCTTCAGATACCTCACCTGGATCTTAGCTGCCCCTCCAGAAGAGCTGTAGCTGCCCACAGCTTCTGTGTCATCTCTGCCAGTCCATGCAGATGCCTTGAATACCCCCAGTGTGCCTCAGAGGGCAGTGAATACCTTTGGATAGGCAACTAAATAAAGATTCTAATAAACCTAATTCACCTCAGTTGAGATGAATGTCTGCTCATGGAGGCAGCAGCAGGAGACTTGCCAGACCAGAGGCTGGACTCAAATGCAGTCTTCACATAAGATGTAGACATAGCTGAAACATGCCCCTCCCTGAGTGAGGGCTCTAACTCTTACCAGTGGTTTTCAACCTGGAAGACCTGTGAACACTTCTTAAAGAGTCCAAAAAAATGTAGCTAGGAATAATAGGCTCATATATAGCAAACTACATAAAAACCTACTTATAAGAGATTTATTTTATGTTGTGGGTCTTGCACCTGTAATGAAAATTATTTAGGTGTCCACAAACGAAAAGAAATTGAATGCCATTTCCCTGAGCTATCATAAAGAAAGTGAGAGCTTCAGGTGCTATTCCCTCCTGAATAAGAAAGCTGGAGGAGACTGTAAGCCAAATGTCTGAATCCCAGCCTAACTGATACCTGCAGGGAGACACTCATGTACACTGCTTCTCTGCAAAATCCCTACTGACTGGGTTAGCTGACCCTTTGCTCAGGGGCAGCAGTTATTATGAATCCCACCACAGATGTCTGATGCTTCCTATGCATTGTACAAGTAACTTTGGTATGTAGGATGGAATGGTAAAAATTTTGAGTGATGATTCTCAATAGAAATTTTTTTTTTGCCTGTTTACATTTCCCAAACTGCCACAAGACTGGCAAATGAGAAAGCTACAAAACTAAATAATTAACTTTTAATTTTCTAAAAGTTATTACTCTATTCTTTATGACTAGAGAATACAAAAAATAAAGAAAGAACCTTTACTTTAATTACAACAGGGGTGTAAGGTATTCATTAACTTTAGTAAGTTAAAGTACGCATTAATTTGAGGGGTTGTTCTAGGAAACCCAGACATTTTTTTTATAGAGAAGGGTAGCATTTTAAATTGTTTTTAAAGAAGTTGCTAATTTTATTCATTATTGGTTTTTTCATGTAATTTTTTGTAACTAATGCACAGCGTACTCACACACATGTACACACACACACACACAGCCTCTGTTTGGAAGTTCTGCTTTAAAGACCAGAGCCAGTATCTTCAAACTTCTCAGCTTCTGCTCACAGATGCATTCCTGCCTCCCCGTCCTCTGCTGCCTCATGTTTTTGCAGCCCATCTCAGGGTCTCTCTCCCTCTGCCAGACTTTAAGTACAGCCTTTCGCATGGAATCTCAAAAGGTCAAGGCCAAGTGCTGAGAAGGCATAAGAAGCCAGGAGAGCGTCAGGGGACCATGCACCATCGTGGCAGCAACCGTGCAGTAGCTGTGGTGCAGCAGCACGCCCCTGCCGTGCTGCATGCCGTGATGTGGGGAGGATTGAGAGTTTTGTACGTTATCGCTGGAGAACGGACAAGAAACCAAAGTGGCCCCTACTTTTTCTTTTCTAACAAAATATTGTTGAGCAAAGGTCGTCTTCTTTATTACGTAACTAAAGACAGGAGTCAAAATAGGCTGTTCCTTTTTTGAAAAAAATGGCCCAAAATACCTAGTTTGACCCATTTAACTTTTAATTCTGAACCCCATGGTTTAACAGAGATAGCAAACACAGCACTATGAAAAGCAATAGCTAGGTATTCTAATGGAAAGAAAATAAAGGTAAATCTTATCCTCAGAACTACAGGTAAAATCAAAATTATTTTTTAGAAAAAATAGTTGTAGAGGATTAATGTGTACCTATCCACTCCTGTGGAATTCTATCAGAGCTTTTATTACATAATATTTTTTTTCCCCAGTTTATTTGAATATTCCTTCAGTTCTTCAGACTGTCTCAGAAAAGTACCATTATTTGAGATTACTGCCTCATTTTAATACATCACGTTATCTGCATTACTGAATAATACACAGGACTTTGTGTGGCCACAGTTTATTTTCCAGTAAGATGTTTTTTATAATATATTGATCTTGACAGCTTTCCTGAGTTTAAGAAAATAAGTTTGTCAGAATTTGGGAAAGACAGATCAGGAAAATCTATCATGTATGTCACAGCTATGGTCTTCATTTTTCAGTAAAAGGTACTTTTTCTCATGTAGCAGGCAGAAATGGATGCAGCAGACTGATGCTAGCATTGTGATGTGTATAGAGGTACTTTCCTGCTCTGGTACGTTAGAAGCTTATTAACGTTTTATAATCTTTATTTCTAAGGACATATCATGAAAGAGGCTGTAACTAATTCAGCATGAACATTCAGAAATGAAGCTATCCCAAGTCAGGAAATGCAAGTAAAAAAAAAAAGGCTAAAAAGCTTTTTTGTTTTCATTTTGATGCCAGTAGAAAGATATATTAGGCCCCAGATTGTTCAGTTTATTTTTGCACTTAGTTTCATTGAATGTAATTGAAATTCTCACGAGAGAAAGGCAAATGGATTTGGCCCAGTGTGTTTCTGAACAGACTGTTGTGAGAAAATGATACAGACACTTAAATGCATCTCCAACTTCTTTATAAAGATATCATTTTCCACATATATCAAATTTCATGCATACTGATTGTCTCTAGACAATTTAGAGAAAGCCAGTTAGATTTAGTACGCTTTATTTTGACTTTCTGTTCCTTTTTAAGATTTGACTCAATAGAAGAGAGGCTCTTTGGGAACCATTACTTCTATGGCTAGATCATCCTAACTTTTACAGCCCGTGTGGTCAAGTCTACACAGCTTACACTTTACCATTACAGCACCATATTTTATATAATGATACATGGACAAATGCACAAACACTCAAAAAAATGAAGCAATAATTAGCATTATGAAAAACTGCTTGCATCATTGTGTTGAATTGCCCCAGCAGGAGCATGCAAAGGAGTCCATCTCAGCCAAGGCTACTTCAGTCATTCTAAGATTCTGAAAACTTTAAAAAAATGTTGTTTTTTTTCCTTCAACTCAAAATGGAAGATAAACGTGTTTTTTCTGTCTCATTCCCACACAAGGAATTTCTGGCCCAAAACTATGCTCGTCATCATCCAGAATGGACAGCATTTAGCTCTGACTTCACACCAAGTCATAAATCAGATATTTTATGCCTTGCAAGGGGTAGAAATGAGAATTGCCAGATTTTTTTGGCTTCCAGGGAGAATACAAAGGTTTATAGTCCAAATCAATATACAGCTATTAATATTAATTATTGATGTGTTTAATATTAACTTTATTCATTATGAAGGGCTGTTTGAGTAATTTTTAGATG
The DNA here is from genome assembly GCF_035582795.1 of Mycteria americana. Taxonomy (NCBI): domain Eukaryota; kingdom Metazoa; phylum Chordata; class Aves; order Ciconiiformes; family Ciconiidae; genus Mycteria; species Mycteria americana. The sequence continues at coordinate 142,472,368 of NC_134366.1, forward strand.
TCTCTAACAATTATGAATACCACTTTTTGTCCTTCATGCCTATGTATAACTAGACCCTTATCATCCAAGTAGACTTATCTAAGAGGCAGAAGATATATTTTCTCCAAAAGATGAAATTAGCTGCAGATCAACTTTCCTGAACACAACAGTATAAGGTGATTTTAAATTAATTTTCCATCCATTTGGGATGACTGCACTTTGTATTTTCCAGCTCCTGTCTAATTTTACATGAATCTGGCATGGTCTTTCAGGGACTGAAGATCCAAGTATTTCCTTTGATTCACTAACTAGGAAGACACTGGAGGTAATTCACCATGCATCAGCTACTTTATGTTTTCTGTCGTGTATAGTCTCTTCCTTTTATCAGTTTAATTACTTTGAAGCAGGCTCCTCATCAGTTAAAAAAGCTACCTCAGACTGACTGTGGATAAACAGTATGCAGACAAACCACTGTGCAGGACTTGCTAACTCAGACGTGTCCAAGATATTACAGGCAACAGGGTCACCCTTCACCTCCCCATGGGAAGTGCCCTTCCATCATCTCACATGAAATAACTTCAGGCAGCTTAGGCCTCTAGAAAGTCCTAAGTGTTCTAGACTGAGAAGATGTTGCTGAAGGTCCGGTGGAGAAAATAAGAGTTGAAAGGAAGAACGAAAAAGGAACTACAATACAAAATCATTTGTGCCCCAAAACCATTTGTGGCCAAGAAAAATAGGACAGGGATAGCAATTTCAGTACCTGAACAGTATTTGCATGCTTGGGTTATAGAGTTATAAGGGAAAACTGCAGTTACTGGAAAATGTTATTTACACTTGTAGCTTGACATTTGAACAGGCAGAAAAGAAAAATGTATATCATCTCATGCGTTATATATCTGGTCAAAATACTGCTCAGATGTTCTCATTAGAGAAAATTCTCAAATGGTATGGTTAAAGCAGTTCTCACTTTGCCTATACATTCCTAATATTACCTCAGATATGTAATTTCTTTAAATAAGGAATATATAGTCACATGCAGTCCTCATCCTAAACAAGTACTGACGATAAAAAAACTTGTGACTTTACCTCCCAGCCTCACTCCCACACACGCATAGACAAAACACCTCATTTCAAACGACGAGAAGAAAGGCAATTAAAAGTTAAGTTGCCCATCAGTATGCATTATTTATATCTCGCCTCACAAGGACATACTGTGTCTTTGCCACAACTGCTGTACTCCCCAGACTGCTCAGCACCAGTGTAAATCCCAGCCTCCCGATGTGCCCTGCCTGAATTTCCTGTTCTCTTTGCTATTAACTGTGGATCATAGCTTAACGGTGGATCACAGCAGCTCCAAAATCAGGAGATGAAGAAGCCATAGAGGGATACATTTAATAAGTTTCTCAGCGGCTTTTTGTTTGCTTCCTTTTCAGTGTTTCAAATCTGCCTGGATGAAGTACTATGGTTCTGAGAATAGCGCTGAAGTGCAGCTACAGTTGGATGATTATTTTTCTTCAACAGCATAAAGCCTTTGCTACTGGAGGAGGAAACTTGACTGAAAAGAGAAAAAGATTTTAACTTTAAATTCAGAGCCCCCCTGCTCTGAATTTCCAGTGATAACAAACAGCATATAGGAGAATCCAAAGTCACACATTTACATTTTAAAAAGACTTGTTTCATATTGGTATACATTTCTTAACCAAACTTAAAGGGTTTTTTTACAGTTCTTAATCATTTCATTCATCAGCAATTTTAAAACGCCTCAATAAACTGTATCAAAGGAAACAAAATAGCACAGGAAAAATCTGTAGCAAACCCTGCCTGAGTGAGAAGCAGCAGGTTTTGCAGAGAACCCGCCCGTTCCGAAATGCATGCCCGTTCAGCTCTCTTCAAAAGGCAAGCTTAGCTTAGCTGTCCGTCCCGGACTAATGCTGTAATGTAAATCCTCGGACCTTTGCTACTAGTAAAAATGTGTTGGGAGCAGATGAATATATAGACATACTACAAGTGGTATTACTTTCATTTTGCCACTTGAGGGCAGTCATTTCGTGTCCTCTAATAAAATGCTAATATTCAGTAGCAATTTCTCATGTTTGCAGTTCTGAGCCAAACTGTGTCATCGACACACAGAAACAGAAAACAAACACAAGCTATCTCTTCTGAATAGCCAATCTGATCTGAAATTCATCTCGGTCAACCTTTGGAAGAGAAAGCTAATACGCTATGACAAAATCAGCGATCAAGGGACAAGTGCTCAAATGAGAATTCAAAAAGAACAGCTTAAAGGGTACTAAGAAAAAATAGATGTTTTCAATCAGCTAGGCCTGAAGGATTTGCCCTGAAGTATCTAAGGCACTTGCTGAAGCAACCTCAGCATTGTGAGTTGTAGTTGAACAAAATGAATAGAGGACGGGTGATGTTCCTAAAAAACAGGAGAAAAGTGAAAACATGTGGGAGATCTTGAAAGCAGAATTAGGAGAAGCCTTAGGAATGCCAAAACATTATGGATTGGCCAGCTCACTTCAGAACTGTAAAATACTGAAATAATAAAGAAATTTGTAAGTTCTTGGAAGGTACAAAGGAAATGAGCAAATGCTAACCTGGGCTGCCAAGATAAAAACCTTGTCACACCATCTTAATTGTCATCTGTGATAGAATACAGGGTGTCATGCAAAATGAAGGAGAAGTGGGTGTCATATACCTTGGCTTTTGTCACATCTCAACAATAGGTCAGATAGTTTTAGTGAAAGAAACTTAGGAAGTCATGGTTTAGCTAAAGCCATAATCTGGACAAAACATGTTTGAAAATATGTACATAAAGAATAGTTATCAAAGAATTTATTATTTGAACAGTAGGACAGAGGGAGCCCTTATTAAATCTGCAGAGGATATGAGGCTTAAGGTGAGGTGAAGGATTTGTATATTGCAGTCAAAAGTTCATTCAAAACACATTATAGATCTTTTCTTCCTTAATAAACTTCATATTTTGGATTTCCTATTGATTCTGCCACTTCATTCAACCAACACTCCTACTCTGCTCTCATTCAAAGTCCCCTCCAGCCACTGCCTCACAGAGTTAATTCAACCACATGATCTTCCTGAATTACTCTGCAAGGCCTACACTCTACACTTCCAGCTTCTTTTTCAAAAACCCATTTCTGCTTTACTGTTAGACTCATTCATTCACAGAAAAAAAACTCCTTTTCCCCTAGCCACTCCTGCTGTCTCTGTATTACAATCTCCACAAATCTTCTTGCATATCTTGACAGTGAGTTGAACAAATGTCATTTCTTATGAACCCATGTTACTTATTTTAAACTGCATATACTTTTACATTGAGAGTCTTATTTTAATTAAAGCTTTTTTTTTCTGTTTTCTAATTATTTGAAATTTTCAGCAGAAAGATACATTAATTTGAAAGATAGCCAAAGTAATTTTTTAAGCAAACTCAAGTTTTGCAGCAATTAGAGGACTACTCTCCTCCTTCACACCATGAGTGGGAAACACGTGTATGCGCTCTGTGATAAATGTAAGCTATGCATATACAATGAAGATAGTCCTTGGATTTCATCAGTCATTTTCTGTATATAGAAGCTACTGTAAAGGCCCTATTGACACAAGGCAAGAAGGCGGCAATAAGAGGTGAATGGATAACAGAGACCTCTTCATTCCAGTGACAATAACTGCCCTGAACTTTGATCCTGTACTGTAGCTTAAAAACTGTGAATTCAGTTCTAGTAATGGAAATAACCTTGGAAAGATTATTATTTTGAATGAAGAATAGTAATAAATTTTACTAAAATACTAATATTGTGTTGAAAAGAGAAGAAAAATGTTTTTCTTCCTTCAGAGATACCAGATTCTACAATATGAAGCATCAGAGGATAGAGATGTTCAGGTTTTTTACTTTTATAGTCCCTTAAATGACCTTCTGACAATCTGTCTAAGAGATATCCTTTCTCTTGAAAGGACAAAGGAAAGCTTGTGACAGTGTGAGTGCCATAAGTATCTGGAAGGCTGGGCAGCTCTTGATTGAAGGCAGCATCACATTTATTGACACTGCAGATATCTACTGTTCAAAAAGATTCAGGGATCTGAAGTGCTGGTCAGGTTGATAAGGTTTCATGTTGTATTTAGAGCTGCCACTTAATATGAAGTAGGGATATTGTTAAAATCTGTATTTTATTTGCAATGGTAGACTATCAAGGTTACCCAGAACATTGGAAGGGAGGGAGGGAGGGAGGGAGGGAGGGAGGAAGGGAGCGAGGGAGGGAGGGAGGGAGGGAGGGAGGGAGGGAGGGAAGGAGGGAGCGAGAAGAGAGGAATTGTTTGGTTTTCATGTTTTTATCCCACACCAAAATGAACTGCAAAATAATTTCAGGTAATCTAGACAGAAGACTGAGGGCTACACAGTTTTGACAGGACACCGGACAGGCCAACCAACCCAGCAAAGACTGGACATTACTGCCTTACTGTTGTGGTTTAACCCCAGCCAGCAACTAAGCACCACGCAGCCGCTTGCTCACTCCCCCCCCGGTGGGATGGGGGAGAGAACTGGAAGAGCAAAAGTAAGAAAACTTGTGGGTTGAGATAAGAACAGTTTAATAATTGGAAAGAAATAATAGTAATAATAATAATTAATTCTAATGAGAAGGAAAACAAGAAGAGAGAGAGAGGAACAAAACCCAAGGGAGGAAAAAAAAGTGATAAAACTGCTCACCACCCGCTGACTGACACCCAGCCAGTCCCCGAGCAGCGACCGCTACCCCCCGGCCAACTGCCCCCAGTTTATATACTGGGCATGACATCATATGGTATGGAATAGTCCTTTGGCCAGTTTGGATCAACTGTGTTGGCTGTGCCCCCTCCCAGCTTCTTGTGCACCTGGCAGAGCATGGGAAGCTGAAAAGTCCTTGACCAGTGTAAACACCGCTTAGCAACAGCCAAAATATCAGCATGTTATCAATATTATTCTCATACTAATATCCAAAACACAGCACTATACCAGCTACTAGGAAGAAAATTAACTCTATCCCAGCAGAAACCAGGACACTTACCCAGAAAAGACTTTAGCACTGTGATTTCAAAGAATTATACTTTCTGAGCTGACCCAGTTGTACTGATTCATTGCTAAAAGAAGAGCTCAGTGGCTCAAAGTGTTTTTAAATATAGTTTGCAATCTTCCTTGAGAAGGAGAGTGACTGCTACCTTCGGAACAGGCCTTCTGAAAGCCCTGAAAAGAGGTGGGAAAGCTTTTTGAATAGAGATAGTCAGCCTGGCCATAGTGTAGTCTGTATCTACTCCAGAGTTCATCCACAGCAATGGTGCAGCTAACTATTGTTGCAAGAAAAGCGTTTTTAAAGGTGTTCATATAGTACTGAGAATAACATATTTTATATTGCATTATAAATAAGCACTTGCTAGCAGATAATTATTATTAAATACTCTAAATTGCAAAACCACGTTGCCCCAAAATACATTTCCCCTTCCTTATAACTTATGAATCTGATTCTCCAATACTTGCTCAAATAAATCTATTAGTGCCCAGAAATCTTTTCTGGGCAGAACTATAGTCCTTTGTAACATGCTGAAACATGTTTCAGGATTGGTTTTATCTACTGATCGACTAGATTTAATTCCATTTAGTTTGTGAAATATTAAATTATATGCCTCCCAAAGCATTATATCTCGTCAGTGTTAAACTTGGAAAAAAAAAATCAAAGGAATAGTTGGAACAGGTGTTCAAAATTTTGAAGTAATAATGTTTCCACAGTATTGATAAAGGGCTATTTTATCACCTTCTAATTTTCCTTATGATTTAATTTGCAGTTACTTTTGATGCAAATTATGATGCTTTTTTGACATTTTAAAGGAATGTCATCAAATACTTAATCACAAGTTTTTACTGTATTTTGGGTTATCAGCAGTATGTATATTCTTGGGTATCTACTCAGGAGAAAGAGAGCTAGCTGTATGTCAGGTGATAGAAAGGTATCACTGTTTTTAGTAAAATGGATATATTAGCATTAATAATTTGAAAGCATTCTTCCCTCTCCCGGACATTTCAAGAAATATTGTATGACTGGTTTAGATCATTAGCTAATGTAAGCCAATACTATCTTAGGATGGGACTCAATAATTCTGAAGTGGAGGCACACATGATTTAATATCAAGCAAATGTGGGCAAATTATACATTGCTCAAAGAAAAGTGTAGTTTACGCTATCTGAATAAGACCACATGCTTCTTATAGAAAGTCAATCAAAACACAGGTTTCAGAAAGAAAAAAATATTTGCATTACTAATAAGTCTAATAATTCAATAATTAAGAACTTCATGCAAAATAATGAACAAAAGAAGAAATAAATTATTGCATTAATTATGCTGAAGTGGGAAAAAATTATAGGTCATTATATACTGAAAGTGACATAAATTCTTAGGTTTAAAATGTGCTTTAGTGAAGAACTAGCAGGTTTTGAATAAAAGCAGAACTCAGTGAAAGAATGCAAAAACCCATTAGCCTCAAATTTATAAATCATTCTCTTTTACATTTGAATATAACAACACTGATCATATTTAAAAGTGCATTTGCCCTACACAGTGGAATTCATGCTGTTTGGAACACATCATCTTGCTGTGACATCTGTCATCCCTTTACTGTGGATTAAGGGAGGCGGTGAGGGAGGTGGTCAGAGGTAACCACACTGCTGTGGCAAGTGTTATCAGTAGTGGTGGAAAACAGAGTTTTGAAAGAATAATCAGCAGCTGGATTTTCCATACCTGAAAATTAAACTCCTGTCAAATGTACCAGTATCTCAGGCTTTATAATACTTATTTTTATCTTTACCTTAACTAACATAAAACATTGAACAAAATACATATAAGTGACTTTTGCCCTTGTGAAGAATGAGACTGAATACAGCCAGATATCATAGTCTTCATTTTTGCCAGCAAAGGATAGCTCTTGCAGACTTTCCCCAACTCTAAATACAAAAGGATGGTCTTAGTTGTGAAAACTACCTCATCTTCCCCATCCACCCAAGACCTTCACTGGTGCTAAATCAGACACACTACATATTGCTACACAATGCCCAGTGCAACATCTTTGAGCTCAGAGTGCTGCTGCCAACTGGTCACGAGACAAGCTTCACTGTCTTTGATTCTTCAGATGCACAGCTGTACAATGGGCTCCGCACCATTTTCTTTAGTCAGTCTTTGCCTGTCTTGATTATTCGGACTGGTAAACCCTTTGGGCAAAACAGTAGCCCATTCAAGGTCAAGCTGGCTATTGAAAACTCTGCATCACCAAGGCACAGCTTTGACGCTGCTCTGGCACAGCCCACAGTGCCTGGCTGCTAGCATGCTCCCTGCCACGAGTTTGGCTGGAACCAACTAGCTTATTCCTGGACAGTGCCCACACTTAGTTTAGGGGACAGTATGAGCAAAGCTGGCAGAGTGGATGACACTACCCTGCTTGGAGGAGAAGAGGAGGAAGAGTTCAGCCACACAGAGCAATGTGCAGTGAACAAGGTCCAAAGCCCCTACTTGATTTTGTTTCTATCAGTCAATGGATTCTTTCAGTCTTGCTTCTTCCAACTTAGCAGACAAAAAAAAAATTTAAAAGTTGACAGAATCTTTTCTCTATTTTAAAACTAAAAGTAGGCATTTTCCTGAATAAATAGAATAATAAAAATAAATTAAAACAGAACATGCAAAATAAATGAAAACACATCCAAGCCCACACTATCACTCTCATTGTGAGCTATACCTAAACTTCAGAGTTTGAGAATAGCAGATGGAATACAGACTTTTTTTCTATCATTCCCATCTTGTAGGTATTAAAGAAAGAAGAAGGAGCTTAAAAGGAGAAAATAACAACATTTTGTAGTAGTTTAACCTCAGCTGGCCACTAAGCACCACACAGCCACTCCCTCATTTTCCCCCAGTGGGATGGGGGAGAGAATCAAAAGAGTAAAAGTGAGAAAACTCAAGGGCTGAGATAAAGACAGTTTGACAGGTAAAGCAAAAGCTGCTCACGCAAGCAAAGCAAAATAAGGAATTCCTTCACTCCTTCCCATTGGCAGGCAGGTGTTCAGCCATCTCCAGGAAAGCAGGGCTCCATCACACGTAACGGTTACTTGGGGAGACAAACGCCATCACTCCCAATGTCCCCCCTTCCTTCTTCTTCCCCCAGCTTTATACACTGAGCATGATGTCATATGGTATGGCATAGCCCTTTGGTCAGTTGGGGTCAGCTGTCCCAGCTGTGTCCCCTCCCAACTTCTTCTGCACCCCCAGCCTACTCGCTGGTGGGGTGGGGTGAGAGGCAGAAAAGGCCTTGACTCTGTGTAAGCACTGCTCAGCAATAATGAAAACATCCCTGTATTATCAACACTGTTTTCAGCACAAATCCAAAACACAGCCCCATACTAGCTACTATGAAGAACATTAACTTTATATCCCAGCCAAAATCACCACTTTGAAATAAAGTTGTTTAAATATTTGAGACAAAATTTTGCCTCATATAATTTTTTATTCCAGATTTTAACCTCTCTTGGCAAGAACAATCGTTTGTATAGAGTGAATGAACAGTTTTGTACATGTTTGCACAGAAACTGTTAGAGGAAAATATATCATTCCAAATCCAACAGCCCAAGAGAGGTGAGGCTGCTGCAGCTACATGTCCCCAGGTCCAACCAGTAGCGATGCTGGAGATGTATTCCCAGTAGGCACACATACATATACCATGTACACACATGCACACACACACATACATACATACGTGGTCAGCCAGCCACACAGATCACGGACACTCAGAGCACTCACGTGAACACAGATGGCACCAACAGTCTCATCCTGCTCCCCGCTCTGGCTGAGCAGGACAGAGGTCCACTAGTAAAAATACACATATGCACATGTACAAGGTGGATGCCTGCAGCAACTGGACTCAGATGGTCTGCCCAGTAGCTGCCCCTGGATCCCAGTCTCCCCAGTTGCTGGCACCTGGGCATAAAAGCCCCTGAGGCTGCAGCCCCGCTCCAGTTGCTGGTACAGACCATCTCTCTCTGTCTCTCAGACACACAGAGCTGGCCAGGACTCCCCCTGGTCCCATAGCTGACCTCCTGTGCTCTCCCACCTAGCAACACACAGGCACTCACACCCACCGCTGGCCCTTACAGACCCACTCACCCCCTTGCTCCCAGACCACTTCACCTACTCACCAGCTCATCTGGCTTGATCTTCTCTAGTGATCACACACTCATTCACATACCCACACTCGCTCCAGTCACTGCACCATGGACACACGGGACTTCCACCCCGTGGCCTGACTCCAGTTGCACTTATACACACAGGAATTGAATAAGAAGACAAGACAGACTGCACTGATAAGGCACAGGGCATGGCTGGACAAGTGCACCAACCAGCCAAATATTTACATTTTATCAGCCTTTTTTAATTCCCTTATCCCTCTATTTCCCACACTTGTCCTCCTAAGTCACCTAAATCCCTCCCTTTTATCACCTTTGGTTCCTCTCTGAAACATCCCATAAGGACTCCTGTGTGATCTCAAGATGCTCTTCCCCTGCATCCCACCCCCAGGCAGAGAGCCCCCTTAGTCTGAAAGGTGGTCTGGAGAACTGCTCCCAATGACTCATGCTGATGGATCTCACGCCTGGACACTGGGGCTGAGGGTCTCCTGGGGCAGTCCTGAGAGGGGCCCAGACAAGGTGTTTGCTCCTCCAGAGTCCTTAATTTGGGTTCCTGCTTCCCATTGTGCCCTTGTGCTCCTCTGGGTTTGTGAAGAGGGGTCTTTGATGGGCTGATGGTGCCTGTGATGGGCCTGGGAGTAGCCCAGAAGAGTATTATTTGGGCTCCCCCAGCCTACCATGGTCTCTCTGTGCTCCTTTGTGGGTGTGCAGATGAGCATCTATCACATAACTTGACATAAACCAGCATAAGGGGACATCAAGCCTCTTGGACCCAGGAGCTGGTGCATAATAACTGCTTTTGAGTGTCTCAATACAAAAGACTGTGATTGAAAATCTTATCTCTTTAATTTTATTTCCCCCACAAACACATATACAGTGTTGTTTGCATGCTAATGCTGTTTGCCTTGTTTCAGTGTTTAGATTACTACAAACTAGATTGAGTGTAATTTTGACTGAATCATTTCTTAATTACCAATTGATGCTTCTGCAAGGTGTTCTGATGGTATGACAAATACCAAGTAATACAAATGCACCAATTCCTGAAGCCTTACTTTTTGTCGTTAAAAGTGACGGAAGGTCCAGAAAGACTAACTTTTGCCACATTTCTGTGCTCTTCAACCTTTAAAGACAAGGAAAGCCCACAAAACAGCTTCTGTCATTTTCAGATACAGGTATATTTAACGATGAATGGCTAAGAGGAATATGAAGCAAAAATAAATTAAACAATAGTTTATTAAATGGACTACCCTCTCTATTGAAACATTACTATCTGCTTGGAATCTGTTCATTTCTCTAGATCTCGCAACATCATTCTTTTTCCTCATGCTTCTACCTAATTTGTGTTGCTCAGCAGTCCCAAGCCAGAGCAGCCAAGAGCTCTGCTCCACCTGCTGTCCACATTCCAGATGATGACCTTTACTTAACATACACTTCAGCAAAGCATAACAATTTTTTAATTGGCTTATGGCACAAATGCTTAAATTATGGTTCCTCCCAACTTTCCTTACCTGCCAATTCAAATTCACTTAAAATAAAACCAAATAAAAAATGTTTATGACTATACTGTTAGCTGAACTGAAATGCTGTGCGATACAGCATGGCCTGGAAAGTGCCATAACCTTCTGTCATTTATCTGAAGGACTCATTTTTATTTCAAGAGATTATCTGTCTTTCCTTTGCTGGTAGTATGAGGAAAGGAAGACTGAAAAAAATCAGTTTTGCAGGGTAGCACTACACACTATAATTGTTAGAGGAAATCAGCCTAAGGAAACCTAGTCCCTTAATAAAAATCAACCACAAAGCTCTAAAAAATATCCTCCTTTTATGTTGTCTTAAATCTGTACCTAAAATAAAAATCATTCATGTGTTTCCCTCGTTTGAGACTGCATATTAAAACTTGATTCTGCCCCAAGGTTCTGGGTTTTTTTATGTTTGCAACTAAAGTAAGGAAACTGGCATATAAAAAGAAAAATCTAGAAAGGTTAATTAATCGTTGTATAAACAGCTAATAAGAGCAATTGTACATTTTACTACAAATGTTTAGTATCACATATAGGGTAAAGCTTTGAAGAGCCTCCAATTAAAAGAGGTCTCCAGACTCCTGGGACAGCCTCCACTGTCTTGTACTAAACTACTGAAGAATCAAAGGACTTCAAAACCAGGCACTGGAACCGGATAAGAGATGAGCTCCTTTTGGGCTCATGACTAAGAGTAGGTGTGTGTTCTGAGATATTTTTAGAAGACAGTTTGGGGGGAAGACTATTTCCCTCCCGCTCTCCACTGCCGCAACTGGTCAAGAACTGATAACCTGGTTAGTGAAGCAAAGAACTGGGGATGACTGATGCTGTGCATCTTCAGGGAGGCAGAGGTCCCTCTGACAGGCTGCATCTAGGCTGTCTTAGCCAGTGACTACTTCATTACCCAGACAAATACGGTGCTTGATATCAAGTGCTAGATGCTTGATATTTATTGAATAATATTCCATGCGCACACATCTCTAAAAGACCTTAAGGGAACGTTAAATTTTTTCAGATTTTTTTTTTTTTTACTGAAATTATTAAAGCCATCATTAAGAAATATTCTTTTAAAAATACATTTCCAGAATAGCTCTGGACTGCCTACAAAGCTCTAGCTGGGATAACCCAATACATTCAGCCAGGTAGTGAGTAAAGATTTTGTGTTTTATATTTATCATAGGGTAAATGCTATCTATTATAGACTACACTATCTGGAGACTGTCTTTCTAATACCAATCAGTTATAGAGATTGGTATGGAAATAATAATTTAAGGTAGAGCCAGGTATTATTTATTTTTATCTGGTGAAGTTACATCCTCCCATGGATCATGAATACGATGTTGGTAAAATGTTATGAAGTCATGCACTAAGCGTACTTTCAGGAGAATATGCTTTGCTCTTTCAGTAATGACAAATATTCTGTGCGATATGTATGGCTATACTTTTCACTATACTTTATACAGCAGTTTCTCTATTGCTCACAGGGACTGTTTGGAGTAGGAGAGCATGCAGGCAATGCAAATCCTCCAAATAATTCTAACATGGCATCTAGGAACAAAGCTCTTGCTTTTGTGGTTTTGTTGGTTATTACTAACAAACAAGAAAATGCAGAAGCTCACAAGGTGGCTGCTGCAAAAGCAACTAAGTATACCACCATATCATTTGGAGTCATTCTCATGAATGATTTGATTGTAAAAATAAAGTAGCATGGCTTTCTAAGAGCACCCATTTTTTACATAAATTATCAAAGCCATCATTAAGAAAGATTCTTTTAAAAATACATGTTAAAATATGTCTAAATTGTTAACTCTTCATATGGCAGAGATTTGTTTATTGCCAGTTTTCTTTTAACTAAGAAACTCATTAAGAATAGTTGAAAAAAAAAATATTTTCCTTTGTGGCTATTGGTACTTCAAACTAAATATATCAAAATAATTTCTGATAGTCCTACGTTATTAATACTTAAAGAAAAAAGGCAAATCTACTATTTGATGGATTACTTCCAAAAAAAACCCAACGAAACTGCATCTTGAATTCTGAAAAAATAAAAAGCATACTACACTCAACTGGTCTGCACTTTGACAGAGAATTACATCTCCAGCTGATAGTGTTAACATCAGCTCTGTGAGGTATTATTCTGTCTGAAAATTAATGGAGAATAAAAACGAATATTCACTTCAAGCTAATTGTCCATATCCTACAGAGAAAAATACATTATAAGTCATAAAATGATCCTGCCAATGATGTAATATTGCATTTCATCTTCCTTTCTCATCTTCCAAAATTTCAAGATAATGGGAGCTATGTCATTTTGTTAGTTTTAGATACTTAGAAATGTTGTGCATGTCCCTTTTATCTCTACAGCTGAGAGCAGCTTAAAATGTTTTGTTACTCTCCAATATCGCATTTGTACCATAAGAAGAAACTGCAATTTTTAGTCTCTCCAAAGATTAGGAAGATGGATTGGAAGAAACTTCCCATGATTGAGAACTATTCCTATTTCTTTAATGACATAATGCATTAATTGATGGTTAAGTACCAAAGGAAAGTTGATGACAAATTATTTTTTCACCAATTTAATACACCTTAAAAAATATATAGCTAAACCACAACAAAAACAAAAAGTAAAGAAATTTATTTTAGCAATATACAGTAGCTCTCAAACTTAACATTCAGGTGTCAGCAACAAAACCTCATAAATAAACTCTAATATAATGTAACCATTTTAGCTAAAAAGTATTTGGTATTTATTTTACTTTTCATGAAACTGTTAGAATTATTATAGGGCTGGAGCCTGACAAAAGACTTACTATGGATTGTTTGCATAAGCAATATTTTAACTGAGATTCAGTATAGTATGCAAATTAGGAAATTAATAATTTTTCTATCTTTAAATCAGCTTTTCTCAAGTTCTTAAAAAGTTTAAAATGTACTATGTTTATTCCTACCTTACATGCAGTGCTCAAAATAATTATTTTCCTAGTAAACAGTCTTGGAAAAATTGCAGAAACTTGCTAAATATTAATTCTGCTAAGGCTGAACATCAAAATAATTTCAACTACATATATAAGTTACTAAATATTTTGGGGGTTTAAAACTGGTAACCATTTTAAATAGCAATTTCAGACACGTTGACTTGTATATATAGGAGCAAGAAAAAATAGATACGAGAGAAAAAGTCTTAATACACTGGAGGAAATGGTGTTTGCTCCATAATGACCTTTTAAATATAACCTATTCTTCAATTTTCCTTGTATCTCTGCTTTTTTCCCATCTCCCTGGAAGTCTCCCTGAGACCTCTGCAAGATCCCAGTAGCTCTGACAGCAAGTCCTAGCCATGCAGACAATGATTTTCAGTGTTCTGTGAACTACGAATCAGTCCATGGCAATTTGTTACTGCTACATTGTAACTTAGCAAAGTTAATTATAGGTCAGGAATCTGATTTTACACCTTTTTGTCTTCTTCAATACCAGTGTCCACCAGCTCACTAGATTATAGGTAATAGGGATGAAGATTTTTCCACAAAGGACAAGTTCATTGCTCCTTTCAGCCTATGCAAACCAACCAATTCGAGTCCAATTTTCCCAAGGTGCCATCAGTATCAGCTCCTGACTTTGCCTCAGTTTTTGGCATATGCATAGACCTTTAATAGCTTCTTTAGTACCACTCTTCATTTGACATCACAACAGAAATACTATGAATATTGTACTTTTTAATCTTCAAGAAAATTACAGGAATATAATCTCATATACTTTCCTATAACGGTGTAGGGATCTCCAGGCTTGCACTTTTCAACAAAGTTGCTGATAATATAAAGAGCTTAAAATGTGAATATGGGCCAAGACCATGCCGAGTGCTTTTGGGTTGTCCTGGTTTCAGCTGAGATAGAGTTAATTTTCTTTATAGTGGCTGGTATGGGGCTATGTTTTGGATTTGTGCTGAAGACAGTGTTGGTAATACAGAGATGTTTTAGTTGTTGCTGCACTAGTCAAGGACTTTTCAGCTTCCCGTGCTCTGCCAGGTGCAGAAAAAGCTGGGAGGGGACACAGCCAGGACAGCTGACCCCAACTGACCAAAGGGCTATTCCATACCATATGACGTCATGCTCAGTATATAAAGCTGGGGAAGAAGAAGGGAGAGGGGGACATTCGGAGTGATGGCGTTTGTCTTCCCAAGTAACTGTTATGTGTGATGGAGCCCTGCTTTCCTGGAGATGGCTGAACACCTGCCTGCCCATGGGAAGGAGTGAATGAATTCCTTGCTTTGCTTTGCTTGCGTGCGCGGCTTTTGCTTTCCCTATGAAACTGTTTTTATCTCAACCCTCAAGTTTTCTTACTTTTGTTTTTCAGATTCTCTCCCCCATCCCACCGAGGGGGAGTGAGTGAGCGGCTGCGTTGTGCTTAGTTGCCGGCTGGGGCTAAACCACGACATGGGTTTATACCTAAATAGACAGCTTTGCCTTGTTTCTGACATCACCTAGGGAGTGTACTAATTCTTTCATTTTTTTACTCTTTCTTTGAACACCAAGGAAGGCAGACTATCACATCTATCCATTAGTTTCTGCATTACAGAAAGGGAAACCCTCCTGAGAGCATGAACTGGGGAATGGGTGGATTGCATCAGCTACGCTCTGTACAAACAGCATTTTCACAATGAGTCAATTGCACTGCTCTTGCTAAGTCCTTCTGCAAAAATTATAATCAAATAGTAACTAAGGTTTTGAGATTCCAGCTAAATGTTTGTTACTTCCTGTTACAGACATACAAGCATATGGACTATGAACATAATTGTAAAGTTAGTATATGAGGATATATTTTACCATAAAAGAATTAATATTTTTCTTGTTAATGAACAAATAAAAACAATTAGTACTATGGTATACTAGGTTTATAATGCTTATAAATGTTTATATTTATAAGCACATTTATAAGCTAACCACTAATAATGTTTTAGCATCAATTTTCCATATTAATGAAGTTTGGCTGTATTTTCTATTATTTTCACAAGGTATATGTTTGAAAATACCACAAGCATATTGGCAAAGGAGTGATAAAACTGAAGTTTATCAACAGATTAAGGATTATTCAACATGGTGCAAGATACTTAACCAGTGACTTTAGTTTACAAGTATATACATCAGTGAATTGCCTGAGAATAAATCAATATTTTAAGGGCTTAGTCAGAGAAGAAGGTCATTTAAAAAGAGGCACTTCAGGATACGCCTAACCCACCAGAGAGAAATCTTGTGATAGAAGAACTGCTAAGCCTTTGCTTTGTTAGAAAGTTAATTTTAGTACAATAATAAAATATGTAGTATTTTACGTCTTCTTGTTTTATTGTGCAAGCAAATATTACTTCCTAGAATAACTTAGCAAATTTTCTAAAGCGGTGAGTGTTACTAAGAAGCAGCTAGCCTATCTCTATGCTATCTTTATTTAGCCTTCTAAAGTGTCTCCTGTTAATGAGACCAAAAAGAGGTTGCCATATTTTAATTCTAAAAGTTGGGTTTCTCTACTTCTCCCCACCACAGAACTTCTTCATCATTATTTTTCCTTATATTTTGGATATTATATTTATCCATATATTTCATTTAAATGCTCCAGTAACAGGTGTAACCCTACCACAATAACAGGCATAACTTCACGACAGTAAACTAAAAATGTATGTGGTGTGGTTTTTTTTCTTTTACTGGACACATTATATCTTTCTGAGGCAAATGGGATTTTTCTAGCAACATGGGTCCATTAATTAAAAATAGGTTTTTTTAAAGCTAGTTTTCTAATTGTCTTTTGCTGCACTGGTGCTACTCCTCCCATGACTCTTCTGAGCTGGAAGATTCTCTTTCGTCTATGGTATATACATTCTGCTGACTCTTGCTGTTGGTGCAATCCTTTGTAGCTGTGCTACCATTTTACAGACATCAGCGTTGGCTGATCTTATGCTGATTGGTGTGATTTTGGCAACAAGACTTTCATGGTCTCCAAATTTGAGCTTTGCTTCCCCTTTTTGTTTCAGATTCTCTTTTCTGGTTTGGGATTGGATTTTTTTTTCTTTTTCTGTTTTGTATACTCTCATACTGATGCCATCCAAGAACTTGACTTTCTTCAGTAAGTTTTCATGTGGGTTGACAAATTTCCTTTGCTTGGCAAATTTTAATTACTTCAACAAAAATTAGTTCTTTGTGTTTGGGATCTGGGACAAGCCACAACCTGATCTTTTATAAAACCCCCAGCATTCTTGCATCATTAGGTCAGCTGTATCCTCTTTTTCTATCTTGTTTTTATACAGACTTTTAAAATGTTCATTTTTATGTATACCATTCTAGTTTTCCAATTTACTGGAAAAAAAAAAAGAAGAAAAAAAACCCAAAACCCAAGTGCATATAAACTGTTTTGCCATGTTGCTATATGGCATTCCTAGAGCAGTCAAAAAATCAAAATACGGCAGCTTTGAAGTAGAAACATGTCACAAATATCAGTCTATACCTCCTGACATTTCTTTGCTGCTGCCTGCCGATTGTGCTCTTTTACACTGTAAGTTGGTGTGACGGCTGCACCCACTCTGAGTGAGCGAACAGCACTGTGCTTCAGGCATCACCAGCAAGTGGACCTGACTGAAATGAGTTTATCAACTCATTTCAGCCCTGCTGTGCAAACCCTGAGAACTGTGCTGGGCTGCATCTCCTCTGGAACTATGGAGTCTAGGCCATGTCATATCAGGAGTGAACAGTACCAGCCTGAGCTGGGACTAGACAGGACTTAAACTGCTACAGCTGCACACCTGCACATACACCAAAGGCAGGTTTGACTACGAGTCAATCACTTTACGCCATAAAAATCTGTAGCCCCTCCAAGCCCGCTGAGCTCTCCCGTATGGCAGCAGGCTGCACAGCGGTCATCTCCTCCTTGAGCAGGGCCGCCTCTCAAGGTTACTCCTTGAGGTTGAGAGACCCCTTACTCGGCATCTGATATCTCTAACAAGGTAAGCGACATTTTACAGTAGGCCTAAAAGTATATTGTATGCTAGTGACATTTATGTATATCCAGCTATGGCTTAATTATTAGAAGTGTAGTAAGTAGCAGTGTTTGACTGCTGTCTAAATCATTGTCTAAATCATCGTCTAATCACTGTCTAAATTATCATTTAAATCATTGTCAAATCATTCTCAAATCATTGTTAAATCACAGTTTAATTAAAATTAAATTATTGCTTAATCACCATTTGATTACCATTCGATTTTCTTTCAATCATCAATTAATTACCATTTTATCATCATTCAATCATTAATAAAATCCTTTCAGTTAACCACATAATGATGAATTCTCTTAATAATTCACCTGCGACAGATAGACATTTTTTTGGAACAGACTGATAATTCAGCTTTTCTTACTTTACTAGATGTCCCAGGGGAAAAAAAAAAAAAAATCTTTAGCCAAAATATGAATTTATAGTGCATGTTGCTACCGGACAGCAAGGTCTGGTTTTCACGATTATTTTGCCCCTTTTCCTGAGGCTTACAGACAAAGGTTAGCAATAAAATATAGATTCTGATGCACGTAAAACCTTCAGAATAATAAAGCACTGGATCTACAGAGTTCAAGACAAACAAGGCATCCACTGTAAAAATATTCATGCAAAGTGTTCAGACAATACATATATTGTAAATCAAACAAGGGAGGAAAGAAATAGAGCTGCCCAGTCCATTCTAAGAGAAAAAACATGCTATTGTTTTCTCATGGCATTGTTAGAGACAAAGAATGCTGAGTAAGTGATGAACTTAGCTTTTGTGTGATTAAGTGCACCAGCTGTATTTCCGAATTTTAACAGTCAACTGGATGATTTTCAGTAACCTTTGTAATTAAATGTTTGCCTTAATTCTTCCATGATGTTCTTTCACATAATGTAGATTTGAATAGCCGCATAGAGCAGCTACCTATTCTAGAACTAGTGAGAGGTTTTTAATATCGTGCTGCTTCAAATCAGCATCATTTGAGATATCAGGCGTCACTGAAATGATGCTTATGGAATAGGACACCTCATAAGTTAATGCAAAACAGCCTAAAAAATACCAGTGTTCTGAGTCTCTTTATTACATGTTACTTGCATTATCAAAATAAACTAGGACTTTCCCATAAAATCAGGAGAAACAGCCCTTCCCAAAGGACTATTTCTCTGAACAGTAAATAACAGAGAAATGGAAGAAAACAAACCTGGCTACACAGGAGAAATAACATTGTCAGGGAATGTTCCCTACACAAATGGGGTTTACAAATTATTCACATATATATGCACACAAATATTGCATAATACTAATTCTACCAAGACTATTTTTTTACTGCTCAGTTTTAGTTTCCTCAGTTGAAGGTATTCTCTGACAAAGGAAAGAGAGAACACCATAAAGCTCCCCAGTAACTTGCAGGGAGAAACATTTTTAATTCAAGGGGAAGAACGGCTGGCTACATTTAACTAGCTGAAGACATGCTGGTTCCAAGGCCTGTTTTTCATATGCCAGATTAGGATAGAGATCCTTCCACTGTAAGCCTCTTATATAAATGTTTCCTTCCCTGAGGCTGTATTCAATTTAGAACTGGAATAATGAAGAGTCAATAGAGGCCTGACAGGGACAGGCACACACGGATAAATTTTTGCCCTGTCATTATTTTATTTTTGGTGAAGCTTTGAGAAAACTTTGGGAAAAGTTTTAAATTCACACCCAGCCATCATATCTATCTAGAATGGCAAGCTAAAGCAGACTTTTTCAGCAGATTCCAAACCTTTAGTGGCTGAACCCCTATCAAAAACACAGAAGCAATGTGAATGCCAGTTACCTTTTACAAAAATAAAGATTGATTCAGGCTTGTCTCTGCTTCTGGGGACAGCCTAAATATCTATGCTAATGCTGAAGTGATGCATTTGTTGCAAAAAATCTTTGAATTATGGAAGACACTTTAGCAAAAACAACCATTTAGAGGGGTAAAGTGAGGACGTTCCTTCTGATTTGCTGTGCCTTGAAATAACACAGTCATATCGTGTTATTGGAATTTCATTACTTTGAATAAAATCAGACAAGTATCTAATTCTTAAGATTTACTAACTAAAGTTAAAACTATTCATACATTATTGGATGACATAAGCTAAGTAAAATGGAAGAACTTGCCACATATTCAGGTTTGGTTGCTTTTTCCTTAAAATAAAATTGATATAAACCTATTTTGCTATGTAATCGTATACTACAAGAGGGGATCTTGTTCATAGCAAAAGTCTCACCAATATAGAAATTTGATGTGTTGACAAAAGTGATTACAGGAGCCACAAAATTCAGGTTTTTAGTAGAAGATAATACAGTTCATAATTCTTCCTTCTTTTTGTGAACTGTTAGAAATTTGAGATGAGGTTGGCTCAATACATTCTAAATTTCCTCTATAAAAACCACCTCCCAAAGCTATCACCTCTCTCTCAGAATGCTGTTTGAACAGCTTTGTATGTCATAAGGAACAAACATTCAACAATCTTTTGATAACTGCTCTCCATCTGGAAATGAAGACCAGCTCCACAATATTGTTTCATTGCTGCAAAAATATCAGCTGTTGAAAAACTCGAATTTAAACAGTAATGCAAATAGAATTTAGGGTGAAGAAAAAAAAAACCACAGTCATCTGATAAGCATTAGAGTGGGGAAAGACACTACACACTTAACAGAAAATAGAGTGGTTAAGGCACTTGAAATTCTCAGTTCAATTTCCAGCTTTGTCACACGCTTCTTATTTGACCTTGCTCAAATTTCAATGTTCTCCAGTTCTCCATTTGTAAAGCACAAAAGAAAGATTCCTTTTTCCTTTCTTCTATCCCTCTGTGCTTTAATGATTCAGACTATAAGACCTCTGAAATATACATATACACCTATAGATACAACATATATACACTAATCATGTATAGCTGCATGAGGTAAATACCATGATATGCTTTCTAGTGACGCCAGTGCTGTCAGCACCGGTTAGCTGTTCTCCAGGCTGTACGACAGAATTACTTTAGGGCTTAAGGAAGCAGACACAAACTGTAGACTGAGTAGGGCTTAGGCAAAAGCCAGGGATCTCTATGCTCAACCAGTTTTTCCAGAGTATTCCCAGGCCCTAATTTTAGGTGTACAAGCAATTCTAAGGACACTCAAGGAGGATAAGTAGTCTCTGGAGAGACACTCCAGCTCGGACTTGAGCAAAATTTAGATACTGAGGGTCAAGGTAAGGCAGAATCTAGGTGACATGGATCTCGGCTTTATTATTATGTGTATGTACAACATCCAAGACATCGTGGGGGGGTCCAGACTTCTTTTGAAAAATCCTCACACTGCAAGAAGTTAATCATTCTTGCTACCAAATATTATCAATGTACCTTTACTTTCTGTTGCATATTTTACCTCACATCATGAATATGTAGGGTTTTTTATTGCACACCAGGGAATGAAATTTATAGTTTTGGTTCTACAGATTCAATAGAGACATTGCCTACTCTGAGTTTTAGACAATATCTCAAAGTCTGCCCAACAGAGTTCTCTCTCAATGAAGACTGCAGCAATAATGAGAAATCTCTTGGTCTATCAATTTCATCTCTTTTAAGATCAAAAGTACAACTAGCCATCTAGCTTAATGAAGATTGTTGTAGCTGCAAAATTAACAAAAGGACATTATCTGTGCAAAACATTCACAGGTAACCAGCATTAAACACTTAAGATGTAGAAATGTTGCTGTTGCTGTTTGTAAAAGGATTTTCTTTAATGTCTCATTTTCTGACAAATTTCTTTAACATTTCATAATTAAGTATTGCAAAACCCATACTACAAAGATATGTTCCATTTTGGATGTAGTTTTAATTTAGAAAAAGTTTTCAACAATAATTCAATGGAAGATCGTAACCCAAAGTCTCTTAGAGACGTGAAATAAAATAAGTGTAAAAATTGAGAGTTTATTCCCCATCTAAGGACAACTTTCAGCTGAAAAGCCCTGCAACATGGTGGCAATATATCTGCTAAATCCCTGAAAACTCAGATTCTAAAGCAAGCTAAAAAATGAATGGTATTATTGACGGATGCA
This sequence comes from Mycteria americana, assembly GCF_035582795.1. Lineage (NCBI taxonomy): Eukaryota > Metazoa > Chordata > Aves > Ciconiiformes > Ciconiidae > Mycteria > Mycteria americana. Next base: position 142,494,160 of record NC_134366.1, read on the forward strand.
GTAGCTGTTTTAAAAAGCCAAAGGAAGGGAATTTTTAGGGTAAAAATACCGTAGGAAAGACCAAGCTTCTGCTCTGTCCTCCCACCACTCTACCAAAATCTCAGAAGCAGGAGTACTTCCTATTCCCCACTGACTTTTAACCTGCTGATTGCACAATCTTGTCCTTTCTTCATTTTTGTGAAGCAGTGTTCTTGGTCTCTTCCCACTTCTTTCAGGGTGGCCTTTAAAGCAGCTTTCTTAACTCCTGTCTTTACCTTCCTAGAGTTCTGTCCTTACTCTCCTTCTGTTGTCCTTCTCTATCTTATTTCAACCATGGCTCCATGGTCTCTCTTCAAAACATTTCTAAAATATGATTGGGTTTTTTTTTCCTATTTAGCCATGCAATCGAAAATCTCATTTATGTTCTTATGAATCACCACAATGTCCTTTTTGGCTTTGGCACATGCCCTGCTTGTACAAAGCCAGAGCATTGTTACAACAATGAACTTTGTATCCTGTCACCTTGATTGCAGTATTAATTTCTGTGCATTCCTACACTTGTGGTTTCACATGCAAAGCTTCTAGACCTGAGGTGGGACATCTTCACAAGTCATCTCATTACCATCCCTATTCCCTTTCTTTTTATGATGTTGTTCTGGTTTTGGCTGGTATAGAGTTAATTTTCTTCCTAGTAGCTGGTATTGTGTAGTTGCGTTTTGGATTTAGGATGAGAATAAAGTTGATAACACACTGATGTTTTCGTTGTTGCTGAGCAGTGCTTACATTAAGTCAAGGACCTGGCAGCTTCTCATACTGCCCTGCCAGCGAGGAGGCTGGAGGTGCACAAGAAGCTGGGAGGGGACACAGCCAGGACAGCTGACCCAAACTGGCCAAAGGAATACTCCATACCATATGGTGTCATGCTGAACAAACCAACCTGTGGGGAATTGGCCGCGGCGGTAGGGGGGATGGCTGCTGCTCGGGAACTGGCTGGGCATCGGTCACCAGGGGGTGAGCAACTGCATTGTGCATCACTTGTTTTGTGTATTCTTTTATCATTACTATTATTAGTTTCTCTTCCTTTTCTGTCCTATTAAACTGTCTTTATCTCATCCCACGAGTTTTACCTTTCCTCTGATTCTCTTCCCCATCCCACTGTGGGGGTGTGAGTGAATGGCTGTGTGGTGTTTAGCAGTCTGCCGGGTTAAACCACAACAGATGTCTTTAAAAAATGAGTACTTAAGCTGCTCCTGTATTATGATTCTTGCATACTGGGGAAGACCAGGACTGAATTACCCAACTGTATCCTACTATCCAGTGTCTTGATCCTTTGAATGTAAGCTACACAGGAAAACGTTTTGTGGCTGTTTTTGTACTGTGCCTAGCCTAATGAGATCCTGATCTAGGATCAAAGCTTTTTCGTCCTATGGTAATACAAATCACATGTTTTATTGACATTTCTAGCAAAATTCCAATTTCAGAAAGGAGGTAGTTTGGGTTATGTGTACTGATTATATTCTGTTCAAAGAATGATGAAAACTGTAGTTGCTTATGAAACTGAAGTGAATAAAATCGTAACTTTGGGCATCAGCTTCAGAGGTCTTATTTAGCAAAACTAGCAGTAAGATACATTTGGCCTACAAATTGCAAGTTACAAGTCTGTGCTGTTGAGCCACTTATCCACTTAATTAATCTTTTATCGCCTTGAGATAGCTAGCATACACTGTCCAAAGGCTCTTTTCAGATGGAGCATGCCCTGCTGCTCCACTGTCACGTAATTTGATACTATCTCTGGAAGATACTGCCTGTGTGGATATTCAAGACTCATTTTATATAATTTTATCTGCTTGAGTGTTCATATCTCTACAAGTACAATGAAATTCCACACATCATAAAATGTCAATGTTCAACCTATTGTACAATTTTATTCCCCTGTTTATCACAATAATATCTGAGTTCATTCAAAAGGCAACTAAATCTCTTACAAGTTCTTCCCTGGTAGTCCTTTCTTTTTTGACTGGAGAAAAAATGTTTGCAGAAGGATTTTGTGAAAGTTGTACGTTCCATTCAGCTCTTGCTGAAATTCGTACTATTTTTCCAGTCTACTTTTTCTTCCCATCCTACAAAACAATATCCCATTAACCTATTGTTGAGAAAGTCATCTCCAAAAGATTATTGTTTCTTCTGTTTCATGACTGACACAGTTTGCTCTAGGAACATAAACAGACTCAAAGAAATCCACAGTCACAACTGAAGATTGACTTGAAAGTGGGATTCCTATGGAGGCATTGAGCTTGTGAGTGGGCAGGCACAAGGAGCAGTTACAGAATTTTCCAATATACACTCAGAAAAGAAACAGCAAAATTAAACCAAAGAAAATACAAGTCAATTACTTTTTATAAAACTATATTTTGGAGGAAAAGATTCACTAGCACTGATACAGAATCACTAAAGTACTTGGTTTGGGAAATAATTATTTTTAAGCAGAAAGCCCCATCACCCCAACTGCATTAATCAAAATTACTGACCAGCTTTGGGCACAGCACTTATCAGTAATGAATTTGCTTCTTATATTCTATTGGGGGAAAAAAAAATCATGAAATATGCACACCTGTACAACAACAGAAACATTTCTCAGGAAACAGGCAGATGTCTAACCAATGCAAAAATATTCCTAAGGATGACTATCAACCAACTCAAACTCCAAATGTCCAATGTTGTCCTGACTGCACTAAAGTCAGGAATAATTACACTTGTACAGGAAAAGGCAGGAGCAGGGACCTAAACGAAAGTTTCAGTAGATGGTACCCAAAGAAACAACTGAGAACTGCAAGTGCCTTGAAAACCAGGAGAACTGCATATGTTTAACTGCCACCTACTCACCAACATTTAAAAAACTACAAGCAACCCACAAGCTTCTGTTATTTAGAAAACTAAGATTAGCCACCATCCAAAATCAAATCTATTTTTTTTTTAATTCTGAACTGAAAATTTTTGCCCAAGAATACTGAACAGAAAGGGATACAGAGAGGGATACAGGAAGCAAACCTAATATACAGAATCAAAACAGTCATTCTTCAGTTTCAGAGATTGCTTTAGATGAAGTTTTAGAGGTGCTGGCATGTTACTGAGAAATCTGCCTAAAACCCGACTCATGGGTTGTGCTAGATTTGGGATTGGGAAAAGATGTATTTTCTCTGGTCAGACAGGCAGGGTTCTCATGTTTCTTGGCTGATTTTAACTGTTTTGGCAGTGAATGATAACGTAAAGTATACAGGATCACTGTGGCACATTCTTGCTGTCAAATCCTCTGCATCTGCAAAGGCACCAGGTTTTGGCAGCTCTCACAGTCTTTGCTTCTCTCTACCCTGTTATGCACTGCAACTTTTGGTAGTATTTTTTTTTTTTAAATTAAAGATCTTATCTGTTGCAAGATGCTCTCTGCTGCACTGCAAAATGAAAAGTGGAAAGTACAATCTTTTGGACAAATCTCTTTTTCAAGGCTTGTACATAACAATAAGCACCTGGACTCACTGACTCCAGTCTTAAATGGGTTCCTCCACTAAAATAAACATGTGTAGGGGAAGAAATCTGAAAGAAAATCAGGATTAAAGCTTTACAAAATTTTTAACCTGTATCAATGACAGTCAAAGAAATATAGGCTGTACATTAAATGCTAAATATGACTGCAGGCTGAACTCCTGGAAGTATTAGTAAGACAGAAAGGCATCAAACTGAAAATGAAATGTAGACACTGCACACAGATATATACTGAGAATAGCCTATCTATTATAGAAGTTATTCACCACTTTGGACTGGACTCTTTTACTTTTGATTATAACTTTACCAATTTTAACCATTTGACCTACAAATTTCAGAATTGTGCGAGCTTCAAAATGTACTTTAATGTCATAAGAAAATTCTTTTTTCCAAATATTGTCAGGGTAACTCTAACCAGAATAAAAATAATCCTCATGAGCTCTCTTTAGTCCACATGCTTTGGATGAGGAACTGAACTAACCACTCAGATTCAAACAAACATATCCAAATCCTTAAAAGTCTGTAAACTACACATGCTCAGAGAGAACTGGGGAGTTTTAGCAACAACCAATTCTAAGATCCCACTCTCACAAAGAACACGCCACAGCAGAGTCAGTAGGACTTTTCATTAACTACTTACCTGGTACCAGCTCTGGAAACCTGAAGTTTTCACCTCTCTTATTCTCTGACAGGCAATTCTATCTACCTGGCACTAGATTGCATGGAAGATGAAGATGCAAAGTTCAAATGCAAAGAAGACATGAGCAAGGAAAGGGTTCTGCTAAGAGGAGTACATCGGCTCAGGCTTTTCAGAAAGAGATTAAGGGATATGGTGGCAAGCCAAAACGACACTTGACAGTTGTGAAGAGATGAAGAGGAAGTGAGACTGAACTACAGAGCCTCTAATTTCTTTGTTCCACCATATATTATTAGGAAGTGGAAAATCCCACAATCTGGAGAGGAGCTATGTTGAACACTAGCAGAAAGAATGAAGAACAACTAACAACTGTGGGGACTGGTGTGAGAAACCTGAAGATGGGAATTAGGTTGAAGACCCAAGAGGATGAAAAGATAGAATTAGATAGAGTTAGAAGAGGGCATGAACAACATATGTCAAGATTCTCCAATTTTTGCTTTTCCACTGTTGACAAACAGCTGTGGAATCAAGAGGTAAAGTACTACATCTCACTTTAATATCGTAGAATCATAGAATGGTTTGGGTTGGAATGGACCGTTATAGATAGTCTAGTCCAACCCCTCCTGTCATGGGCACGGACAACTTTCAGTAGATCACTAGATATCCATTCACATAAGTAAACACACTGAAGACCCATGTAGGTATCAGAATTGTCACATGACAGTATTTTTTTTCTTTAAAAAGAACAGATTCCACATACTATATCCAAAAATGTGAAAAACCTAAGGTTGACAAGTCAAGCACTCAGAAAACATTATAGTTAATGCCAGAATTGAGAATGCTAGTACAATCTTAATTTATCCCCTTATGCCATATGCATTATAACAGCATTATATTATTACAAGCTATTTTTCCCACTTGGAAGGATGCTTTATATTACATTGTTAGTAATGTATTTTTAAGCACAGAAAATGCTACTACGGGACTATTATTCCTACAAAGTTTAGAAAATGTATAAGCAAGCAATGAAGCTGACAGTGGAAAATGAGAAAACCCAAGCAGGTTGCTATTAAAGTGTTAAGAAAACCAGACTCTTTTGTACTAAGACAATGCTGGAAGCCCCAAGGGAAAAAAAAGGAGAACACATCTGTTCCTATTGACGTCAGGAGGCTAAGAGCCAGGCTCTACCCCTGTACACGCACAACTTCCATTACCTTCAGCTGAAACAACTTGTAACTTAGAGTAGAACCCGGTCTTGCGCATAAAAGTCAAAACATCACAGTAGAGACACAAGTGGCATAAATTATCATCAGTGTATTTTGCAAGTGCCTAACAATGTTGTACAAACTGAAACATTGACAATCCCTGCCTTGAAAATTTGAGTATCCTAGTCTAAGAAAATATGCAACCAGCATTAAGAGGAGCATATTGAGAAACACTGGCAGAGGCTGTCTGCATCCAGAGTTTCGTTATTCTAAATTGTTTACAACCAGATCATATTACTTGAAAATTCCTGTTGCTGAAGATTAGAAACTAATGTACTGAATGCAGCATGACTTGTTTGCTTTTTAATTCATATGATTTTGGTAGTTACCAAGTAATCAATCAGAATTTACTTAAATAATTATTCCCTCCCAAATGGTTTGGAAATTATTGCAGATACATATCACTACTTTAAATATATTTTCTTCATGATGGTTTTAGTTATAAGAAAATCTATTTGGGTGTTATTGACATTGCAGTTCCTCTTGCAATGTTCTTCTTCATCACCATACTACTTTTGGGTCACTATTTCTGCCATACACATTACATCTCATAAATACAACCAATTGAACAAAATGTATTCATCTACTTAATTTATTTAAAGGCATATCTATACATAACAAGTTATAATGGCAATGAAAGAATAAAGAAAGAAAGAGTAAGGAATTGAAACAGTGGTCATAGAGAGACAGCTTAGTCTATTTGCTTTTAAAAAATATCTGCTGAAACAATACTTGCAACATCAACATTTTTAAGTGCTGCTTCTTCTTAGTAGAAAGCCTATAGTAATTATTTTGTGCATAATTTTATTTGTGGGACCTGAAATTATTTCATCGAAATGGTGTCAGAGGGATCAGATGGATATTAACTTATTAAGAGGGATAACTAAGGGATCTTATGATGCATTCTTACATTGTGTTTCAACATCAGTAAGACTGTTCTGATATCCAGTAGGGACTGCACTTACTATATTCTCCATGGGAATTGTAAAATAATGTTCAATATCTTATATTGAACTGCTGGTTACACATGGCAGTTGTTTTTTCTGTCATTTTTTGAATGCTCACATAAAATTTTTGCCCAGATCTGTTATAAAAACTGGTAAAATTTCATAAGAACTGTTTACTCATTGTCTTGCTTTCATTTAAATGCAGTCTGAAGAAATCCAGGAAAACCCTGTTATTTAAAGTGTACATTAGTACTAGTTTAATATTAAAAGAAAACAAAAAAAGCTTATGGCAAACTATGATAAATAAACTGGTTATAACAGAATTATCTCTTGTTCTCCAGGAAATAGCACATTGGCTTGCACTGCAGAGACTCCAAAAGCATTAGAATTTTGGAACACACAAAAGGAGCCTAACCTAGGTAACTGCCACATAAGCAGGTCCATAGGAGGTAGGCTATTTAGACAGAAAAAAGTGGATGGGAGATCAGAGTTCTTTTTTATACTCAGTACAACCGATTTTCCTAGTTTCAGGAATATAAACTCTAAATAAGCCTATGTGTAGTGGTCTTCTTACCTTCTTATGTTTTCATATTACTTCTGGCTGGAGTAGTGTTAGTTTTCTTCATAATAGCTTGTATGGTGCTATGGTTTGGATTTGTGCTGAAAACAGTGTTGATAACACACAGATGCTTTAACTCTTGCTGAGCAGTGCTCACACAGAGTCAAGGCCTTTTCTGCTCCTCACCCCACCCCACCAGCGAGTAGGCTGGGGGTGCACAAGGAGTTGGGAGGGGACACGGCTGGGACAGCTGACCCCAACTGGCCAAAGGGCTATTCCTTACCATATGACATCATGCTCAGCATGCAAAGCTGGGGGAAGAAGGAGGAAGGGGGGGACATTCGGAGTGATGGCGTTTGTCTTCCCAAGCAACCGTTACGCGTGATGGAGCCCTGCTTTCCTGGAGATGGCTGAACACCTGCCTGCCAATGGGAAGTAGTGAACGAATTCCTTGTTTTGCTTTGCTTGCATGAGCAGCTTTTGCTTTACCCATTAAACCGTCTTTATCTCAACCCTCGAGTTGCGTCACTTTTACCGTTTCAATTCTCCTCGCCATCCCATTGCGGGGGGTCACGAGTGAGTGGCTGGGTGGGGCTGAGCTGCCTATCTGGGCTAAACCACAACAGTTCTCCACATAATATATGCTTTCATTAGTAAGACGTCTTGTAAATCAGATCCACTTTTACCAACCCTCGTGGTCTATGCCGTTTTTACCACTGGTACCAAGCAAAGTGGTAAAAAAGCTAAGTCAGCTCCAGGAGGCTTCTTTTTACTAGGAACTTCCTGAAGGTCCTAATGCACATGAAAAGTTTTATATACTTTATACATAAGTATATGTTTACATATGTATATGTGAGCAAGAGTGTGATGAAGTATTCCCTAACGACAGAGCTTCAGAAAGCTCCCATAAGCTATTAAATACTGCTATACAATCTATGGCAGATTTTTGATGCATTAAATGCCTAGGTAAAATTGAAATTAAAAGTAGGCCCATGGGAGTTTACCTTACTCTGTCTCTGAACTCAGAATCAAGAACTCAGGAAATATACACACATTCCCTAAGTTACAGAGAAACTGAAGTTAAGCCCAGAGGCAATATATGAAGTGACCTTCTTCTCCACTTTACTGTTAAAATTCACACCTCATGTATACATGCATACTTGTCCTGTTTACACACTTGCTACAAATTATTCTGCGGATGGACTTGATTCTTGCCATTTGTTCTGATTTTTCAAATTAGCATATGGCTGGCCACATATTTACTATCTGGCCACTTGATCTAAGTGTTTGCAAGTCACTGGTTAATTGCAAAGAAGAAATAGCTTTCTGTAAAGCTATTTGTTAATTGTAACACACTTCCTACTGAGAAGTCGCCACAGCAAATTCAAACAGGTAAGCAGAGATACAGCCAGGTCAACAAAATTCCGTATCTATACTAGCCTCAGTTGATATGTGATAAAAATACATTTTCCTTTCTCAAAACTTACGACACCGCTAGCTCAAAGTCATCTTATGATCATCTAATTGTTCTGAATTTTTCTTTCTTTTCCTTTGTGATTTCCCACTGATGAGTCTCTAGTGTATAGTTAAAATTTGTGGCTTTTCTTCCATTAAAACTTCATCCCAGTTCTGTGATTTTACTCCTCATCCGGTTATCATGTTATTCCAAACATCCTGTATATTGATAGTGTTTCTTGTCCAAATTTAATTAATTTGTACTTACTTCTGAAGACCACTACTGAAAATGCTAAAGAAGGTCAAATCCAAGATTACTCTTTTTGAAATGCTACCCCTAATCCTAGTCTCTTACACGTACGCTATATCTACCTTACACCTATCCCTATATTCTGCAGTTTATCAAATGGGTTCCATAGAAAAAACATCCCTGAATTTCAGTGTTGCATACTACCACCAACTAGCTCATATAACTGAAATTTCCTAGGTGTCTGCTCATTTCTTAAACACTGGTACTGTCTGATAATCTCCAGCAACAGGGTACCACCTCTGACTTACAAAAATTTGAGATCTTATACCATATCTTTTCCATTACATTTAGATGGAGATTTACTCCTTTGACTTGAACATATTCTTTTGATTTTAATTTTACTCTGAAAACAGTAACATCTATTTGTATACATTCATTCATTCCCCTTCACTGTTTTTCCTTTGTTCCACCCTTTACTCCAGCCAGCAATTATCAGGAAAACAAAGTACTCGGTTTGAGGGAGAGAGCCTAGATTTTTCACCCCATCCTCACTAAAAAAGAGCTCAATTTCTTCATTCCAGGATTTCTTCACATTTTTACAAGTGATGCACCTTTTACTATTTATTGTTTATTTTCAAAAACTAATTTAATTTGAATGTTGGCAAATCTCACCTCACCCTTGTTATTTCTAACCTCTAAGACACAACTTTCTCTTCATTTGTTAGTTGACAGCCTACTTTTAATGTCTTGTTTGAAGTCACCCCCTTTGCAGTTAAGTCTGGAGTTCCTCCCTATACATTGTTATGCTCACTTATTAAAGAAATTTCCAAGCTTTCTCCATATTCAGCTGTTCAACTGATTTCCCTAACTAATTCCTTCTATTTTCCCTACAGTGTACCTTTTTAAAGCTGAAATGCTTAGATTTCAATCAATTTGCATTTATATTTCAAGTTATTTTAAACTGATTGAATCCATGATTACTAAATCAAAAATTATATTATCTGAGTAGAAAAGGCTCTCTGAATGTTGCTAAATGATGCACACCTGCATGTTTTTCTACTAAAATCAAATTCTATAAGTGTCTCGCCCATGTGTCCTTCCTTTTTTTTTTGTAATTATGTATATTGAATAGTACTAATTAATACTCTTGGGCCAGAAGCATTTACTTCTCTTGATTCTGAAATTTACTGCTACCAAAGAAATAATAATAATAATAATAATAATAATAATAATAATACTTACTTTTGTACAGATCAAGGATTTTCTAGTACACTAATCATTTAGTGGATTGTGTTAAGTGTTGCTGAACCATGTAGCCCAACAGAAGAGAGGCTGCCATGGCTCCATTTTCCTAGGTCTAGTCAGTAGCAAGTCTGAACACATATTCCTAATAGGCACACACACACACACTATGTATGTATACACAAATATATGTATAAATATGCACATGGCCAACCACACAGATCAACACAGACACACTCAAGCAAACACCGATGGCATGAACGGCGTAATCCTGTCCTCTCTGGCATGGGTCCCCATGACCTGAGGTGTGACTTTTGCTGCTGGCACTTACACCCCTCACACACATGCACACAGAACAGGGAGTCCTCTCACCCAGTAAAAGAGTTAGAAATAGAGCTTAGTGAGAAGACAGGAGAGACTGCGCTGATCAGGCACAGGGCATAGCCAGACAAGTGTACTGACCAGCAGCCTGTTTACACAGGACTAGCCCTATTTACCTCCTCATCCCACTATTTTCCCCACACTTGCTTATTCCCATATCCCCTTGATCCCTTCCTTTCCCTGCCTTTGGTTCTTGCCCTGAACATCCCATAATAAGCCCTGTACAATCCCAAAATGCTCTTCCTATTATGCATCCCATAATGTGTCCTGTACCCCTAGGCAGTAACCCCCTCAATCTGTGAGGTGACATATAGAGCTTTTTGGTTGACTGCCAGGTGTTCCGCCCAGCCCCATGGGGCTGAGGGTCCCGTGGGACAGCCCCGGGAGGGGCTGGGCAGGGGCTCCCTTTCTCTGACCCGGTTATTGGGGCTCCCCCGCCTGCCCACATGCCCCTGAGCTCCTCTGTGTATGTGGAGATGAGCCTTTAATCACCTAAACTAACACACTGTAAACAGAGATTAAGTATCACTGTTGAAATGCTGCCAGTGCTGCACATTCAGGTCTGCAATGCCAATCAATAGGAGAGGTGTAAACAGAAGCAGTCCAGTTAGTGCAACTGTGGGTCTGCACAGGCACGGGGAATCAAATCAAAGGCACTGGCACAGTTAAAAGCCTTACCATAACCACTATAAAAACGAACACAATGAGTTTCCAAAAGGAAACTAAGGCTCAGCATTTTTATATTTCATCTGAGAGACAGAGATTAAGATCCTCACCTTAATGAGATTCCTCTCCCCTTTTCTGCTTTCCTCTACTGCTACAGACAACCTTCCTATCTATACCCGGGCCACTGAAGCAGCTCTTCTCCTGTTTCAGATCTCACCACCATGGAAAATATCAACGTTTCCAACTCGGGTCTACTCCAAAACCTTGCTGAGGCACCACTTGGCTACCCGGTCAACAGAGCAGGCGCAGTGCCTTGCAAACATCTGTGCTCACATTTGTGTTTTCCTGGCACCTCATCCAGCAGGACTTTTCTTGACTAGGCACAACCTTGCCTTACTCGCGAAATACGAAGAGCTCTCGGACTACAACGATTTGGTGACATGCATACCTATCTGAACCAGACTGCCTGGGGTTATTTATGCAGCAACATAGCTGTGCTTGTCCTGCACACGGGACGGGTTTCTGGGATTGTAAACTGTGACAGGAATCCAGCCTTCTTTTATGAGCCTGTGAGTTACCCGGTACGTGCACTGCACTCTGTAAGTAACAAAAATAGACATGCTGCCTACTGGTGGATCTTAAAAATATCAGGACGCCCTTGGTGAGGAAGAAGTGTGTCCCGGTGACCTTGAACACAGTGCCTTTACTGCTCTCCCCTCCCACGCACAGAGCAAGAGCCACTAGCAAAGAAACTCCCCTCCACCCCAGAAACAGCTGCATTTTTTAGGGGCACAGCCTGCGGAGCGCTTGCGCGCCCTGAGGCCGGGAGGGGAGGGAGAGAGCTGGGCGCCCACACACAGGCATGAGGGATTATAGCGGATTTTCCTTCAAAACAGAGACACGCACACAAAGCTCTCCGGGGGGGAGGCTCTCCCCTGGCTCCGGCCTTGGCGCTGCGGGAGCCTGCCCTCCCCCGTTCCTCGCCGCTTAGCCCGGTACGACCAGGTGGGGCAGGGCGGCGAGGCCTCAGCGCCAGGCACGGGGGCTGCGGTCGGAGCGGGCCGCGCACCACCGGCCGCCGGGCGGGAGCGCCGCGCTGCCCACAGCCCGCTGGGGGGACTCCCGAGAGGGGAAGGCTGGCGCGGGGCGGAGCGGCCCATCCTGCCGCCGTGCCCGGGGAGGGACCCCCGGCCCGCAGCCGCGCCGCCGGGGGACCCTGCTGCCCCTCGCAGCCTCCCGGGCAGCAGGGTGCGTGTGGTACCCGGGAGTGCCGGTCCCATGGGTGGCGGTGGAGCGCCAGGGCCCCGCGGGGCTCGGGCGGCCGGGCGGAGGGGCCGTCTCCCCCTCCGCGGCGGGAGCGGAGTGCGGCGGCCCGGGGAGGGGGCGGGGAGGATGACTTCATGCCGCCGGAGCGCCCTGAATTTAGGAGCAGCAGCTGCCGCCGCCGGCGGCGGGATGTGGGGGTGAAGTGACAGCGGGACCTGCCGCCGGCTGAGGGAGAGGCCGCGCCGGGCACCCCGCTCCGCCGAGCCCAGGGGCTCCGGGCCGCCACAAGCAGCCGCTGCGGGAGGGAGGGAGGGAGGAAGATGCGCTGAGCCGGTCGCTGGAAAGGTGAGCGGGAGCTGCTGGGGGCGTGTGCGGGGGCGGGCGGCGAGAGCCGCGGCGCTGCCCGGCTGGGTAGCCGCGACGTTGCCGCTGCGAGCCGCCCGCCTTGGCTCGCCCAGCCGCCGGGGCCGCTGCCTGCCCGCTGCGAGCGCGGGGAAGGCCGGGCTGGCGGCCCGGGAACCAGCCGTCGTGCTGCGTGCGCGCAGGCAGGGTCTGGCGCTGTGCTGAGGCACGTAGCTTCCTTCTCCTTCCTTCTCCTGTGGTTCCCTCCAAAAGCAGAAAGGCTGCCCGCTCAGAAGCGCCACAGTGTTGCATTTTATCTTTTATTGCCGGGATGTGCAGTGGCTCCGTGCCAGCTCTCTGCTCAGCAGCCCGGGCTGCTTCCTTTACCCTTGTCAGGAGGGATTCACTCGCGTGGAGGGGGCATTTTGTGGTGGCGTAGCACAGGAGGGGCGCGAAGGCGGGAAGGACTGTGGAGCACTGCGACAGGTGCAGGGCTGCGCTCCGGCTTTCCTCTTGCTCTCTCCGGTCCGACGTGCGTTCCGCAAGTGACGGGGAAGACATCTTAGGGCAGAAGGGTTTCAGGGGAACAGAAGAAAAAAAGGATGTTTTCTCACTTACGTTCCTGGATTTGGAAGTTGCTTCACAGGAAACTAAAGGGAGTATAGAAGAAGTTGGAGAACCAGCCCGTATACCAAAATGGATTCTGTTGACTTTTTCGGGGACTTCTGTTTGTGGTTTTTTCCTTATTCCATTTTTATCATCTAGCACAAGGTTTGGGACAAACAAAATAGCAGCAAAATTCAAATGCCTTTGTTTGCTAAATGGAAGAATTAGTGAGTTGCTCTTCCATCACATCACCTTCAGAAGCGGAAAAACAAGAGTATATGCAGCACTATAGCTTGGCCATTGACATTGCACATGGTTTGTGGTATGTACACAGGTCTTAACATTAGATGAATGGTCTTTTGGAGTTGAGCAGAACGGGAAAATCTGCCTGGCCTGTGTCTCTGTCTGATATGTTGGTGATTTTTGGTTTTGTTTTTTCTTTGTTCTGCTCTAAAAAAGGTTGCTCTAAAGCAGGCATGTCAATACAGGAGGCTAGGGTTGGCGTGCAGAGGCAGATCATTAGAATGAGCACTATCTGCATGTAGTAATGGTTAATGGCTCTATGTGGTTTGGTTTGGAAGCGAAAACAATGATTGTGCCTCTGGGAAGAAAAGGATAGGGTATTCATCTGTTCCTAATGAAAAAAGGAAGCAGGATATTGGAAGCTGAAGGTTACTTTATTCAATGTCTATTTACTTGTATGTTCATCTTAAAGGATCCTGTTATCCTGTGTGTTCACAGAGCAGCTCATGCAGTTGTGGGATCCCCAGTCGTGGTTGAAGCCTCTGGTCGTGGCACTAGAGTGATAAAAGTAACACTTAGGGAGGTAACAGGCAGTTGCTTGGTCTGTTGTCATTATTTCTGGGAAGATGTTTAAATACATGTATTTGCCTCAGTACTGTTGCTGGGTACGCAGAAGGTGAATGATGGCTGCAGAGACAGGAAATGTGTATAAAAGACAACTGAGGCTTCATAAGGCTGAAACAAAGAGTGACTGGTGAATTGCAGTGTCAGAAATCAGTTCAACAGACAAATCTTTGCTCTGAAGAACAGTGACCCCGTATAAGCTTGTTCCTTTTAAGCATTCCATGGCACATCCAATGTATTCTAGAAAAAAATTCTCATTCCATCAAACCTGTATCTTTCATCTACCAAACGTTTACTTTGTTCCTGTAAAACACTTGGGAGTCTGAGTTATGAAATCTCTACTGTTTTTTCCTTTCTAGAAAAGAGCATGGCTGGCTGTCTCAGAGGTTGCAATGTTGTAGTCATTTGCTGATGTCTCCTGTAATTACCATTGGCTGGAAAATGAAACTATGTAGCTGAGTTCAGATACTTCTCATATTAGTCCACCCATTCTATATAAAGTCAATCTCTTTACTGAAAAGAGCATCAAGTAATGGTCTCCCATTCTGTTATTGTAAATACAGGGTAGTATGAGTACTCGCTAATGTTGACACATTAGTGCAGTAAATTTAGCTGTTTGTCCTTCCTGGCAAACCTAAATAATGTTTCAAAAGACTGTTAGTTAACATTTTTTAAAACGATGTGGTGGCAGGGATGAAGGAGTAGTTGACCAAGAGCCATACGTTATCATACATGTGAATGTACATCTGATTGGTTTGATACTGAAAACTTGAATTGCTTTTGTTTTTATCTTATGTGTACTCCCAAGGCAGGTGGTGTAATCATGGAAAATGCGTGAGTGCTTGTGTCCATAGAAAAAACATGTATATATAATTATCAGTGTGAATTTAGTTCAATGGTGTAATTGATGTAAATCCACTTCCTACAGACCTTGCTTCCAGAACTCCTCTTCCTCCTTCTCTTACACTAACTTCCATACCTCTGCCAAGCAAAGAGAAGTATCTTTATTGTGGTTAATCTGGGGCAACAACCCCGCTGACTGGAAGAACAGTCTAGTTGGCCAGCTGGTTGATGCCAGACAGACTGGGTAGCAGCTGAAATTTAGCTGCCTTTTCCTCAGAGGGTCTGCTATTTTGGAACTCTTCATCTGGGTTAGTTCTTCAAATTTGTAAGAGCTTAATTATCTTTGAGATTTTTAGGCCACAGTCAGCCTTTGAACTGGCAGGTTCATTTGACCAAATTTATGAGTGGGGGCCAGATGGGTATGTTTGCATAAGGCTTGTTTCCTTAGGAGAACAAACTGGAAACCCAGTATCCTTGAATGTACTTGAAGTTGCAGAGGTTTGATTTCACCTGTGGTCCTTTCCAAGGGCTGAAATGACAGTTCAGTTGATATATTTTATCTTATTATGAGAATGTTTAAAGCTGATGTTTCTAAGTGCTGTTTGAACTAACTGAAATAACCACATTTCAGAGCAAGCATGTAATTTTTCAGTTATGTTGTTACTAGGCTTTGAGTTGGTTTGTTTTCCTCAAATTAAGAATTCCTTAAAGGAAGTCTTGAGCAGAATGTGAGTGGACAGATATTATCCAGTGAACTTAAGACTACCTACTTTAGCATGTGCAAACAGTCAAGAGTATTTTAACAGTAATGATACCATTTTTTCTTCTGAAGAACAAATGCATTGACACTTTCTAAATGCATACCCTTTATGTGTAGCAGCTAACATTTCTAGGTGAGAGAAAATATCCATCTGAGAAATAAATGCCAGGCATAAACTTAAACTTTGTCTCCTACTATGCAGATGAATTTCATGTTGGATTCTTTAATTATTGTCAATAGAAGATCTTTATGTGAGTGGTCAGTCAACTGCAAAGGTAGCAATTGTTAAGGAGAACTAAGAGTGTTATCCATTTATAATAGTGGTGGGAACAAGGCAGACATCTTTTTATCTTGTAATCAAGACTTACTAATCGAGTAAGTCAGCACTTCACAACCCAGGTAATGAGCCCCTGAGTTTAACATCTGAAATAAGGAGACAGAAGTGCAGAGTTCATGTATGCTTCTTGCAAAAGCAAGGTGATCTAAGCCTTTGTCTTGAAGAGGACTGCGTGTGAGAGCAACACAAGCGTGAATCCATTTATATGTATTAACTTCGTGATGCATTGAGAGACTAGTTTCGAGAAAGTCTTCATGTTATATATACTCTTACAAAATGACTCTATTAAAACAACGTTATAAAAGAAAGCATCTGATTGTACAAGAACTGTATGTTTCCAGTATATATCCCTGTCCATAAATTTAAACATATCGGAGGAGAAAGTAACACAAAATGGACTCTCTCATAGGAGAGTTGGTGCAAATGTCCCAGCCAAATGCCAGATCAAACAATTTCATTTTTCTTTCTTTAATTCATATGGTAGAACCAATAAGATATGATAGTGTTCTTTGTCCTCCCTAACATACTGAAGATAAGCTGCATTTCTGAGCTGGCTGCATTTCTGTGGTGGTAAAATGATTCCAGGGTATCTCTGCCCTTCTTTCCTGGAGTGAACCAAGTATAAAACATGAACTCTGCAGAAGAGCTGCAGTGGGAGAATTTCCATGTCAGCCAGGGTGTAGTTCTCACTAGTAGAATTTGTTTTGTTTTCTAACCTTTATTAAAATTAATTTTTAAATTGCCTACATTACTGTTCTTTGGCTTTACAGGGTTTATGGGCAATTTAACCTGCCCTGTGTCCAGAAGTACTTTAAAGCAACTGGCTGGTCTTTGCACAGTTGTGCATCCCTTTCTGCACAATGTCCCAGTGATTCATCAGATGTAATAGGCAAATAGGTCTAACTCCAACATAGAATTTTAGTTTCTCTGACTGCTTTTTTGTCACATCTTTGTTCTAGCAACTTTTCCAAAAGACCCAAAAGTATATCAAAGTTATCTTGGCAGCTGTTAGCTAGCCTGTAAAATGTGCCGCAGCTTTAATGAGATCATATACATCTTAATATATCTATATAATTATGTATATTATTATATAATATATATATATTTGCTAACTATTCACTCATTTGCCTTCTACCTCCTACAGAATTTCCACTTACACATATGGTGAGCACATAACTGTGGTGAAACGATCTCACCACCTGTTGTTTTAAAATAGCACAGATGCCTATTAATGGTCCTTCCATGATACTATTTATAGTACATGTTAAACCTCACTTAAAATACTGTGGATCATATTGGTAAAGGATATTATTACTTCAGCAGCAGTCTTAAATTGGTTCCTGTTCAGCATCTCTACTTCTTGACTGTTTGTAGGTAGCAGAGAGGCAAACTTCACAGAAGAGTCAAAGCTATGATGCTTAATGAGAAACCTGTCAGTGAGTCCTGTACAAGGTGTTCTGTGAAGATGACCGCTGCTATTTGGATATCTGATTAACCCAAATTACTGCAAAAAGTATGAGTGCACTGATTCTCTACACTCAGTCTTGATCTCAGTTGACGTGAACTCCTTCAGGCCAAGGCTCAAAAGCAGAGTTTTCACACTTCAAAGTAAGGGAAAATAAATAATAGCAGAACTTGTGCCTTGATCAAGAGTGTCTCCTAATATTTTTTTGCCATGGAAAAGTCTGTTCTAAACTGACTAAACTGAATTTATGTAAACAAATATTTCATCAATTCCCTGTTTTCTTTGTCCAATCTGAATGATTTGGTTCCTCAACTTTACTTTCAAAGAATTTCTAAAGTTCTGCCTAATATTTCTGGTCTGTAACTCTCTAGATTTGTCTTTGAATTTTTTTTTTTTTCCTAACCTGGTCAAAGTAGAAATTAAAAATCTAATTCTACTTTGAAATGATCTGTCCACAAGTGGACCAAGAAAAATTCTTTTTGTTAAGTAGCAGTTCGCTATCATTCTCACTTCACTGAGATGTAAATTTAAAAGGGCATTCAGAATAAACAGACTCTGATACTTTCAAAATTCCCAAGATGCTTGCTTTGAGGCACAGAAAGTTCTGATATCTGCATGTTGCTAGTGAATTCCAAGAAAACACTATTATACGCTGCAAAGAATATGTAACAAGAGAAGGAATGAAAGATGTGTCTTAAGTTTAGCAAAAGGCCTTAGGAACTACTAGGGTGAGAGTCTCTTTTGGTTTTTTGTTTTGGTTTTTTTTAAGTGACTTTTTAAATACATATGGAGACTTTTTTTTTCTGTCGCGCATGACATTTGGCATTGATTGGTTGGGTTTTGTGTAGCTAGTAAATTAAAAAATAGTTGTTCACACTATAATGATGACTGTCAGGTGCCTGTTCAAACTGTATAGGATGGACAAAAACCTCTTCTTACTCAGAAAAGCTGTGTAGCATATCACTATAGACCTAGCCTGTAAGAATATGAATCTGCTATTAAAATAAGACCACTGGCAAAATTCCAGTAAAGGATGCTTAGAGAAGTAATGCATAAATTAAATGGAGTAATCATCTTTTGATACAGTCTCCCAGTGTTTAGTGCTCAGCATTGATTAGGAGTTTCATGAGCTCAAAGTAATGTTTGCGCTATTACGTTTAATCGCAGAGGGCATCGTGTCCTCACTGAGTGTGTTCAGTTGATCTGATTTATAATTCGCAGCCTCCACAGTATCCTTTGGCACTTAAACGATTCAGTGCATGTGGAGTGTAGGGAAGTCTCTTTGGTTTGCCTTAAAATTTGTTGCCTAATGATTTAATTGGGGGCCCTTTTAATTGTCATGATGTGAGAAATGGCAAACGATTGTTTCCTTTTCAGTTTCTCACTAGTCATGATTTCACATATCTATCACATTCTCTTTTTCCTCAAGAACAGAGTCGTCGTGGTCTCTTTACTCTTTCTGCATATGTAGACTCTGTTCCATATCTGATTGATTCTTTGTCACTTTTTTTATATACTTCCCGCAAATTTATTTCTGATGTGCAATGGTCAGAACTTGGGAACTCTGCTTAGTAGCATGATAATTCCTGTTTCTGTTCCATTCCTTTCCTAGCTCTTTTTATTATGCATATTTTTTCCAGTTATTAATTACATGTTTCCTTTGGGCTGATCTCTTTTGTCGCTGTTAGGTTAATTTTCATTGTAGGATCAGTACAATAATATGTTTGCGTTGAGACTGGAAGGAACTGGTGCCATTAGCAGGAGACATAAAAGTTGATAGCTGGATATCAAAAATGTGCATTTTAAATGTATGAAAGAACAAACTGTAGTGTCTAGCCTTAAGAGATTCAGTCATAAACTCTCCCATTGTTTTGTGTTACTCTTCTTTTAAAATAGTAGGATGATGGCAGCTATACTGATTTGGGCTAATGTTTGTGAGCTCAGACATGGCAAGCAGAAAATAAGAGAATAGGATTTGCTAATGCATATAAGAATTGGAACATGTGAAAAAATTTCAAACTAAAAGGCAGGCATAACGTGAAACACTTTATTTAAAAAAAAAAAAGCCTAAAAATAGACTGCTGCATTTTAAGTAATTGTTATTTGTAAGGTCTCATGGAGTCAAAGCATGATGAGAGATTTGAATGGAGTATGCATGAATATAAAAGCTGTATGACTCGAGAAAGAGACATAGTTTATCAAAATTTATTACAGCATGCCTGAAAAGCCTAAGGACACCACAGCTTTTTATCAATGAAGTAAGCCAATTTTATCATATATTTGTTTACATACAGGCTAATAATGTTTACATTCAGTTCTTAGACAAACACCAAAACCTTTTCCAAGCAGAATATTTATCCTGAATAGGGAGTGCTCTGAATTATCCTGGATAGCTAGAGGCCTTGTTGAATACTTCTTTGATGTGTTTATTTGCCTGCAGGGAGTTCAGGTGTTGATCTGCTGAATGGCAGCTATAATATTATAAGGTAGTAAAGAATTGTATAATGCCAGTGTCATTCACTCTGAGTGACAATGTGCAAAAATAATGCCACCACCACTACGTGTCCTTTTAGAGTGTAATTTTTGTATCTATACCTAATGAGGTACTACTAGGACCTGACTGGGGCAATGGCAATATTCTCTTGAATTTTACAAAAGCAAAAACACTGATAAATGGTGAAAAACAGGTGCACAGCCTTCACCTATCCCCAACACATGCACAGAGCATCTCCAGAACAAATAATGTTTGAATGGGTATTTATAGAAGATGAACATGATAGCCATGCACCCAGAGGAACACAGATACTGTGTAAGAAATGTGTGTAACATCACTTCCTCACTGATACTTTAGTATTCATTATATGTTCATATAACAATAGGCTTTTAATATATAGAAAGCTAATAATGGGGAATGATTTCATCAGCACATAAGGAAGGAATTGCATGAAGATATTTTGCATGGTATAATGCATTAGCTAATTGTCACTCTAGAAGAAGATACTTTTCAGTTGTACACTCTGCACATTTACGCAATTGCTGTACAGACCAAAGAGCAAGAAGAAGCATTTCTGTTATCCTCTTTTTCTCAGATACTGGGGAAATGTATTATTTATGTAGCACCTCTCATCATGGAAGACCTCAAACACTTTAAAGCACTTCCATTTTCATTGACAACATTTGCAAGTAAGGGATGAAAGCTGTTATTTAAACATTGTTTTCCCACAGTTGTAGAGCTGATAAGACTGCAGATCAGGGAGTTATTTATGCTAATCTCCAGAAAAAGGTACTGATTTCTGATGACTGCTGCGGCACACTGAACCATGCTATTTCCTTCCAAGCAGAAAATTCTTTCCTATCACTTTTGTGCCTCATAGAAGCAATTTTTGAAGGCCATTCATCCGTTACAGACTGCAGCTCTGCTGCTTAAGCAGTGTTTCTAGTGGGACAACACACTATGCAAATGTATTTTGTGTAAGTCTTACTAGATTCTCCAAGTATACTCTTCATTAGCATTTCTGTTCTTCCATCCTCCTCTAGCCTTCTTGGTCTGGCTAAGCCAGGCACTGGTACTCCATTTGCAGGTTTTGCAAGTATATTTTTTTTTTACTGAATTTTGTCAGTAATTAAAATTTTTGAGCTTATATTTGGGTCTCTCTTGGTAGCACAGTATTTTATGAATATGTGTTCTTAACTACTCTCTCATACATTTATTTGGAGACTGACAGATTGCATAGCTTAAACAAATGCATATGATTTCTTAAGCAAACTACAAGGCAGGATTCTAGAAAGAAAAAAAATTTATCACTGTTCTGGGGTCAGCATCCAAATGACTGCCTGTCTTCCTGTGGTGGTATGTTGCATTAATTTCCTATTGCAGTGGGAGGAAAAAGTGCCAAAACCACTACAAGCTTCCCCTGTTTTCCAGGCTGTGTGATCTGAGCCAATTACTGAATGTCATGTGTTCTTTGAGTCTTAGGCAGCACCTGAGCATCTTGTTTTGGCGTCTAGGCACGCTTTTGGCAAGTAAGCTCTTCTGTCCAGCTCCTCCTGAGAGGAGCAGTTGCCTGTGTCTCTGCACTTAGTAGTGATTCATTACAGTCTCCTCTCAGGGCTGCTCTTCAGCATCTTCTTTCATAATTCTATTCTTGTATGAATTTTGGTGACATGTATGGGGGTTTTGAGGGTTTTTTGTTTGTATGGAATGTGTATAAGAAGGATCAGAGTTGCAATCTTTGCTTTAAGTTAAACAGTGTCTGTGAATGCTGCTGACCACTAGAACAGTTTCGTACATGACTGTTAAACTGTTGCTAAGGATTTTGGTACATTTTTGGCTTGTGTCAACTTGTTTTCCCAAACAAGTCCAAAACTTGGTCTGGGAATTGGTGTGGGTTAGGTGCCATTTCCCAGTAGGCAACTTGAATGTTGTTTAGAAAATAAATTCTCCTATTAGAAGCCTTTTAGTTTACCTGACTTTCCCTTTCTGTGGTTGCTGCTGAGGTAGGCCAGATTTTCAGCTGATTTGTCTGGCTTTTCTCTGTTCAAACTGATGAAAACAGTGGAAGCTTTCTGTGCATCCTGTGAGATCTGTCTTTCAGCTGATGTTCCTTCTGTGACACTCTTCTTGAACACTTACTTAATCATATCTGCTGTTTGTCCTGCTGAAGAAATTTCAACTTTCCATCCCCCTTTCTGAAGTATTTCTGTTCTGCTCAAGAGAGCAGTAATTCCAGTGAAGTGTTCTAATTCATCTCTGTTCTCTGAGCACATTTGAAGGCCTTGTCAAGAAAGGCAGATATACGAAATAATTTGGAGTCTCATGGCTTTCATAGAAACAGTTGTAGAGGCTTTCAAAAGTTTTACTCTCTACACGGGTTTATTTTGTGTTAAAGTGTGATGGGAAAATCCAAGAGAAGTCAGTTTAGCACCTCAGTTTTGTTGATTCTCACTATATAGTGGTAATTCATAAAAGTAATTAACATTCTGATAACAGTGTCCAAAATACTAGGCTTTTATTTTCACCAAGGGCTGTCTCTCTTAACAGATTGTTATGTAAGTTAGGGACACAGATGCGGACAGGTTGGAAAGGATAAAATAAACAGGAGTTAACTGTCACCAGAAGAATGGGAGGGTGGATGTAGTGAGGGTCTTTCTGCATAAGTCAAATATAGGACTTAAACTTCTTATTTGTGTACGCATACTAATGTTGATATGTCAGTTGTTTGTCCAGTGGGTGAGTTTTTTCCTCCTCCTCCACACAAAGTGCCTTCTCGGTGGAACTAATGAGTGTGAGACGAATATGAGGGAAGAAGTGGTTCCTCTTATAAAGATTAGTAATAGCAAAATTTGAGTAACCAAAAGTAAAGGTAGCTGTGATCTCTGCTCTGAACTTTTCCTCTCCTTTTTCTTTTCTGCATATGTATGTATTTGGGTGGTAGTCAGGTGCTTCTATCTTATAGTTTGAGCATAAAGACTTCTTACAAACTAAGGAACAAAGGCATCTGTGTTGGGTGTTTTGTTTTGCTTTTCTTTTAGGTTCCTACTTTTCTCTCCAACTAACCAGCTCATTTAAAGCTTAAAATCTTACACTTGGCATGGAGGCTGTTTATATTCAACCCAGCTGATGTATCACTAAATGAAAAAGTATTCAGGGAAGCATGAAAAGATTCAGTAGGATTAGATAGCAAAGCATAAGGGTTTATTCCATGCAGGAGCAGCCTTTGAAAGTTAAAAGCAAGCTAAAGAAAGAGGCATTAATTGTGGGAAGTTAACATGTAAAATGGGAATCAGAAGAGAAGATTCTTCAAATCCTTTCAGCTACTGAAAGCATTGAATCGGAGGTCTTCAGTTTACAAGTGATCAAGTACAAAGAGAGATAGAAAAGAAGCCTATTGATAGAGTAAAGAAAAATTGTTGAAGTCGGTGTTATGCACCTCCCCATAATCAGCTGTCTGTGAAAACTGTCTCTTTTCTCCTACCCTTGCGTGTGGTTTTAGACATATTTGATTAGAATTGTTGGTTATTTAAGGTGGCATGGATGACATCTGAGAGTGAGACATAGATGAAGTCAGTATCCATGTGCTTCCATAAATAAAGAAGGTTGCATGCAAGGCCTTGCAGAATGCTGGCCTGTCTGTTAACAGAAAGGACTAACTATTCACAAGTTTAATTCAAGTCTTCTTCCTTCAAGCACTTTGTTGTTCAAAACCTAACAAAAGCAGAACAGAGGTCACTTTCTCTTTGTGTCTCTCCTTCCCTATTTACTGACTGCTTCAAGAGCTTCACATAGAACTTTACAAAAGCCAGAATGTGTTTTCATTGTCACTTGCTTGGTTTCACCTGGGAAATCTGCACACAACTATACCTGACGATGATCAGTTACTCCTGAAGGATCCTTTGTCGTCCTTTGAAAATCCTTTTGTCTCTGAACACAAGAGGAATTAACCAAGACTGGAATAAGCTCTAAACTGCCGAGTGCCTCACCATCTGCACTTGGATCATCCACAGCACACCTACTTGGACTGTGAACAAGTACATGTCCTTTCCATGGAAACTGGAATGGTGATGCAGAGAATGGGAATGCCTAGGTCTCATCCTGACATTTAATCATGACAAGTCTGCAAAGTACTCGTGAAACATGCGACTTCAGTGTAACTGGGATCTCTTTTTTGGTCTCACTGACTGGCATGTTTTGCTGCTTTTTCTACAGGCAAGCTTTTTTTGGAATTTATTATAATCTCAAAATGACAGAAGTTACTCTACTACCTGCACTGAGCAATACTCCAGCCCTATTATTTGCTGGAGCAGCTCCAGCAGGATCTATCAGACAGTATGGCTTAGCCCTAGTCTTCTGAAAATACCTGTTTTGGCAAGTAATTTCTATTTCCACAGTTGCTTGGGAGAGGAAGTGTTTGGTGCTTTCTCATCTGTTTGAAGCAGCAGGAAAGGTACATACTTACATGTGAGGCTTGTCTCAACATGCAAATGTTCTGCCAGGTACTTTGAGGGAGATAAAATGGCTTTATTCAAAGGGAGGCTTTATTTCAAATAACCCATTTCAGAAAGAAAGTAGTTTACCAACTTGTCACTTGTAGTCTTCACTATTTGAAGTGCCTTTCTGACAAGAAACTTCATATAACAACTGAAATAATTTTGACTCCTTCCTCAAGCTTGTTAGGAGAAGACATAGGCAAGAAAGAATTTTTATCCCCAAGGGAGACTTCTCTACAAGCCTTCGGTGAAGTCCATCTTATCTTGTAATGACATCTGTGACCAGTTTGCTAGTCTGTTACTGTAACTATGCTTACATAAGCTACCAAAAAGAGTGGAATTTGTTTGTCTCGCATTGTTGGGTACCACTTGCTCAAAAAAACCCAATAGTGCCACCCATATTTAAATTAAACTGTCCACCATTCCTTCGTCCATCTCCTGTACTCTTCACTCGAATATTTTGGAATAGCAAGGAAATTGCAGGAGTCAAAAGAAAGCTAATATAACCTCTTTTATGAAAAAGGATAAATATAATCACTTAGTTACCAAGGTGTATTGATCTGATATGAATCCCAGGCAAAAGAGTAGAAAAAGTGATATTCTTTTCACTTATAGCTTTGAAGGACAGGATTATAAGTAATGCAAATCACTGATGGTTAATGGAAAAAAGATCCTGTCAAAGAGACCTTGACATGCTGGTTTTATATATTTTGGAGGTTACAAGTTTGTCTAAAGGAAATAGGCTTAATAGTGTATTCTACTGAGTGAAAACTGAAGCTATTTCATGTCTGCCAACTCAAACACCTCTTTTATGTTACCTGCCAGGTTTGCTAGTTAGCTCCAGATGCTAGGCAACACAGTGGTAGATAGTTAGAACAGAACGTACCACATCATATGGTTTGCTCATATATGAACATAAGTTCATACCTATGTCTTACCCACTGAAACGTTTTTGTACCTGTCATATAGGTGTGATGAATGTCTTCCCAACAAATTTGTGGTGGTGTTTAGATCAGTACTGGCCCAGACTGTAAGCAGCTGCTTCTGGGTTCACTGTGAAAAGATTTCTAAAAGATGGAGTACTTAGAAGAGTCTTATCTGCTCAGAAAATACCGATGAGTATCTATCTGACGATGAGTATCTATCTGACGATGAGTATCTATCTGACGATGAGTATCTATCTGACGATGAGTATCTGTTTTTCTCTTTCTTGCTCAGTCGCTGCAATGGTCTGCAATATGTGTGGGTGTTCCCTTACCTTTCTCTCTCCTCCCTGACCTCCCCCCACACCAAGAAAGAAAACCAAGGGGGAACTTTTTCCTACAGTAGAAAGTAGAAACAGAATTCAGAAGTGGTCTAAAGAACTGTGAATATCTGGAGAGCTACATGATTTTGTACAGCTTCCATATTTTTACCAATGGAAAAATTTGTTTTCCTATTGATAACTTACCTTGACACACAAACATTCAATCTTTCTCTTAAAATAAAACTTTGAAACCAAAGAAATGCAAATTAAGTTTACTTGTTCAGAAGTGTTGGTAGTCAGAATGTTGTTTAAATATAGCAAATTTGTCAACAGTACCCTAAAATACCTAAAAAGGCTCACTAAGCATGTTTGTTAGATTAATTCAGAGACAGCACAAAGAGGATTAAGAGTTCTCCCAGGCCATCTTAAAGAGCTGTATGACTAGTGCTTTTTTGGGTATGGTATATATATGTAATGCATCTGTCTTCATGTTCATTGCAAATTTATGTATTAAATCCACCAAAATGGTGGATTTATGTATGGTGGATAAATGGTGGATAAATCCACCTCCTGCTGGAAAACTATGAAACTGCTGGAACACTGAAACTGGGCATTTCTGTTTCTTTCCATATGACTCATCACTTTGTTTGCCTAATTTAAATGTTTTACACCTCATTAATTGCTTGTGATTACATTGTGTGTCTTGATTCTTTCTACTTTGTTTGTACTGGACAATATGAACTTTGTTTTATTTGTCTTTTTGCATTTTGAACTTTGGTACAGACTGTTCTCTGTTACAGCTCCTTGTTCCATCTACAACAGGGTAAGATTCTTCCAGACATCAGCATGTTGCCTAAAAATCAAGAGGGGGGCTTAATGTCACATTATCTTCCCTACTTCTCTTGTAATAAATGTAATGAAGACTTGACTGCTGTGAAAACAGAAGACTGCCAGCTGTGCCATATGCATGTTATCTAGTAGTGTGAAGAGAATCTCTTGTATAAGTTGCAGTCAGAGGATGCTGACTGGATCTTTCAAATTAATTATTGAAAATGGCATGAAAAACACAAGAGGAAGAAATGCAAAAAAAAGTCACCAATTATAATAAAATATTTTGAGGAGTCTCTGAGAAGCAGCTTTTAAAAATATAAAACAACAACAAAAAAACCCTAATTTATAAACTACTTGTTTGTCAGTGCTGTGGCCGGAACTCCATATGAGAGTTGCCTTTGTAGAACCCTTTGTCTTCAGCCTCTAGCAGTTCCAGCTCACTTTGTTCTTGCACCCCTCCCCTTTCTTTTTGTTTTCCCTCAAAGTACAGAGATGAAGGTCAGCTCTGTGCTCTGGACCATATGTCTGAGTGATTGCTTCATACTATACATCTATTGCTTTTTTCCCTAGCTTCTTTTACAAATTCATAGTTCAAAAACAAACTCACTCAAAGGCTTTGAAAGTTTGTAATTGCAATATACTAATGAGGAAACCTCAATGCAAAAAGGCATTATCATGTTGGTTTTTCCAGATGCTGCTAACAGATGGAATTTCTTACTTTTTTATTTTTCTGCTTCAGAAATTGATTTTAAAATAAGATATTATTTCAATGCCTGTTTGCCCTGTGTATTCCTAGGGCTTTCTCTTGTATGCCAGTTTATAATGGAGATCATCATTCTGCCTTCTGTCGTATGCTACCCAGCTTGTAGATAAGATATACATGTAAGACTTTATTAGATAGAATATGTATATCTGTTAGTAGCAAAATACATAGCAGTGTTTCTCTTTCAACTACCACCAAGCTCAAGGCCAAAGAATGTGTGTTCTTGCAAATTGAGGAGTTAAATATGCAAATCTTCATCTTCTCTTGAGAAATTAAATATTTTTTGACTGTACAGGTAAAATCTGATGAGAATTCAACCAGTGAAAATTCTCCAGTAAAGTTAATTAAAGCTGGTATCCTGAGAACGCTTTGCATTAATTTTGTATCAGATTATGCTTCTACTTTCTGCAACCTTAATTAATCAAATCTTAATGGTTACTCAATCTGTAGCACTGTTTTGGGCTTAAAAGATATCAAGGGGCATGTTCCTAATTGAATATTGGGATCTGGGGAGGGGAGGAGTAGATATTGGTCCCTTTTTCCAAAGCGGAAATAGACTCTGAAATCTGAGCGGGGAGAAGGGAAAGAGGTAAAGGGCAGCTTGTTCTTCAGGACAAGAAATGGCAGCAGAAGGCAGACAGCAAAGTAATTAACAGGTCTTTCTCCAGAAGAGAAGGTGGCCTTTACTGTGCCTAATTACACAGACTGTAATTTAAAACATGCTGTCTTGATCTCACAGTTGGATCTTTCAGTGCCTGGTTCATGCAGGCAGTCTGCTTAAGTTTTAGGCCTGTGAGCAGATATCTAGGTAGTCTTTGCCTGAGACCACAAGCTGAGAGGACAGATTGCCTTGTGAAGAGTTAGAACTCTCATCCTTTGTGGATTAGTGTTGTAGATTAATCCTTTGTAGATTAATGACTTTGGCCTGTAATGTTAATGTTTTGAATTGTACCAGGATACAAAGGAGTATCAACTTTAGTCTAAACCTGGGCTGTTACCCTCCAGCAAGTAGAGCGCTAAAATCTGATTTTATAAACTCTGTGCAGATGTGTGATTAAAAGGAAAATATCTAGTTAGTTGTATTGTATATCAGGAACAAGCAATTCTAGAGTAGGCCAAACTGATGTCAGGGAATCGTCTTGCCAAAACTCAGTTGTGTATATAAGTTGAGGGCTGTATTTCACCTATGACATGGTGACAGTGACAACTTTTTAAACTCACTAATCATGGATTAAGCAATGTTTCTGTCAACCAGTACCCTTTGCTTCTACAGTGCTTTTAATGGGCTCTTGAGCCAAGAAAATATCTGGGAACTACATGTACCTTTTAGGAGACTGAATTCAAGACTGTAATCTTTCCTAATTTTACTTAAAAACTATAAGCACCTAGAACTGCTGGCCAGACTCTTTCTATGTGCATACCATCTGTCTCTCACCTAAGACTGTTTATGATCTGGTGACTAGGACTCTCTGATCCTAAACTCACTAAGAATGAGGCAGCAGTGTGCTATTGCAGTCATTGGGATCCCTGTGTCCAAAAGGGTTACTGACATACCAACTAAAGTTTAGCAGACGCTACCAAAACCATTATGAGGATGGGGCACATGATGTACAAGCAGGGGCTGAGGGAACTGGATTTGTTCTGTATGGAGAAGGCACTACAAGGAGATTTAACTGCACTACCCAAGGAAGGGTTATGGAGATGATGTAGACTTTTCTTGGAGGTGTACAACAAAAGGGTAGGTGGCAATCGTCACAAGTTGCAACGCGAGAAATTCCAACTACATGAAAGAGAAATCTTTTACTGCAAGAATGGTTTAGCACTGGTACAAGTTGTCCAGAGTGCCTGGGGAACCTCCATCCTTCGAGATACTCAAAATTCAGCTGGAGTCCCTGAGCAACCAGACTGAAGTTTGAAGTTAGCCTAGCTTTGAGCAAGCAGTTGTTGGACTTGATGGCCTCCTTGATGCCTCTTCCAGCCAAAGTTTTCAATGATACAAAGAGATCTGTTGATTTATTAGGTATACCTATACAGACCTAGCAGTCCTGACTCAGGGTCTGAGTTTAATACCTTCTGTGTGGAGATAGGAAAGAAGAGAATCTCATTGCTCATCTTCCATATAATATCCTCATGTCAAGGAAGGAGGAGACCTGGGCTCCAGACTGTCCTCAACCTCAAGGAACCTGAACCCATGTCCAAGCAGAGGACAGAACCACCAGTATAAAAGATATGTTGAAACTGGTTTATTGTGTACAAGCACAATTGCTTTCCTTCTGGTCCTGTGCCTTTTTGCAGACAAGAGGATGTCTGACTCTGTAGTCTTATGATTTGTACGCTGAAAACCAGAAATCCTCCACTTCTGGATTATGCTCCTTAGATTATTTTTGTTGTTTTTAATTGACTTGAGTAAAATATATGAGCAGTTCCGGAAGTCCTTCTAGCTCTAGGTGTTATACACAAGACAAGCTTTTCTGTCACTCAATGCTTATTTCACAGGAATAAGCTGATGTAAGATCATGCAAGAGACAGAGCTTCAGTTAGACCTGCCCCACATAAAGTGTCCAAATGCAGCAGAACAATACTCAAGTGCCAAGACGATATGGTTCTCAAACTTCTACATGAGGAACAGAGCTATGGCAAGCTGGTATTCTCCTGAACCTGTAAGACATGACCACAGTGTTCTTTGTGAAGAGATTGCTTTTGTTTTCATTATGCTGCCATGCAAAGTGAAATTCTCACTAAGACAATGAGATGCAAACAAAATAAGCAATTCCATATTTAGGCATTAATGTGTTTGTCATTGTTTAGTGTACCTTACTCTGGTGCAGAAAAACACATATATGTGACAACAGGCATTGCAAACTAAACTTATCCTTCTATCAAATCCACCCACGTAGAAGATATTCAAGAAAAGCTCCATCACATGCTGAAATCTGTGAAATCTAAAGGAACCCTGGGAAGTAAATTAATTTACATTAATAACTGTATATCATTCCAACTGTACTGGTGTGGGACAAGAAACAACAGAAATCAAGCAAAGAGTGTAGAACTTCATGACTCTTGGTTTTTTGTGTTGTTGGGTTTTTTTTTTTTTTTATTGTGAATGTTGCCAACACTGTTCTAGGAGACCTTGTAGCTTCCTCTCCTGAAGTGCATTCACTTTCAGTAACTGCCAAAGTCTTTCTGCACAGGCTTGTTAAGGAAAGCTAGTGGAAAATACTTCTGTTCTGGATAGAGAAAACACCTTTTTTTTCCTGAGAATCAGGAAAGATGGTATATTTGCCAGCATTGTTCCTAGTATCATAACATGAAGTAATCACTATATAGAGCACAGGGTTTTTGTCTAATCATCCTGCAGTATTAGAGTTTATACTTTGCTTTTACCTATTTATAATTCTTGCTTTCTTACAACAAAATCAGCATAGGATTATAGCTACTAAATTCTATGCTGATCTATTTGGTGTTAACCAAGATCAAGACAAGATTTTCAAGACTTCTTCACAGCAAATAGAAATAGCCTTGCAATATAGCATGTTTTTGTCTCTGTGTTTTTGGGGAAAAGATATTCAGCCTTATAACAGTATACTGAGAGTAATTTTCTTAAGCATGTGAGCTGACTTAAAGCTACTTATTCTTCTAGAAATACCTAATCAGCCCTTTGTTTCAAAGAAAGAACCTTCTCTTTATCTAGTATCAGGCATGGTTCTGTCTCTGGAGCTCCTCTGCCCTATTGTTGTTTTAGAGTGCCCAAGATTAATAGGAAGAATGCAGAAGGAAGAACCTAATATGAAGCTGAACGGAGCAAAAATTGTCTGAGTTGTAAGATTTAGCTCTGAAATACTTGATTAGTACTGTTGTAGCATCTGAAAGACTTAACGCTATGCAGCTTCATAAAAACTTTACGCAGTAACATTAGAGCTCACTGAAGTATTTGATTACATGCTTAATAATCAGACTAAAACAGTTTGCCTTTGTTGGCAATGTAATCACCATCTGTATTTAATCAAATTAGAGGTGGTGGTTTGTTTTGTTTAGCTTATCTGGTGGGGGTGTTTTTGTGGTGGTCTTTTTGGTTTTGTTTCTTTTTTCTTCAAGTTATTTAACTGGAAATTTGACTGAAAGTGTTTCAAATAAGCTTCGTTGGTTAAGAAGCATTTCTTTGGTGTTGCATGTGATGAGTGGGAGAGGTGTGGTTGTGTTTTTCCTGGGAGTGTGGGGGGTTTGTTTGTTTGGTTTTTAAAAAATAAACAAACCCCCTTCTTTCTGCTTATATTCCTAAGGTGAATACAGTGTCTGCCTTTTTCTGTGCTACTGTTTTTGTCATGAGGATGGCATAGCTCTTCATTTTAATATCCTTATGTTTTCAAATAATATCCTCTTTCAGTTGTCAGACTCTGAGAGTCTACACACCTTTACACACGCTCTGCAGTCCCGTTGTATCCCGTTTTTTTTTTTTGAAGAAAAGAAAAAAAACTCCTTCTATATTTATTTTTTTGTGGGGAAAACTTGATTAAGTTTGGTTTTACTTTCTGTTGAACCCATTAGCTTTGGTAGTCCATTAATGGTATACAGAGGTATGCCAAACAGGAGAATAATTTACTTAAAAATAGCTTTAATGGACCTAAGAATCATCATGTTATGTAATGTGGAGTTTCAGGAAACAGCCAAATTCCCTTTGACTTTATAAGTTTGCCTCATTTGGCATACAAGTCAAATGGCTAAAGGATTTGTAGTTATTCCCAAAAAACACCTTGGCACATGTAGATCACTGCTGTCTGGATACAGATGTGTTATTCCAGTAATGACATCATGCAAAATAGCTCTGTGGAAAGGAAGGGACACATGTCAAGACATGTGGATTCAGTGGTGCTTCACACAGAAGTGAAGTGCCCAGAGTGTGTGAGTCTTCATTCAAAGGTCAGCTCTGGGGAAATAGTTTTCTATTTTAATTAGCCTTCCAGATTATTGTGTTGGGTTTTTTTTTTCCTTTCAGTGTTTTGCATGTTTAAACTTTTAAAAAAGTTTATATTCAGTAATTAATAATAGAATTAAATATTTAAAAATGTCATTGATTTTAATATTTGAGTATTAGTATTTGAATAATCCCTGTAGGGGAGTTGAGCAAGAAGAGTGGCAAAATACAGAAGGGGGAAAAAATCTTTCTTGATTCTGAAAGTCATACTTAAAGACATTTCTGACAAACGGTTAACAAGTAAATTGCTTAGGGGGAGGAGGAGCATTTTGGAAAGAAAGATTTAAAATAGAAAGACACTGAGGCTGAGCCGGGTATAGTTAAGATCTCTCTCATCTGAATGTTATTTCACTCAGACTGTGCTGAAAAGTGTTTCTGAAATTAAGATACATATTGTCTTTCCACTTTTAGTTCAGCTCTGATTTCATTGGAGTCTATGATGAAAACAAATATGGAAGATTATCTGTTAGGCAAACATCAGCACTATTGGAAAATAATGGTGCTGTTTCTATGGATCATGAGAAGGCTGTAGGTATAAGTTATGTAGTACCAATGGAAAGTTTTGCTCAAGGGAAGGGTAGAAAAGGTCATTTTTGGTGGTCGGGATGGCAAATTTCAAAGACATTGCACTAAAAGTTAAAATTTACTTACCGAAAGGTTGCCTGTGAAGCACCTGTTCAATGAAGCTTTTAATCCAGTGTAAATTGGCATGTTAGAAGATGTGGGCATTAATTGCCTAGTAGTAGAAAGAAAAATGTCTGTCTTCTCCCCCACACTCCTTTCTTCCCTTAATGTTTTTTACAGTATGGGTGAATTTCTGACTTGGCTGAAATCAGTGGGTTTTTTCATCAACTTCAGGTCTTGAAGTTTGCACTATGTCTTCAGATTTCATGGGTGGTGTCCTACGTTTCAACATTACGTCAAATTTTCAGAAGTGATAAGAGGCTTGGGCTTGCTAGTTTATTTCACTACTTATCCCAAGATACTTTTTAAAAACATTGGTTCTTACTAATTTCTGAAGCATGAGGTCCTTTGTAGTATCTCATATTGGTCACCTGAAACTGCAAATACGCATCTCTACATACTGTATTCATTCACCTAAACTTGGCATGTTACTTGCATATGGGCAAGTGTCATCTTTTTACTATTGTTCTTGTAGAGTATTTAATTTTTAAACAAGCTAATCAATGCTTAGAGTTAACCCACAAGCAAACATGTCACCTCTTACAATGTGCTTGCATCCTTGGCACTTCTTGCTTTTCTGAGAGGCATTAATTCAACTGAATAATGTGGTGTGATCTTGAAAAAAACCTCATAATTTTGTTTTTATAGAGAATGCTATCTTGGAAGTAGCCTGTAGGCTTGAAAAGCCGGTGTATATACTACTCCTCTACCTTTCCTGGTACAGAAACCTAAAAATGTCAAAGCTAATCTCATGTTTAAGTTATTTAAAATAACAGAGAAAAGATTCCTCATCCTCCCTTATGTAAAACAAGGGCTTCAGTCTTGGGGAAAAACACATTGCTTCTGGTGTCTATAAAAGTCATGGCTATAATGATCATGACCTTTGAGAGCACTGAGATTTTCTTGGTCTGTGATAGTGAAGACTGGCGAGTAGAGAATAGTGCCTTATTATCTATCTCTCATGGTATTAACATACTTGCCACATAGCCTTCGCTTGGAAAGAGCCTGCCTCATATCAGCTGTGAGATATCAGGGACGTGTAACGGATGAGATCATCGTGTGCCTGTGATTTCCCAGTCTGAAGTGAAAGAAAGTGACAGAAGGGCAGTGTCAGCAATTAGTGAATTTTAAGACACTGGAAAGCATATTAAGTGCTTCTCATGGCCATTTATAGCCATTTAGTATCCTTGTGATGAATATGAATTGTATAGGTGGGTATACTGGGTGTTGGTGTCCAGGTGTTGGAAGTGAGGTGGCTGCAGGGGTGGCCTTTGTGAGGAGAGGGCCAGGACTGCCCCATGACAGACACAGCTGGTTCTCGTCGGCTCCATGGACCCACTGCAGGGCACAGCTGAGCCCAGCAGCCAAGATGGTGGCGCCTCTAGGAAAACATATTTAAGAAAGGGGAAAAAAAATGCCACACAGGTAGAGGAGGAGGAAACAAAAAGAGTGAGAAACAGCAGAGGGAACACAAAGGTTGAAGAAGAAGAAGAAGGAGGAGGAGGAAGAGGAGGTGGTGCTTCAGGCACCGGAGCAGAGATTCCCCTGCAGCCTGTGGAGGAGACCATAGTGGAGCAGCTATTTGCCTGCCAGTATGTGCCACACCGGAGCTGCCTGATATCTCCTGAAAGAACTGCAACCTGTGGAGAGCCCACGCTGGAGCCCGTGGGAAGAGCCAGTGGGAAGGACCCGTGCTGGAGCAGGGGAAAAGTGTGAGGAGATAGAAGCAGCAGAGAGGAACTGATGTGAACTGATCTGAGTGCACCCTCCCATTCCCCATCCCCTGGGCTGCTGGGTGGTGGGGAGGAGGTAGAGCAGCCAGGAACTGAAGGAATGAAGCTGAGCCTGGGAAAAAGGAGGGGGGTGGAGGGAAGGTGGTGTTTTAACTTGTCTTTGCTTCTCACTATCCAAAACTAATTCAATTGGCAGTAAATTGATTTTCCCCCAAGTCAAGTCTGGTCTGCCAGTGCTGGTAATTGGTACCAGATCTCCCTGTCTTTATTTCAACCCCCTGGCTCTTTCATCTTATTTTCTCACCCCTTCCTGTTGAGGAGGGGGAGTGAGAGAGCAGCTGGGTGGGCATCTGGCAGCTAGCCGAGGTCAACCCACCACAGGTGGTTCTTTAAAGCTAATTATTTTACGTACCAAAAGATAATTTTTTAAAATAGACAAACATTTGGAATATGAGGCAGTTCTTGTACAGCTTATAGAAAATCTACTAAGCTCACAGACCCTACTGCTAAGTATGTCCAGACACAAGTAGTTATGCAGATGGAGTGAATATTTAACGGTACCCATCTCAGCAGGTATATCTATGTATATTTACATGGATAGATGAGGTCATTTTCAAAGTTCCCTGACCCTGAACACTCAAACTGCTGTATATGAAACCTTCCTGGTATCTACTAATTTTCCCTGGTATTACGGTCCTTCCCATGTTATCTAGGTCCAAAGTTGGACAGTTTTAGTTGGGATGGGGTAGAGGCTTACAGCTAGCTGTCAGCATCCCAAGGTCTTTGCCAGGAGAAATAATGGTTATAAAGGAGGTTTCTTGCTCTTCTTTGCCAGGAGGCACTTGGTATTGATTGTTTCTTCCTGCTCAGTCTTAAGAGTCCACTTGGGTTTATTTTTATGCACTTTCTTACAGTGGTCTGCCTATATGTCTTTTCTCTTCATTGGTTCTCAATTACTTAATTATTTTTTTCTCCTTATTTCTGAAGTTTAGTTTTTATTTGAACAAGGTGCTTCTGTAGTGACTGTAAGAGATATGTGTGTGTTTTTCTATTGCTTTAGACTTGGAGCAATGTCTTTTATATAGTTACCTTCTTCCTCTTTGAGGTTATACCTGCAGCTTGCCTTTTATGGAAAAAATGGTATCCAGAAACTCAGATCTGTGGGTGATTCTTATTCTTGAGAAGGTTTTTTCCTTTTGCCAGGGTTTCAGAATTTGAAGTCTTAGGAAATATTCTACCCACATATGCATTCTTACTGTAAGCAGACAGCTGGGACTTCCTTTCATTATCCATAATACACCAGCAGGTAGATAAAAGGAGGGATTATGTGCTTTGCATGGCCTCTGAAGGGTCAGGTAAGCTATTAAGGTCAAGTATGGAAGTACTTGTGGTCTGACAACATGAATTCCCCTCAGAAACTTTGTACAGTAGTAAGGGTTTCTGTAAGTTCTTCTCTTTCTGCTCATACCTGTGTGTTAAGGCTCATATCCAGAAACCATGGCTTGCACTTTATTGCATTTTGTTGTTTTTATGCATGTAGAAAGAACTGTATGTTCAGATTCTTCTTAGGTTCTTTTAACATTTCTTAGTACTCAGCAACTGCTGTGAAAGGGAGAATTGCAAGCTAGAATTAAGAGCTTGAGCTGCAGAAAATATGTGTTAGTTTGGTTGGATAACTTTTCTTGGCATGAGTATAAAATGTCTACTGTATGCTTTTTTTAATAAGCCATCTCTTACAGTGATGGAGCAATTTGTTATGGTTGGCTGAAATCAATGAGTTTTGAGAGCGCCAAGGAAATTCTACTTTGTTTATATGCTTCCGCCACCCCCTCTTGTAAGTTGCCCACCCTGTTATCTGCCTCCATTTGGCCCTTTCTTCTTTTAGATGAAGAATTGGGACATTAGAGGGATAAGAATTAAGTATTTGAGCTTTAGTTTGGCTTGAAATTGGGGACAAAAGCAATATTTGACCCTCAGATTCAGAGCTTTAACTAGCACTGATTTTAAGTAGCTGTGGTTTGCAGAGCCTGTATCTTCCTCAATTGCTGTTGCGTATCATATTCGTCAGGGTACCTGGGCTTGCATCTAGAAATGCATCTTAAATCTGAGTGTCATGGACAGATTGTGTAATGCAGCGCAATTGCTAATTAAATATTAGTATATGCAAGCCATTTTTTAGTTTCCATCTGGTACCAGCACATGGAAACTTGTCAGCTTTGTCAGATTTTTCAATCTCAAGTGTTCAAAGTGATCCTAGGTCACAAAGGATTATTCAGGAAGAAGGGTGGTTGGTTGTTTTGCTTTTTTCCTCTTTGCTTAATTAGATTCTTTTTTAAACGCGGACATTCAAAAGAGGTCGGTAAGGTTCCCATCTTCAGACTTACCATGGCAAATGTGAGGGCTTTCTTTCTGTCTTTTTATGTTAGAAATTATTTGACCTGTCTTTTAAACACCCATAAATACTGCAAAGTGTAAAATGCAAACTGAACATACTACAGGATTTCCCCATTATAAAAGATTTCCTTATTAATGCTGTTCTCTCCTCCAGCTGATCATGCATCACTTCCAGGTTTTAGACTGTTTGCTTACCATAAAGGAGATACTTCCAAATGTTGCTGCTCTTCAGATCGTCACCTCTTTGCTTTCAAAACAGTATTGATACCAATTTGAGTCTGAGCTGTACTTTTTATGTGGTTTTAAACAATAGAGACTTAAAATGCATCACTCTGGGAGAGTCACACTTGCTAAACCTTGCTGAATCACGTTCTTGGATAGCTTGGCTACTATGTGTGTATGTGGGTACTCATATGGATATGGAAAAATTACCTCTTTATACCACCTCATGTGTTTGTTTTTGAAAAGCCTATTCCTGTGCCTACCACACCCTATTCTTTTTCAGAAAAAGTAATCTTTGACTTAGGATCTTGCAAACAATATAAAATTGCTGCTCTCTTCCTCCTCTTCCTTTAAAAGACTGCAGGTGGACTTGCCTCTGCAGGGACCTTAATTTAAACCTTGTTCCTATTTTCTCTGGGTCTGGGAAACATCTTTCCTCTCTGTACCTCAATTCTGGAGTGACACACAGCTATCCATAGACATAATTGGTGCTGAGCATGCTAAGGTGGACAAGGTAGAGAAGAGAATATGAGGTAAAATATTTCCTTTCATTAAAGTCTCTTTTGTGCTATTAGACCTCCTTCCTTTGATCCCTCAGCCTGGTGCATAGTAAGGCATTTGGCCCTCTAGGGTTGATTGATGCTTTAACAAGAGCCCTGTGTTTATATTGCCCTACATATTGTTACAGAAATGAATTAACTTAATATTTGCAAATAAGCCAGTAATAAGAAAACAAAACACACTGGTCCACTCTTGCAGCAGCAGCACTAGAAGGCTGTAACAAGAAAAATGCTGTTTGAGGCTGGAAAGATTGAATATTTCACAGGACAGTTTCTCCAGGCTGCTCAAAGGTACCTCAAAAAGTAAATGCAGCCCCAGTTCACGGCATCTGTAATGTCATTTTTTAAATGTGGAACATTGTCCTAAAGAGTTCTGAAATAAACTTATTTTATAATGAATTGCAGCATGGAGTATTTGCATATATGTTCCTTCTGTTGAGCTGATTAAATTTATAATAGACTTCATATAAAGAGGGTTTATTTTTTTCTGACCGGTGGCTTATTCTACATTAAATAGAGAAATTTTTTTCCCCTTGAATGAAACAGAGTAAGACAAACAACAATTAAGATTATTTTTTTTCCTTATAAATATATGGCTCTCATATACCTAGAGAACATGTGGCAAACATATAGCAATATTTGAGATATTTACCTCCCTGTGTTAATGCAGGAGGTATGTCCCGAATTTTGCAAGCAATAACATTGTTTTTTTGTCATCTTGGGTAGCTACCAAAACTTCCCAGGTGACCACGGTCTAATATTGTGGTGATAATATCAGTGGTCCATTATAAAGAAACAGTAAAATATTCCTGCTGAAACAACTCTAAAAAAAGCACATTAGAGACGATTATTTCAGGAAGCCCTAAGTAGGCTATGCTGTTGCATAGCAACAGAGCCAGGCAGTCCTTAGACTCTAAAGTAGTCAGTGTACACATGGGAACAGAATGCAAAAATGATGGAAACCTTGAAAAACGTAAGGCTGAGACTAAGAGGAAACCGAAATGAAATGATATGCAATATAAAATGTGAATTTATCGTGTGAGATATAATAAATTGAACTGCTTTTAAGGTACAAAAATTGAAATGCTGTCAGCCAAATTATGCTGCCTTTTTTTTTTTTTGTAGCTCTTAGATAATAATTAAAAGAAAGGCAGAATGTCTGGTGGCTGGGAAAACTAATTCAAATGTAAAGTAGATGTTAAATGCCTGCCACAGGAAAAAATTTGCATGGAAAAGTTAATTTATTATTGACAAGTCAAAAAGTTGACCAAATATAACATGAATGAAATACTGATTAATGTGAGGTTCAAATACATATGTTACTAAAAAGCTGCTTGTCTTATGTTCACGGGTCTCCAGGCTGGCCCAGTGGTATTTATCTTTGCAAATACTGAAAAGTATAGTGTCATTGGGGTTCTTCTTGGCAAACTCCAAGCTTGCATGTGAAATGTGACATCTTAGCAGGAGCATATTATACTATAGCAGCTTTGTTTTTGCAAGAAGTAATCTGATTTTATTAAAGCAGAGGTAGGAACCAAGATTTAATACTTGCTAAGACACAGTTGTGGATGATCTTGATATCAAAAAAGGCAAATCCTTTCCTTCCAGTACTGTTTTTGCCACTGCCCAAGGAGAAAGAGTAATAAGCTCAAGCTTTTCTGTTCTGGATGCTGCAACACATACTTTCATGATGAGTCATGACTGCATGATTTTAAAAGGTAGTCACATGCAGACAGTTGAGCTATTCCACCAGAACCTGCTGAAAAAATATGTGATACAACAAATTTTGCATCTGTCTAGTAGCTTACAATGTCTTAAAGATTTGAGGAAAGTGTCTTGGAGGGGGACAGTTGTTCTTTAAATACTAAGGAAGAGTTTAAGAATAGCTAAACTGTGCAGCATTTAGATATCTTGAATACTTGATAGCTAGACTACATGTTGTACTGAAACATTGAAGAATCCTAGCAAATAGGTCTGGAAGAAACCTCATGAAAATGCTGGTGCATCCTCCTGTCCACACAGGATAATGTATAGCCTAAGTTTTAAATGCTGACATGATACTGTTATCTAGCCATTTTCTTTTTGCTGCTCTAACTGCATGCTTTCCCTTTGAAATGCTTTTGTTACCTACAAGCTGCTGTTGTAGATGCTGTAAACATATCAATCAAATTGTCAGAATGCAGAACATCACAAAATGCAAACTTTAGTTAACTTGGGAATGGGAGTAGTGTAATAGGAAGGGTAACTATTAAGCCAAATCTCTTGCAGTGAGATAAGAAGAAAGAAGTCTTCTAAGACAACCTCATGCATTGCAATTTCAGAGGAAAATGGGTATTGCAATGATATGAGTATTGCCTGGAAACAAAGTATGCACCAAAATTGTGTTAGATCTTGGTTCAACAGTAAGCAGTGGAAATACTCTGTGTTCCAAGGATGGAAAATTAAAATATTTAAGATGGAGTCCTCCAGGAGGAGGAAAGTGATATCTATTTTCTTAGTAAATAGGTTCCACAATGTTAAAAGCAGTCTTTTTAGTGACTAGTAAATACAAAGATACCATACAAAGAATTAGTATAAAATATTGTTAAGCACCTGACCAGGTTATCTTCCCATTGTAAGATGTCTGAGGCTTTCTCCCCCTCCCATAAAACATCTTTTCAGTGAGCCAAACCCCTCATTCAAATCAATGGTCCTGTGTGAAGTCCTTGAGTCAAGTTAGCCCACCGGGTACCTCTTGGTAGAGCAGCTGGAGGGGTCCACCACAGTCGAAGCTATCTTTCTGGTTGTACAGGCTTAACTGGTTCCTCTAACTGAACTCTGAGTTCTTTAAGGCAATTGCTACTTCCTCCCTATCTCCATCTGCTTCTTTTCCTCCTGGTCTTGTCCTCCAGAGAGAGTACCCTTTTGGATGGTATCTCCCCACCTGAAATCTTCACGCCCATATCGTGGTTTTGTGATTCCATCATATTCCCCCAACCCAGCACAGGCTGGTCTTGGCAATGCTAGCTAATGCCTTCTTGCTAACCATTACCTTTACTGACATTTTAAAACAATGAAGAGCAAGGCTCACATTAGTTCTTACCCTAGCATAACAAGCTATGTATTTTATCAGATTTGGCATATATTAATATGGAGGAGATGGTCTATGTTTCTTGGCTGGTAACTAGCTAAAGATCATGAATTTTCATGTTAGTTTTATGGTTTGCTGTTAGGAATTGCAGCAACTATAATTTACTTAGGGATGTTTAGCCATTCAAATCTATAGTTCAGCTGAGTATTTCAGCCCTTATAAATGAATGGAGGTTGTCTTGCACCATGGAGCTATTTCTTAAAAAACACAGCTGGTTCCCATTTAACTGGAAAAGTACACAACAATGTACTGCATACTGTCTGTGTGCCATTTCTTGTTTGATTTTTTTTTTCTATGAGAATGAAGTCTTTTTTTACTTTGACCTTGAAAGCATTAGTACTAGTAAAGTAATATCTAGCAAGATGTATATCTGCAGGGGGGAAAAAAAAAAAGATATGGAGGGGAATAGGTCTTATGTGGATAAGCATTTTATATATTCTGAATTTAAAAAATTCAATGGACCAGACTCCTTTTAGGTCATCAAGAGTAGGATCAATGTAACATAATGCATGTGTAATAAAGACCTCTGCTCACCTCTCAGACTTTTTTTTCTATTCCGTAGGAAGAGATAAGCACATTGAAGGTGCTAGTTGCATTCATGCTAAAACAAATGTTTAATATGGATCAGATGAATCGCCTCATATAGGTACCTACCTACATATGTGCATTTAAAATTAGTCCAGTGAATCTCATTCTTAGCCCCTTCCATAGCATTAAGCTTCTGCCAAAAATTGGAAATCTGTTTGATAGGAAACCCTTTATCTGAGTGGCTTCCACATTATCGCCTTTGTACCACTGCTTGCTTATAAGGCTTATACTGGTCTGCCAGTAATTCACAAAACTATTTTGCTATCAGACTGTCGTGGTTTAACCCCAGCTGGCAACTAAGCCCCACACAGCCGCTTGCTCACTCCCCCCTGGTGGGACAGGGGAGAGAATCGGAAGAGTAAAAGTGAGAAAACTCATGGGTTGAGATAAAGACAGTTGAATAGGGAAAGCAAAAGCCACACACACAAGCAAAGCAAGGAATTCATTCACTTCTTCCCATGGGCAGGCAGGTGTTCAGCCATCTCCAGGAAAGCAGGGCTCCAGCACACTTAATGGTTACTTGGGAAGACAAACACCATCACTCCAAATGTCCCCCCTTCCTCCTTCTTCCCCAGCTTTA
The DNA here is from genome assembly GCF_035582795.1 of Mycteria americana. Lineage (NCBI taxonomy): Eukaryota > Metazoa > Chordata > Aves > Ciconiiformes > Ciconiidae > Mycteria > Mycteria americana. The sequence goes on from NC_134366.1 coordinate 142,536,257, forward strand.
TATGCTGAGTATGATGTCATATGGTATGGAATAGCCCTTTGGTCAGTTGGGGTCAGCTGTCCCAGCTGTGTCCCCTCCCACCTTCTTCTGCACCTGGCAGAGCACGGGAAGCTGAAAAGTCCTTGATTTAGTATACGCACTACTTAGCAACAACTAAGACATCCCTGTATTATCAACACTGTTTTCAGCACAAATCCAAAACATAGCCCCATAGCCCTACTATAAAGAAAATTAACTCTATCCCAGCCAAAACCAGCACACAGACCTTCAGTTAAAAGTTGGCTAAACCTATAATTTTTTCAGTTGAAAGTTGTCGTCTATAAGGATTACTGTGGCTCACAGCAGTTTGGCCCAAAATGTTTGCAGGCTACTGATCATGACTGTTCAGTGTTGTGTTCTTTTTTTCCCCATAAAGCTATATACATGCTGTTGTATGTAGCAGTGAATAGAGGAGACGTGGCTGTTACAAAAATAGTCACTACAGTGCTTATAACAAGTTCTCTAAAGAACAGACATCAGACACTCAGCTGTGTTTTCTAATGAGAAGTGTGTTGATCAATACCTTTAAAGCACGGGCTGTGCAGGCTGGCACTTGTTGACAGAAGTGTCTGAGAGCATGAATCGTGAATTAAAGGCAAGGTTAGGAAGATACAGAGATGCTTCATGAGCAAAGCCCACACAACTTCCCCCCCTCCCCTCCACTAAACGCCCTGATGCTAAGCAGACATCTACTCTACGTTTCTGCAGAAAGTCTTGGCTTTTTTGCACAAAGCATTTCCAGGCTGCCAGCCTGTTGTGAATCCTCAATAGACTGGGTTTTTCCAGTAAACCAGCAGCTGAGGAAGAACTCCTCTTTCCTGTTGAGGGGTGTATTTTGTGTCTTCATACTCTTCCATGGGCTTGCCTCTTGTGTCATCTCTCTGTTCCGAAAGGAGTGCTGCTGGATTGCCATATAGAGGCCCCAGTGAACAGGCTTTCCCCAAAGGCTGAAACCATTCCTTTTGAACAGAACACTGTATTTGTTCAGTATTGTGTTAACCCTGCTCCTTGGTTTGCAGCACCACACCATTCTAAACAAATAAACTGCAGTGCTGCATAACAGGTCTCATCCTCCCAGAACCCTATAACATCAGCCTTCCCACAGCTCAGATGGATGTGGGAAGCTCAGCAGGGCTGCCAGATGTGTGTCACATGAAGAGCTTGACAACTCCCATCTTGCTTGAGGCCCTCACCCATCTTCATGGTTATGAGGTGCTATAGCAAAGTTGTTCATAGAGAGTATCAGAGCATCCTGAAAAGTGATGCTTTAACTCCCTCGTTCCCTTCAGAAGCCAAGAGGTCCATTCACCAACTGCAAGTAAAAAAGTCACACAGCAATAGATGCCTCTCTTCTCAAACACGTTTGGTTGCCATTCAGTACTCTCTAGGTTGAGCAGTGACTAGTGATGGTAGATGGTAGCTTACCCTCTTCCCTAACACAGAGTCCCCATGTGGATACTTGTGATTTGTTTCCTGCATAGGGTGCTCATTTCAAAATATCAAAACATTTATTGTTATTTATAATTACTTCCAGTAACCTCATTAGTTGTCTGTGGGAATGACAACTTCTGTACTGTAGCTTTCCAAAGAACCAAGGCCTCTGTAGATTTGCTTCATTGATTATGTTTGCTTTTTTTTATTTGCTACTGTTATTTCACTGCCCACTTTTATGGAACAGTGGAAGATAAAACTGAATTTGTGAACTGAAATTAAGTGGTAGATGAGAGACTAAATCTTTATGGTCATAGGCATAATGAAATTTCCCTGAGCAAGGACATAGTAAGAATTTAACTATTTGGCTTTTAGTTTTGTAGATCTCTTTAGGTAAAACATAACTTACATAACACAGAAGGAAAACCTATTAACTGTCTTAATGAATGATCTCTTTGTATAGGTTATGAGCTGAAGGATATCCAACTTCATAGTGCTTTTTTTTAATGCAGATTTAAAACAGCTTCATAATTTTTTTTCTGGTTAAAAAAAAATCTCAGGTGGTCATTTTCTTTGTTGTTTCATTGTTTAACCAGTTGAATTGCCCACTAATTTCCATTAAGATCTTACTAGTCTTAGGAGTACTACATATACTATGTTCACAGTAAAAATATGTTAACCATCAAAAAGGTAAGTGACCTGTTCTACATTACTATTTTATAGAGGTGGTCGCTTCAGAAACATCAGACAGACAAAACTACATAAGGGATTTTCAAAGTGCAGATTAAAATACTGTCCAGCTCACATGGACATTTATATTTCCTTTAATTGGCTTTTGAGAGTTAATGCTAATTTCTTGCTAATTGGTGTGCAAAAGCAATACTATTGTATAGCACAACAGATACAATCTCTTGTGGAAGAAGTACACTTTTGTTAAATTGTTGCTCTGTTTCTGCTTTCAATGTAGCAGACCATTCATGAGATGGGGATCTAGGTACAGGTTGCTGTGGAACAGAGCTATCTCCTCACTGGAAAGAGCCCTGTCTCTAAGCTAAGGCTAGATTTGGAACCAAAATTTATTTTAAAAGCATAATTATACACCTTCTCTAAAGCAGACATGCTATTAAATGACAAGTTCTCTTTTTTTTTTTTTTTTTTTTGTTCCCTTATGTCAGCTGAATATAGATAATTATATTTAAACAATGTGCTGATCGTGATACAACATTTAGCGGCCAAAGCCTGGGAGAGTTTTATTTGAAAATCCCTTATTCAATGCCATCATTAAGCATATATGGAGAAAGAGGGGGAGTAAATGTTGAAGGATCGTACCTCTTAGCCTTACACTGCAGGTTTGCCAAGAAAATGGCAGCTCTCCTGTGCTAGCTAGCAACATATGCCAAATCCCATAGACAAGCCATGTGTCAAGTGCCCGTTCTTATTCTGTCTTCCTTTTAAAATAATAATAAATAGTGAAGGTACTTTAAATGTGCCTGGGCTTCTTTTAGGTAGCTAGTCCCTTAAACAGGCTAAATTCAACAGCCCTAGGTACTTCTAGCCCATAAACTGTGTAGACACTGATTTTTAATTCATGCTGGTATGCCACATAATGTCTGTACTTCTAAACTCTTGAGAACAATGGCACTGTGTAGCACCTTGTTTCACTGAATGGTTATGGAATGCAGTCAAATTGGGATTTTATTTGTGAAGCCATCGCTAACTTTTAGGGTTTTTTAAGAGTTCTTTCAATAAAACCAAAGTAGAAAGAAGGAGGAAAACAGTTGTAGAAATTTGACAGTTAGCTTCAGAAATTTGGGGGACAAGATTTGTTATATATAGTTTGGAAATGGAAAATTTAACACAGAAATTGGATTGTGGAGATCAAGGAGTATTCAGGGAACTTTCTGAAAACACAAATACTGATTCTTTCTGTACCTATTAAATCATGCTGTTCTTATGCTTTTTTTCTCTTCCTGCATTCTCTGGATACTAATTCTACTCCTCATGATGCTTACCTGTAAAACTTCTTAATTTGCATAGGATGTAGAAGTAGGCCTTTTGCAGGTGTAGCAGTATATGTTTTCCAGAATATTCATTAATAATACAGAGATGTCTTGTTACACTGGCTAAAATCTAAGATAGCAACTATGCCTATCTACCGTCCTCATCCTCCATAATTGTTTAGGTGCTTTCAACTAATTTTCAATACAGCTTTCTTTGGGAGGAAGGAGTTGGGAGGGGAAAGAGACAGAAGTCTAAGATACCCACATTTCTAGAAGTTTGATGAAACTAAGAAGCTGAGGAAAGGAAAGATGCCATCTGAAAATCCCCAGGGCTGTACTGCAAACTCTAACCCATTATCAGGCAAAGTGACTCTACATGGGGGGGAAAGACAAAGCACAGCTGGGGGGGAGACTTCAGATGGGATAGTATCTCATCAGTTACCAAGGAATCCAGCCCTGCAACAGCAGGTTTCATTACTCTTTACACTCACAGAACTGCTTTCTTTAGTTTGCTGATTCAGTTGGCAAGAAGCAGTAAGGTTTGCAGCCTTCTTGTTTCAGTTCAATACCATGTAGCACAGTATTGTTTTCGCAACTTAAAAAAAAAATATTAAGTTAGTAGAACTATTGGGACTGTGACCACAATCTTTAATACAGGAATATCTGTTAATGCAATTAGTTAGGAAATTTAAATTATGTTTCACAGAATTATTAGCAAATTCTACTCCTTCCACAGAGACTGAAGGAAAAAAAGGTTTTTTGGAGTGAATGGTAATTCCTTAATGACTGGTTCAGTGAATAATTACAGACTGCTGGGCATTGAGCCATTCATTGGAAGGGGAGCTCTTGGGTGATGTCAGTGGAGTTCCATATTTATGCAGTAATGTCTCAAGATAATGCCAATACAAAACAGAATGGTGTTTGACATTTAGGAGAAGACGCAGACAGGAAAACTTGGAAGTGTTAATAAATGTATGTTTGGTAACATTCTTTTTTGATCAGAATGTTGTTAGTAATGCCATATTGAGCCTATAGAAAATGAACTTTTAAAATAAAGTTCTCCAAGCACATGTTCATATGGCTTTATAGCTTGTTTCGTAGCTAAAATTAAAGAAGCTTGAGATTTCCCCCAGTGCTCTCTATGTTTTATGGAATGTTTCAAGGAGAATATAATCTTACAGAAGAGTGTTTTGTGGAGTGCAGTTTGTACAGTCCAGGGAATTGCTCATGGAGTACAACACTGCTCATTTTGCCAGCTTACAGCCCTATAGCTTGTTCCACCTCAGTCATAGTCTTCTCTGCTTATTCTGTTCCTGATGCACTGATATGCAGCTTGCAAAGTAGCAAAAGAATATTCTTCTTTGTGGTGTTTTTTCTACGCTAAAATAAATTAATATCCTGGCAGGAGTGATAGCTATGATGACTTTGGACTGGTGCTACACTAATGACAAAATCCAAGCCTGTACATTTATTACTTTCAGGTTTTGCACTTTTCTACAGGCCAGTTACAATAACAGGCATAAACAAATATAACTCATTTAAGTTTCACTTAAAATCTTTTATCTTCTGACCTTGCTGGATGATATTCTTCAGTGAACAGGTATGCTGGTTTTCGCTGGGATAGAGTTAATTTTCTTCATAGAAGCTAGTATGAGGCTATGCTTTGGATTTAGTATGAGAATAATGTTGGTAACACACTGATGTTTTAATTGTTGCTAAGCAGTGCTTACACTAAGTCAAGGACTTTTCAGCTTCTCGTGCTCTACTGACTGAGAAGGCTGGAGAAGCACAAGAAGTTGGGAGGCGACACAGCTGGGACAGCTGACCCCAAGTGACCAAAGGGCTATTCCATACCATATGACATCATGCTCAGCATGCAAAGCTGGGGGAAGAAGGAGGAAGGGGGGGACGTTCAGAGTGATGGCATTTGTCTTCCCAAGCAACCGTTACGCGTGATGGAGCCCTGCTTTCCTGGAGATGGCTGAACACCTGCCTGCCCATGGGAAGGAGTGAAGGAATTCCTTGGTTTGCTTTGCTTGTGTGCGCAGCTTTTGCTTTACCTATGAAACTGTCTTTGTCTCAACCCATGAGTTTTCTCACTTTTACCCTTCCGATTCTCTCCCCCATCCCACTGGGGGGGAGTGAGCGAGTGGCTGTGTGGTGCTTAGTTGCTGGCTGGGGTTAAACCGTGACAACAGGTCAGATAAGTCTGAAAACTTGTGCTGTTTTCTTACCTTATCACAACTGTCCTGTTTACCTTCACCTTTGCAAGTTATATGCTTCATTATTGCACGGTTGATATATTTGGCATTGAGATGTCAGCACCTTGGGCAAAGAACAAATAGTAGACTTCTCATTTGCTTCAGTATTCTTGCAGTGTTTCAAGAAGACGGCACTTCATGGGAAGAAATGCAAATGCTCTCATGCTCATGAAAGCATTTGTTAATTGAGAGGGATTACACTATTTTATGTGTGTCAGGCAGGTTTTCAGTCTATGCTGACCTCTTTCCATGCCGTAGGGATTTGTTGTTAGGTTTTGTGGGGTTTTTTTTTCAGTTGTTCTTTTTTTTTTTTTTTTTTTAAGAGCAGTTTCCTGTTTCACAGTGATTGTTCATAGGAGTGAAATTATCCTGTCAGCCATTCAGCATTTGGCATGGGACACCAAAGCTTGATAGCAATGAACTTCATTTTCAGTCAGTCAGTCTTGCAATGATACTTGATATAGTTATATTTAGACTAAATAAAATATGGTGTAAAACCCTTTTCTTGGCTTCTGAGGCACATCGTATGTATACCCTCATACAGCTGACTGAAGTTGGGGAGGTGAGGACAAATGAAGTTGAAGAATGGACAGGATTTGTGAAGTTATTCAGAGTTGAGGGTGGGGAAGGGTTGGCTGTTGTCTTTTATGTATCTATTTTTTAAAAAAATGTGCTTATAAAAATGAGGAAAGAGAGAAAGCTGAATCTTTTGCTGCTGTTAGTGTTTGTGATGACTTCAGAGGCTTCTTCAGTGTCCAGCAACTGCAGTAGGAACTGATTAAAAAGATTTGTACACTATGCAACTGTGACATTTCAGCTACTTTAGTAATAATAGCTAAACTTTCTCACTGTATGCAACTGTACAGTGTTGCACTTATGCCCCCACCCCCGGTCTCTGGTTACAGTTCTATAAATTAAAAAAAAATCCTAACAGGTTAGATGTATAGCAGATACTCCAGCAGGGACGAAAATCTTTCTGTTACTGAGGTTTAAATAGGAGTTTCCTTGTATCTTTAGCAGATGTTACATTAACGCATATCATCACATTATTCCATAAGAACATGAGAAATAATTATTTTCTAATGAAAAGAAGTTCTGATTTTATACCTAGCTTACAGAGCATTGCTTTCTAACCTCTGTATTATAGTTCAGCTATTCTGCTTGCTCTGTTAGCATGTCTCCACTCCTTTCAGTGACTTTATGGTAATGTACCACTTTGGTGCAACTACCACACCAAAATAAATTAGTTGAGTCTGAAGAGGTCTATATACAATGCCAAAACTAATCGTACTAACAGAAAGGAAAATACACAAAACATAGCTGTGCCTATGTATGAGCACGGTGTTCTGCATGCAAAAGCATTATCGATTTGTACTTTCTTACTCCTTACGCTCTGCATTTTGTGCAGAAAAGAACTTTCTTCCACCCCCTATCTACCTCCTACTTCCCAGCTAATATTAAAAGCAGAGACAGCTCTATAAAGAAATTATGTTGCTGAGGTCATTGCTTTTATAAAGTACTCACTAGCACTTTATGAAGTATGAAAAATGAAGTTGTTTAAAATACTGTTGAATACTGATTGCATAAAATCCACACACCTTTTCTGCTTCCTACTCTGTTTCTTCTCTAATCTCTCCAAATTTTGAGATTGAGGCATCTTATTTTGCTGCTTACTGCGTAGCCAATCTACTCCACAATGAGAACCCTCTAGTCTTCTATTCCCATGCCATAACATCATTTGTTTTTCTGGTGTTCTAAGAGTCGTTCTTTTTTTCTCCCATCCAGGTACTGCTATGTGGATATTTGTTAGCAATGACTGATGTGGAATCTACATATGCAGACTTTATTGCTTCAGGAAGAACAGGTAGAAGAAATGCGTTACATGACATACTTGTGTCCTCTCCAGGTGGGAACTCTAGTGAACTAGCCTTAAAGTTATCAGAGCTTGATATAAACAAAACAGGTGAGTACATTTTGGCCTTTTAGTATACTTATTTAAAACTAAAATGAAAAGAGTAGTACACAAAACATGGTTTATGTGCACGCATTATTCCCTTGCCCCTCAGCAACAAAAATATTTTTTTCTGATAATGGGGGTTGCCTGCAATAGGAAGCCCAGATTTCATAAATGGGAAGGGTGGTTATTTGTGAGTGCAACATATTACTGAAAAAAAGAAAAGTCATTGTGCAGTGAGCAGTCATTCTGCCTAGTGGCAGAGTCCATGTCAGGATAAATGTTATGGAAAATCGAGTATAAGGAAGAAAATAAGGAAGTCTTCATTAAAACCCAACTCTTCATAATATCCTTTAATGGAAGCTCTTTGGTTTGAAGTCTGTAGGAGGAGCCATGTGTCTGCTTGAAAGGTTATTGTGGAGATTAATTTTGTTTTCAGCTGCCAGAGGACAGAGCAATAGCAATGCATTGGTTTTTGTTTTACTTGGATCTTTGTTTCTGGGTAAATTGTCTCTTTCCCCTTTCTGCTGATACTTTCTCCTTCTTTTAAGGTGATTAGCACTAATGCAATCCTAAATCTTTCTTCACCTCTAACATTACCAAAATTTTTAGCTGGTTGTGCACCTTCAGTTGAGAGGAAGGAGGGACAGTGTATGGTGAAGGGCCTTACATTAAATAAAAATAGTAATATGGCTGTGTAATTATTTTCATGTTACACGTAATGTATTTCATGACCCATTTTAATTAATGGATCTTACAGATATTTGAAAGCCCTTTTCAGATCTTAGGAAAGAGGTCTTAGGCTTATTTTAATACCAGCAGAAGAAAACAAATGCAGCAAAGAACAAACTGTTGATAAGCAGCAGCCCTCTTTGTGCACGTATTTTTCTCAGAGACAACGGCAAGAGTTCTGAGAGGCAGTCTCATCACTGGACAATCAGATGTGGGCAGCGTGATGTTTGGGTGGTTGTAGTGCTGTTTGGGGGGGGGGTTGATTCTTTTTTTGGCTTTCAGACTTATCCTAAGTCATTCCTTCTGCAGTTGCCAGTTTGGGGCCTATAGCTTCTAAATGCATGCAATTCTAGCTGGGCAGGGCCTTTAATTTTTTTTTTTCTATTTAGGAAAAAAAAAACTTTATTAGTATATGTGTAGGTGTATCTATTTATTTTAATGTGGGGGTACGTGTAAAATGTTGGAAAAATATAAAGTAGGTGGCATTTGAAATGCATAATGCCAACCTTCCTTCTTGCTTTAATTTTCTCTGGTCTCAAATTTGCACTTATCAAAATTGTCTTTGATCTTGTCCATTTAGAAGATATAAACAATCCCTATTTTTAAGTTAAGCTGTTGGAGTGGTTGTAAGCCAGAACTGTGTTCTTTTGTGGGCTATAAAAAGAATGTGACTTTGTGCCTGTAATGTATGTTGGTATGCATTTTGTACATGCAGTTAGCTCTGTAGTGATGAGAATGGTTTAAATAACTGTTAGCCTAATTTTTAATACATAATTCAGGAGTCTATTTAGTTTTTCTTGGAGACCTCTTTTGCAGCTTGGGTAACTTAATTCCAAAGAAGTGTACCGAGTGGCTCATAAAATTACCTTAGGTAGTAGATATACAAAAACGCTTGCATACTTCTTCAGGAGGTTATGCAGTTTGAATTAGATACAATGAAAATGTATTTAAATTTTGTATTATTAGTACACCTAGGTGCTGGATAAAAGCCTCCAAACCACAAATATTGGAAAATGCATTGTATTATCATTCGTATGAGTATTAGTATTATCCTGTCATGTCTTTCCAAACCAAAGAGAGGCTAAAAAATAATTTGCATCCCAAATTGCAGTTCAGAATATATTGGTGCTTGTGGGATGCATATACACATCACACCTGACAGGATTAAGAGGAAAACACATTTGGGGGTTATATCTTATTTCTTTCAAGGTGCGTGTCAAACAATTTATGCTAAGTACTACGTAATTATACAAATATAGACATCAAGTTTCGATTCTTTTTTTTTCTTTTATTCTTATTACAGCTATATGCATTTTCTTGCAAAAGTGCAAGTACATTTGCTTTCAACTGCATGGAGTAATGGCAGAGTAGGATAATGCAAATAAAAAAAAGGTTATTATAAAACATATGTAAATTAAGCTACCCAAGCATATTTAGTACATTCACTTTGAAAAGCCTGCAGATACATTTCCTGTGAGGAACAGGAACATCTTTGAACAGGACTAGGCAGTGAGGCCTTGTTCAAAGACCACATATTTTCTGTCATGCACTATTTGATACCTGAAGTGAGTGCTGGTTAATCCCCTCATTGATGAGCCAAGGAGAGATAATCAAGAGTTTACTGCATAATTATGTCTAATACATATAATTACTGTATAATACTCTCCTTTCAAAATAACTGTTCCAGTGTTCTTTGTCCGTAATAAGCTAACAACCTGCTAATATCTATGGAATGGACATATTTACCAAACTTCAAAATATAGGTTCCAAGTACTCTGTGGCAACACATTTTATCTAAATTTAGTAAAAGCAATGCTATGTACATCTGATAAGTGGAAAACTGCAACAGAGATCATAAGACAGAAGGCAAAAGAAAGATTTTAGTAGGGAAATCAGCAGGTAGCTCATCTGCTCAACTCTCTCTCAAGGTAACCAATGCAATTCCAAGAAACTTTATATTCAGTTCATCTTACAGGTGATCGTAGCTAAATGTAGTAGTAAGGAAAAAGTACAATGAAGAACGAGGACCAGTCTCTGCAAGTTTAATCTCTAAAACAAACTGCTGGTTTTGTATGTGTCTGTAGACATGCCACAGAACACAGATTCAGTGCAGAAGTAGAAAGGAGACTTCCTTGTAAAAGTTGTAATGGTCCAACCATCTACAAAAAACTAGGGATAGTAGAGGCATTAAAGTCATACAGAACTGGAGTGAAGGACTGATTGTAGAAATTTGATTAAAAGTGATTTTAGGTCATGGTAGAAATGTTTTAGGTGTGAGTGTTGGGAACACTGATAGACACTGAAAAGTCAGTAATGTTACAGGAAGAAAAATGCATTAAAAGCTGCACATTAGCAGAACTAGTAACTGTTGCTAGCTTACCAACTTGCACAACTGTATTATGGCTTACAGTATCATATTATTTGGTTTGGGGTTTTTTTAATATTGCCTGTTGGTTTCAAAATGCTGTGTAAGAATTGCAACTCTTACTCTTAAGAGCTTATAGCCATTATGTTTTTTAAGGAAGAATAGTTCAAGAGTATGCTTAGGCAATTTTGGGATTCTCAGAACGTAGAAGCAAAATTATTTCCATAATGCTATTTTAAGGCCTTTGGTAGGAGAGGTCTGCCAGCAGAAAGACAAAGTCTGTAGTACCAAGACAGTGTATTATAGATTAAATGGATTTAGACTAGTGAGTTTTTTCAGTGAGTTAAGAAAATCTTTTAAGAAGTGGTATATTAGAACCTTAGTGCTCTTTCTCTGAATCTTTGTGCACTATGTTTAACATTTGGGTAGTGAAATGTTTGGGCTTCGCGTCCAGGATGGTTTTTCTTTTAAACACGAATACCTTGCAATGTTTTTTCTCTGGTTTTTGGCCTTTTTTTTGGGGGGGGGAGGGTGCCTTTTTTGGAGGAGGGGCTTTTTTTTTTTTTTTTTTTGCCTTTAATAAGAATTCTTTCAGGAAAGCTTGACTTGCCTAGATAGTATGAGGGATATTAAAGACTTCCTAGTACTCAGAATAAATGGAGTAAAGAGCAGGCAAAAAAGGAATTAAAAAACCCAGATTCCACTCATCTGGCCTTTTGCAGTATCAGAACAAATGTAGGAGGCTTTGTAGAAAGTGTTTGGACAACTTAGGCAAAAGGGATTTCTGTCCAATAGGAAATAATTGCATGTAGATCCATCCTGATGGAATCCTTTGTAATGTAGGAGATAAAACTGAGAAATAAAGAGTTTTCTGAGAAAGTGCCTTGCAAAACAAATTTTTATTTATTACTCAACCCATAATGAACCGAACAAACCTCACTGTTTAATAGGCTAATCAACCTTCTCTGCAACTTTTCATCAGGTTGAATTTATAATTACCAATACTCTCTGAGGCATTTTGCCACCTAAATATTCAGTGCATGCACAAAACACAGCTATCATGTCTGAGCTTTTTGCAGTGTTCTTTGCAATGCAAAGAACTTTTTTTTTCCATTAGCAAGGTGCCATTTCTTCTGTATAGAAAAGAGAAGGTGTTTATGGTGCTTATTTCTATAAACAGAAATAACGCTGCAGATGTACAGTGTGATTTGAAATGGGGAAACAATAAATATCTGTACTGAGAACCCTGCCTTTATTCTAAAGATCTCTAGGTTAAAGTTAAGAGGCACTACTACCTCTACTTAGACCTCTTTATAACTTAGTTGGTGGAATTTTCTTCTCTTAACTACTGTATCACACCAGTTCAATACAAATTACACAGAATCCTTGCAAGATACAAGAGACAACTTATGTCTTTACATTATTCCTTACCTAACATTTCTTATTATGTACCTAAAGCTAATTAGTCCAGTGTTCAGGGACTTCTGTCTGACTTGCACTTAGCTTCCAGCTGTCTGAACCTGTTATGTCTTTAATCGTCAGGTGAAACACAATACTTTGCATATAGGTACTAATAGACCATTGTCAATGTACTACTTAGCCTTCTTTAGACAGGCTTTACAAGTTGTCTGTTCACTGTGCCACTGTGAGATGTGTTCTGTTCCTCAGATCATTCTGTGGTTTGCAGTGAGACAGCTGGACTGAACACCGTGGGGCGTGGTACTGAAAATGGATGCACAGAACGAACCCAGCTTTAACAAACAATTGCTTTTATTGAAGTTACATCTCTTTATAGTAAATTCTGTTCAGACTTGCTGTAATGAGGTTTTTTATCTTATATTGTCATAGTATAAGTCACCATAGTGACTAAATTGTCAAAAATACCCTACTATTTTTGTTAAACTCTTTCATTTCTAGCTACTTTAGGTCTGTACTTAAAATGATAGTGGTGATTGCAGCTAGGAATTTGGTTTTTGAAGGTGTCTCTTGAGATGCAAACTATGGCTATCTTAGTAGTAAAAGGTTTCATATTTAATGCAGGATTTCCATTTCAATTTCTTTTTACTTTGTTTTTGAGACTAGTGGATGAACAGTTGAGGCTCTGGGAGCAATAACTCTTTGTTTTAGGGTGGATCATTCGTCCTTTTCTTGTATGTTCTAGAAGGAGAAGGAGATGCACAACGAAATCCAAGTGAGCAAACCGGGGAGGCCCAAGGGGAGGCAGCAAAGCAAGAAAGCTGACATCCGACTTTGACCGACTGAAGCAGCTGCTGGATGTTTTCAGACTACAAGAGCATGCTGGAACAAATTTGTTTCCATGAGCAAGCTGGTGGAAAAGAAAGTGCATGTGTCTTCACTGCTGGAACCCACTCAACACAATGCTAAAAATGGGGGTACAAGCTGTGGCAGAAGACAGAATTTTCTCTACCTCTGTCATTAGCAATGGTTGAACATGTATTGATTTTTTGGGATAGTGTCATCAGATGGATCCCTTCATAATGACTACTTGATGAGAACACTTTTAGAAAGTAGAACAGGTAAATCTTGTAGCAAATGGCCTTTGAAATGTCAGAGGATCCAATTGTGTATCTTAAGAAAAGGCTTGTGTGATCCTCAGAGTTTAAAATTCTCTGGCCAAAGTGTTCACCCATTAAAAGAACTGTAAAGAAAGCACTGTTTTTAGAACTTTGCATCTGTTTTACAGCTCTGTTATTTACAATGGTTTTTGTATTGTACAACTTAGATGCTCCACACTGCCCCTTCTCAACTGCTTATGAAGAATATTTCTGTTACTGTGAATTTTTCCACCACGCGTTTTGAAAGGGCTGGTTTTTTGCATAATGTGGTGATGTGCACATGATAGATTTAAAACGTCAACTGCTAAATTGATTATGCCTAAACCTAAATGACTCAGCAACACTCTAATCTGTTACTAGATGAGCCTTCAAAACGATTTGTTAATGTGAATACTTCAGCGTGTTTTGTGTCCTTGGTATAGTTTTGCCACTTGCCTGTAGTTAGTTGCATATCAGAGACTCAAATTGAATCTGTTATGTTATTCTTCCCCATTTTTCTAATCTTACTCCCAATTTCTTAATCTTTCTCTGAGATATTTTTTTAAAATGTTAGTCCAAGTATTTTATTGTTATGGTAGTTTTAAGAATACATTTATAACCTTATATGGGTTAAAATTCAAACAAATTCCGTGGTGCTAGAGATTTTCCTGGTTCACATTGTTAAAGATGGGCCTTTGTTTACACACGGGAGAATAACTGGCATAGGTTATTGCCAATTATGTATTCTGGAATGAGTTTTAGATTGCAGGATAGTCCAACTAGTAGATCATGGGCTGGATCCAGCCAGGGGGACTATTTTTTCTATTCCTTGTCTTTGCCTCAGTTGATCAGGCTGTTGAGTTTGCATAGCCAGTAGCCTGTTACTGATGCACCAGGTACAGCCAAGTGCTAGAAGCTGCTACAGCAGCCTTTTGGCTAGAATGTGGAGACAAAAGTGAGAGACTTGGCATCTAGCACCCAAAAGACCTGTATTTTTCCCATTTCAGCTATTCCAAAATGACAGTCCAAACTGGACCTTCATTGAAATACCAGGCTAGCTTGCCCATCCAGAGGATTACTTAAAATATCTACAAATTAATAACTTGTTCTGCAGTATCTATGCTGATTGATTTCCTTCCCCCCATCCTGCCCCAATAGACAAGGCCATACATGAGGCTGAATACTGCAAAATGGGGCAGCCACACCTCTGTGTGACTAAGGTGAGTAAAGAGAGTGACTGACTAGTAAACCATGGCAATCACATAAGCACCAATCACAAAGTCAGAAGATTTGTTTTCTTTTATTAACAGGAGGTGATGTCACTTTCTTTATATATAGTATATATATATTATATATATTTTTGTGTTGTTGTTGGTTTCAAATGTTATGCACTTTTTAATGTTTGTAAACTTTTACTAATGAATAGTGTGATTGCTTCCTGAATATATTAATCATCAGTTAACAAAACATCTTTGTGGCCACAGCTGTTTGTTTCTACCATATGTATCACAGTACTTATCACCTGAAATTCTTTTGTGAGATGTGTGGAGAAAAAAAAAAAACACTTCTGATCAGTATTATGAGCTCATTTATTAGTGTTAATAAAAAACAAGCCAGCAGTATGCTTGTGGCTCATTAGTGTAATATTAACTCTCACCTTTTATGGTTTGGAAGCTGAATGCCTCGCTATCTTATTAGCTGTCAAATGCCCTATCTTCTTGGTAACAGAAGTAGTCCATTTGCTTTGAAAATACTGTTACCCTTAAACTAATTATTTATTCATTTGTTTCACTTGGTGTTCCTTTCAAAGTTAACATATTATTATTGATTTTTTTTTTTATTATTTTCCCCCCCTTGCTCTTGCATCAGGTCTTCAAGCTCAATTGGTTGCCCCTTTGTCATGGACTAGTTACTGTCAATCTAGCACAAACATCAGAAGGAAGTAAGATTCTAGGGCTTTTTATAGTGTTACTTTATTGATGATCCATGAAACACCATCAATAAAATGTCGTGGGAAAAGGTAATAGTGGAACAGGTAATTACAGTACATTAAAGTGTTGGTTTTCCTTATTTTCCTTCAGTGCTTTTCTTTATTTGAGTACCCTTTCTTTCTTAATTCTTCCGTGTTGTGAAATAAAATTAATTTCAGCCTTTCCTCTCTATTTTGTACCTGTTTCTTCTATTTCTCTTCTTGTTTTCTTTTGTTTTTAAAACAATTATGGAGGCCTCTGCTGGTTTTTGAAACACATCTCTTTGTGATGGAAAATAGCACTGTTAATTTCAGTAGAGCAGAAGGCTGTTTATGTTCCTCATTCCCTAAAAGTGTATGAGTCCTTGCTTTATCACTTGAACTCTGCTTGCTCTCTTTATTTGGGGTGTTTCTGTACCATCTACAAGCAGGCCTCACATGTAAACGCTTGGTTAGTCTGTGCCAAATCACAGGACTGTATCTTGAGTACTACGATTACCCAAGCAATTACAAAAGAGCTAGTTCAAGTATAGTCACACCTTTATTTCTGTGTAATTGCGTCATATATAACAGGGACACTGATGACAGAATCAGACTTTGACTGGGTTATTTTTCCCTTTGCTAGTTATCTTTTTCAGTAAGCCTGCCACTCTGGCTTCTGTTCCAGTATCATCTTTATATTTTATTGTTCTCATGATAGGCATAATGTTTAATTGTTTGTTTAACCAGGATTATCTTAGAAAAATCTCTCCAAAAGCTATATAAACTCAAAAAAGTTAGGTCTGGACTATCAGCTTAATAGAATACTCCTTAAAGATTTGGGTTTGGTGGGGTTTTTGGGTGGTGGTGGGTTTTTGTTTGTTTTACTGTCTCTTTAGTTGTATGTTTTTCAGTGCTTCCTTAACCCTGCCAGCACCATCACTTAAACAAAAATAGTCTCTGTACTCATGTTCTTGTTGCCCATAATAAAGTCTCTGACTATGTTCACAAGCATTGCATTTGTAGGGTTTAGATTCTCCATCCACTTGAAACACAAAGAATATAGAACTAGAATTAGACAGAGATACTGGCATTTCTTTCTTCTGCTTATTTCCATTAATGTTGTCCATTCAAAAAGCATCTATTAAAAGACAGCACAAGCAGGCACATACCATTGTTTCATCAAACTATCATTTTAAGCCAAAAGTTCACTATGACCTCCCATATAATAATTATTAAATAAATATGAAAAAAAAAAATCAGTATACCTGCTACTCTTCCCTGCTATTTCCTTTGCCATGTTTTTTCCACAGTTTTAACATGGGGAAAAGTGTATCCTGGTATGAGTGACAGGTCCTGAGGAGTTAGATTTCATTGAAATGGATAATGAAATTAACTGGTGTCCAGAAGGGCGCAACTACCGAAGTGGTTAAGCTGGAACTTCTACAGTATGAATACCTTCCTCAGCTAAACAGTGAAGAATTCCAGGTGTGCTTAATGTTTGTATTTTATGTTTCAGAAACATCAATGAATTTTTTACAAAGGAAAGACTGAGAGCTGCTGTTGAGACTGAGCACAGTAATGTAACCTCAACTTTGACAAAGTTTGCCTTACCTCAGCAGTATGTTAAACTGCTGTATTTTTGCCCTGACTTGTTTCTTTGTTTTGCTCTGCCTCTCTTCCTGGCTGATTTGTTTTCTGTGCTGTGCTTCCGTTATGTAAAATAATACCCTAGAAATATATGGTTATGGAGTGCTGTATTGGATTTTCTGTATATTTAACTGACTAAAGTCTTGCAGTGGAAATGTTGTTTCTCCTCATCTTTTTGATCAATGCACAAAGGGGGATCTGCTTCAACATTCATAGCATGAGAGAAGCAATAGAGCCAGAAAGGAAGTGTGAATTCGAGAAGATAGACCAGCACTATAAGGAGGATATCTTTTCTTCATATTAAGGCAGGTGGAGCCCAATGCAGAAAATAGCTTCCTCCATCCTATGATGTACAGTCAGAATGCATTGGTCTTAGCTAAAAAGAAGATAAATAGTTCAACTTAAGTGATATTTTGACTTCAGAACCAACTTCACGTTTTCAACAGTGCTCTAGAACAGAAGCATGCATAAATCTGTGGCCTTTACCCTTGAGACAAATGAGAATCACCAGGTTCTAACGAAAGAGAATGAGGGTTTTCTTAGATAACTTAGAATACAGGATACTCTCTGAAAAGCAGGAACTTTTAACAGCTAGGAAAATTATAGAAATCAAGGCAGTAGCAGGAATGTTCTCACTGTTCTCTGCAGGCTCAGGCTGAACTCTATTCTTTCCTGCTTTTTTTGTCATGATCAGGGATACTATACTGAATGCAAGAGAATAAGGACAGAGATGGTCAATATGGATGTTTGGTACATTTCCACTATTATTTTATTTATGTAAAGTACTGCCAATATCTGTCTGAGAGAAAATAATGGTCAAACAATGGTCTGGACAAATTGGATAACAGGGTACAGTTCCTATTGTTGTGTGTGACTAATAAATCTAATTGTGAGTTAACAAAATATGAACACGTCTTAAAAGCAGAGAGTAAAGCTAAACACAAATATAGTGCACTCATGCTGACAAGAAATACAAGTCTTCTGAAAGCAACAGGACTTCACACTCTTACATTGATTCTTACACTAAGGCTTGGAGCTTCTGATGTTTTAGGACGGAGGGCAGGACAGACTTGTAACTGATGCCACATGTGTGTACAAATGATCTCTCACTATTTTCAGGCAACACATTATGCTTCAGTACCCTGAAACCAAGTGTTTATAAAAAGACCAATGCTAGGTATGACTTCCTTATGAGTCCTTCAGTAAGCTTTTAGCAAATTAGCCATCAGTATACATTTTCAATCCCATTTGCTATTAAGAAATTCTCTGGTGCTGATCCATGAGAGTAGCATAAATAGGTGATAGCCTGATACAGACTTGACCAAGGCAGATTCTCTTGGGTGCTCCCAAAATGCCTCGAGACAAAAATGTTTGCAAAAAATCCACACTACGTTCTTGCACTAGCAAAGACAGATGATAACAGTGTTTTGTATTTGTTAAATAATAAACCTATTGTAGCAATGGTTAATCAGTTAATGCTTAAATCTACTTCCATGAAAAAACACCTTTTGATCCTGAAAAATTAATCAGTTATTAACATACAAAAGGATGAGAGATGAAATAAAAAAAAGTAACTCAGCAGTAACTTATAGGAAATAGTGACATGTCATCTGAGAGCTGGATGGGGAGATACTTGTAGGGAGATCAAATCTTGAGCAGCTCTGCAAACCATTATCAGGGGATTAAAGCTACCTGTCATTCAATCAGTACTAGTGTGGCCCAAATAATGCATTTGTTAGCAGGTGAGTTGATCTGTTCTGCATCTGTTTTGTTGCATTAGCATGTAAATTAAGTCTCATTGTGTTCATCAAACATGGATATTGCAAACAGATACTCAGAAGCAGTTTTTAAGTATGAACACATAAATAGTGGCTTCTGAGGTAGCAAAGGAGAAAACAAGATTTTTTTTTTACCATGTAGCATGCTGACAGATGCATTTCATCTGTCCCTTTTCTCACTACAAAAAGAACAACACAGGTGTGATTGTGCAAAGAAATTAGTATTGCAATGTGCACATCAGCAAAACCATGCATTTGGCTTAATAGAGTTCTGTTATCACTTAGGACCTCAAATGGCAAGTATCTAGCCAATGTATTAGCCATATCTTTGATGTGGGAATGTTTTATCATTCATTTTCAGTGCTGTTTCACTGTGTTTCTTACTAGTTCAGTTGACTCACTCAGCTGTAAAATGATTTCTGCTGTCCATGTTCTTTTCAGTTCAGTGCTTTAGCTGGCTATTGATGTAAGAACATGTACTGTGAAAGTTGGAAACTCATGTACAGTAATGATATCTATCTGCTGCTTTAATATTTCTCTTTATCAATAGAACAGGACATACATGAGTCATTGGGGTCAGGAACTACTCGGAAACATCCTGGGACTGCCATCACTGGTGGGAATCCAATAACTACTCCTGGAAGAGGCCATGCTAGGTTTTTGGTGGAATGGTGTTACAGTTACAGACAAATATAAAAGACCAAGACTTACAGGTAAATTTGGGTGGGAAGGTTAAGCTTGCAGTTTTACACAGGTAGCCTGAAAACCATATCCTCAGTGAAATGTGACTACTAAATTAGATTTGGCAAACTTATAAATCTCTTAACATTTTAAGAAATTTGGCCATAACCCATATAATACATCATTGTATTTGGAAATCTTTTTCAGGCTAATGATTTCTCCTCAACAAGGATAGCATGCACTTTATCAAAACACACATGGATTGCAAGATGCAATAGAAAGTAGAATAGTCAATCTGACTGTACAACTATGAAAAAAGTGTCACTTCTGCACATTGCCCTCCCTCACACACAGCGTCTGCAGGTAGTGCTTGTGACTGTTGCAACACACTGAATTTTAATTCGGTTGGAACAGGATTTTCAAGAGACCCTGTGGAATACACCTGAACCGTACATTATATCACCAGGCAGGGCTGATGATATTTTATCAACTAATTATTTCTTCCTATCTGATGTTCAAATGAAATCAGACTTACTATTCACTCTAATGTATGCTTCTAAATATCTGTGTGGTAATAAATACGGCGCTACTTTAGGCTGTAGTTTAATAGGATGTCTTGTAGTCACTTGTAATGTCCTATGGATCACTATGGATCTGTACATATTTTATGCCTATATTTAGACTGAAAATACACTAGATATTTTCCAATTAAATATCACAGACCAAATGGGAATATGCAACATAAAAATACTGCGTGATATTTAGCTTTTTGTAGTATACGCTTATCTCTTTTTACTAATCCGGGAAGTTATACACAGGTCCAAATAGGACACAACTTACGTGTTTCAGTAAAAGATCTTCGTTTCCACAGCCTCATCTTTGATCCTGCAATGCAGTCAAAATGTAGACTGTGTAAGATCTCATTATAGTCATCATTTCCCTAGCAACAGACTGATATCCTCAATACATTATACAGTATACTTCAGAGAACAGGGCATGCTGTAAGGGAAGAAGACGGATGACTTAACAAATCTTTTTCATCTATAATTCTTCTCATCCAGGGAAAGAATTAAGAACTCTCTCCAGACACAAACAACATCCTCATTTGTTTGGAAGTGCAAACACCAACGATATGTAATAATAATGATCCCATAGAAACTGCTACCACTGTGGCGTTGTCATGGAGCCCTCCCCCCAAAAAATAAAAAAATGAAAGCACCCCGGAAAGTAACCGATAAATAGCACACGGACACCTCCTGGTGGCACTGGGTAGTATTTTAAATAAAAGGATTAGAAATTAATCCGACCTATAGAAACAAAGGTCCAAAAAGCCACGGTGGATCTGGGATGATTAAGATGTTGAGAAAATTATTTGGAAATCGTGACAGCAAAGTATTGTAAATGCATCTTTTACATGATGGAATTACAGGCTTGGCTTTTGTCCTTAATCTTTTAAAACGCCTATTATTTTTCAGAGCTTCTCCAGGATCTGCATCCATACCCCACAAATAAGATCTCTATAACTGCTGGAAATAAAACTGGGGTTTTAAAGTAGGCCTTGCAACTGATTCCAGTAGATGAACTGAAATCAGAAATGCATTATTCTCTTGTCTTCATACAAACTCTGATTGCTAAGAGGACAGCCCACAGAATCTCAGCCTGGATTCACCAGTCTGACAGCACAGTCAAAACACTGTACCTTCCTGGTGACCTTGACTTAATTAAGGAAATTAAGACCCTGAGTATATCAAATAGGCTTTAAGTTAAAATAAGCCATCATAGCAAAACCAAGAAATACTCTTCTGACATTTGTGGGAAGTTTGTGCTTTCTGGAATTCCTGAAAAAAAACCCAGAAATGTCATTGAGGCAAATTCAAAAGAACAAGAAGGGATATTCCAAAGCATTACAGGGTGCTTATGATAGACTTCTCTTTCCTGGTGCTAATCCCATGATCAGGGCCAAGAAACTAGATGTTAAAGAGACCAATAACGAAGGGATTTGGTGACTATTACCATAAGTAGCCCAAGATGTGTCAAAGAGAAAAGGAACACAAGAGACCAATTTTTAATGCAGAAAAGAAGAGATCATAGAGAAAGGTGGATGAGAAACCACTTAATTTTAGTAATCTTTTAAACAAGCCTGCCTGCCATTTCCTCACAGAGAGGCTTAGTGTTGGAGGATATGAAAGGACACAGTGTACTACTAAACTATATCACTAATCCTAGGCATGACACCAGGAAAGGCTAGTGAGACATATTTACGTGTTACTATGCTATACAAGTGCAGAAGTCTCAGAAAGCTTCTTTTCTGAAGATTAACAATACCATGCAGCAATTAGAGTCCTACCACCTCTTCCACCTCACCTGCCAAATTGTGTCCTGTTGCTCGCAGATAGTCTCACATCTCGGCTTTAGTTTTTTCTTTCTTCAAAGAAATAGCAGTTTTCAACATGTTTTTACAAAAGACCTGAAGAGTCCTGAGATAGGACATCAATCTCAAATGCCTAAAATAGACCAGGCGCTTAAAAAATCAGAGAGAGAACCTTCACTCCACCAACATCGGTGCATGTTTATATACATGCAGCTAAGAAGATGGGAGCTTTCTACCGTCTCCAGTCCAAAATAGCTTTCTAGGAGATCACTCTTAATCCATGATATTCTATTATTGCTTCTCTCTTTGTTTCAGTGTTAATTCCACCACATTTCAAGAAGGTTTGGCAGGTCTTAGAAGCTCTGGAAAAGTCCACAATCTAAAATACTTGACTTTAGAAAGTCAATACTTGCCAAACTAAAATTTGCCAGTGAAAGGACTGTCCATTCACCCCCACTGCATAATGTTTGTTTATGATAACATGTAACCAATATTGCCACAACTCTGGTGAGTAAACCTAGTTTCTACATTCTTTCCTGATGTCTGAAAAGTGACTTAGTGCTGCAGTGGGTCCCATGTTAGGCAACCTTAGCGTCAGAAATTCCATTTTATATCAACAAATTTCTCATCACACTATCTATAATGTGTTCCTTCTTCAAATCAAGTCTTTAGACCAGTCATTTTTAGGATTATGAAACAGTTCTGCATGAGACAAAACCACACAGAGAAATTACATTCCCTTCAAAGTAGCCTATCTATGTTTTCACAAATTCAGGATCCACATAATATTGTAATATTATGATCTATGCCAGCGATGGTAAGCTCTTGTACAATGATACTCCCAAACATAGCAAAAATGTTATGCTTGTATCACTCAAAAAGTAGAAATTGCTATGTAACTATTCCAAACACAGTGCTGCCACGTGCACAGCTTTCTCCAGTGGAGTTACTGGTGTACCTAAATGTATCTAGCCACCTGTGAACCTGTAGATTCTGTTTCTTTTGTTTGGGAACACATCTTCCCTAAAACTTCATTGTTTTTAAAAGCTGGAAATGATAAATCTCCCTGATGAAAACTATGTACATTCCTGATTTTATATATATTGAAGGACTGGAAAAAATAGGCAGACATTCCTTTCTTTGATGTGTTTTGTACTAGTTACTGGCCTATGAAAGTCAAAGCAAAACAAGTTCCCATATTTAATATTGCAGAAAAATCCACACTCTTTACTAAATAGCATTCTTCTACTAAATTCTGGCCATAAAAGATCTGATGTTAACGTCAGCTCCTTGTATAGTCACTGTATTTCTCTGGAGACACTGTTGTTTCAAAAGGCAAAGCACCTTATTTAGTCTACCATGGTGGTTTTGCCATCAATTATGTTGATGCAAAGCTTGTACACAGATGCATCAGCATAATATTTTTATCAGCATTTGACCTGCAGGAGACCTGCTTTCGTGTCAGCTACCCGCAAGGCCAGTCAACATCTTCCGAAGAGCTCTTAGGAAGCTCTAAGAGCACAACCTCTTTTTGGTCCCTCCCTGCTGTCTCCCATGAAACTCCCTATCTCTTCAGGCTCTGTTCTCTGAAGCATTATTCTGTTTCTCTAAAATACTTCAGTGATTCTTATTCATGTGTTGTGAAGTCATAAAAAATATTTAGAACTTACTACTTTTATCTCCTATATTAAAACGAATTGTTATTTTTTCTCTGATGTTTTTATTTCTTTAGGGCAAGTGAGAAAATTCAATAGATATTCCAGTTTCCTAAACATTTTCACAGTAATACTGAATATAAGTGAATTAAAAGAACTGAGCAGTTAAA
This sequence comes from Mycteria americana, assembly GCF_035582795.1. Taxonomy (NCBI): domain Eukaryota; kingdom Metazoa; phylum Chordata; class Aves; order Ciconiiformes; family Ciconiidae; genus Mycteria; species Mycteria americana. Next base: position 142,559,847 of record NC_134366.1, read on the forward strand.
TTCAAGCTAGAAAAAAGCAAGTAACTACTTTGAGGTTTACAACACACTACAAATACACAAATAATAAGTAGACTGTGCTCAGTTCATTCAGCAAAAAACAGTTTTTTAAAAAGGGAGAATCTGATTTATACAGGAAGATTTTTATTATATTTTTATGAATCTCATAAAATCTCCCTTCACTGAAGACAATAGACTTGGACTAGTATAAAACTCATGGGGAGGAACACTCTGACTACCAGAAGCAGATTCAGCTGATACATTTTTGGGGACAGTTTCAATCACAAGGAGAATTAAGAGAGTATTTTTTGCCCTGAGGATTCATTAAATAAATTGCCTCAATTTAAAACCAATTATTCTTATCCCCCAGCTAACCAAGTGTGCTGGTTTTGGCTGGGATAAAGTTAATTTTCTAGGTGCATAGTCAATAGAGAGAGAAGCTTCTCCAGGGGATGATTAAGAAACGCCATCTAGTTTAGGTTCTCTGAGTTGCCCCCTACAAAAAGTGTTTAGGGGGACTACCTGGCTTAGTTAGACAGACAATTCCCTTCAGTTTCTAGCATATTTCCTTACACCTATACACTGAAGAATCAGGACTCACAAGCCTGTCTTTTCATCTTAATTTTCTATTCATTATGTCTTTTCTCTAGAAATGAGATACCAAGGGCTCATATCCAAAGTGGATCAGCTATTCCAAAAATATGTTCCAGTTTCACTATAGTCACCATTATGCTTTAGGAACCACTTGAATTTGTAAAATATTTAAAGTGGGGCTATGGTATTTGCTCCCTGGGAGAATGAGGCTTTGCAGATTTATACACAAGATGATTTACAATGAAGTTGCAGTTGATAAACACTGATACTACTACTCAACATATAATAATCTACTGAGCTGAAAAAAACCCTTGGAAATGGTAATCAAAGCAGTACCCCAAAAGACACTAATTTGACCAGCTGCGCAAGGTTCTAAAGAAACGATGTTAATAACTCTGGTAAGAGGCATCTGGAGTTTGTTCAGCAACCATATTGCATATAAAAGTGCATGACTGAGCTGACAAGTGCTTTCAGTGGTAACAGACAGCTACAACTCTCCACTTTTAAACCTGCAGTGAAATTTGACATTAATTTGAAAATTGTTCTTACATGAAAACTTGAAAGTTGTTTTCATATATGAAAAAGCTGATTATTGGGTTGTGCTAGTGATTTTATTTTAAAGGGACACAATGAGAATATTGTATTTCATATTATCATATTTCTCCGCACTTACGTGGTAGAAGGAGGAGGGAGATATATGTCACCTTGAAACATATTTCCTTTCCATTTACTACCATGTTTTTTTCTATTTTAAGATTTGAGTAGTGCTACGAAGTGAATATAACATAAGAACTGTCATAACAAATTAGACCAGTGGTGATGTCTGGAACTGAACATGGTATTTAGTATGAGGGTTCAATATAATTATGTGTAATCTATTGCTGTTTTACCAATACATGTTTTGTACATATTAGTAAACTGATATCCTTTTTTACTGGTTATGTACCATATACTGACATTTCTCTCTGTACTTTGTTTTGCCACTTCCTGAAGACTGAATACATTGCTTGTTTGAGCCTAAGACATCTACTTTTAATACTTTAAGATTAGCCCATTTTGGCCTCTTTGAGTAAAATAAAAAGGCTTTTCAAACATTTTTACATAGGAAACAGCTTCAGAGAAGCATGTGCACTCTGTGGGTAACAGCTTTAAGGTGAGAATTCACGTTTTGTTATTTTGCTGTTTTGTCTACAGCACAGAGAACAATTAGGAAGGGTTTCAGAAAGATCCTGATGAGTTTTTTTCATAATATGGAGGCATACCGACTAAGAAAATCCATCTATTCCACTACTCAGCCAGGAGTAATAGGTTTTGCCCACTTCAGATCTGAATGAGTTCAGACCAGTGAAAGGCTCCCTCTCTTACTTCGTGTTTCTTGAACCATGCAGTTCATCAATAAAATATCTGCATCTATATCTATACCTATATATCTTTATTTATATCTATATCTACATCTATATCTCCATCTTATCATATGGACTACAAATAGCTATATGGAGATATACTAACTACATTTAGAGATATAATCATATAGATATATATAGATATTATAGATATATATTACATATTACATATCTCTATAATCTATAGTGAGTAGAACAGTACAATTTCTCCGAGCAGAAAAATTGCTTGACTCACTAACTACAATCACATGGCAATTCAGTCATTATTTTTTCAATTTCAGCAATAGGAAAAGCAGAACGCACTTTTCATGAGCATTATAATACCTAACTAGTCCAGGCAGGCTGAGATTATTTTGTCTTTGTTTAAATAGATGAACTATTTAATTCAAAGCTGTATGCTTGATCACATGTACATTATGGAGATGTAAAGGGACATTAGCATTTATATTCCAGTAAAGATAGTACACCAAGCCTTTTGCAGATACATTACAGGAAAAGTAAGCAATTTTATCTTAAAAGCTTTCGTGCTGTAGTTTGACAGCTTGGGCTTTGAAATCTGTGATTTCTATGAACCAGTCCGTCAGGCTGCATCGCAAGGAAGTACAAATGCACTGTACATGAAGTGAAGGTGCCGCGCATAACCTTGAAGCTTCACACGTGAAAAAGGTTTGCCCTTTCTTTCAGTTATCATCTTTTAGCCATAAGCTGATATGCTCACTCATCCTTACCAGAAAGCTGAAATATATGTTGGAGGGAAGGGTTCTCCCGCAGAGATTGTTTTTAACTAAGCTCATTTAGTGGCTCTGAGTATGACAGCCACTGAGTATGAGGCTACCGAGGCCAGAACTGCCTCCTAAAACCTTCATTCTTCCAGAAAGTTGGGTTCCTTCTCTTTTAAACAGCTATTCATCACTTCTGCCAGCTGATCTTTTAAAGTCAAAACTCAAAACCTTAAATAAGGGACGTAAATATAGCTCAAGGTCTAGATGCTGTGTCCCTTTATAGTTGAAGGTGAGATCCCTTCCCTTTCCTGTTGAAATCCACAGCAACTTTGGGGCATTTTATTCTTTAAAGAAAGTACCTCAAGCATATGTGAAACAAAACAAGGGCCAGATGATCATGACAGTACACTGTGTCTTAGCCTAACATTCAGTCTTCCTAGGACACCACTTTTTCAAAGGATGTAGCAACAGTGCCTGTTTCCCCAACAGTTTGAAGATTAAAGCTTTGATCTGTGACATCAAAGGTTCAGAATAAATCCCATCCTTTGTCTGAGGCTTTGAATCTCCATCACCTACCTTCTAAGCAAGAAAGTATTCTGGTGTGGAGACTCTCAAGCCTTCCTTTTAAAGCATTTCCCCACTGTGTAAAAATAAATTAAAGGCCTTACCTTCTCCCAGGTGAATGCCCTAACCACTAGACTACCTGACAACGGGTCCAAAACTATGCTGATTGTTTTCTTTAAGGAAAAAGGGTAGGATTGATAAGCTCATCTTCAAAGGAAACTACTCAAAGGGATTTACATGCTTAATAAGAGCAGTCAAGCCTAAGAAGAGAAAGGCACCCCCAAGCCCAAAGGGAGAGATTTACATCCTTGACAAGCAGGTCTTAAACACCACCTTGTGCTATTCTTTACAGGCTTATGTACAGGCACATGACTTCCGTAGATCCCGTTTCTATGCCCATAACCCAGAGTCAGTCTAGGCATCCTCAAAGGACAGAGAATTGCAATAGTTGCATTCTCCTCATGAACACAGTCCAAAATTTATTAACTCTCTTCAGCTCTTACAGGAGAGATCACAAACCGCGACTGATCTGAAATCTAGATATAACCAACATTTTCCCTCCAACAAGAAGAATAATAAACCCTCCTTAAACTATAACTATTAAACCAATCAGTGGCATCTAGGAGCAGGTTTCATTCTGGCATTAATATTCCAGGCTAATTTTGGGAGAGGCTAGTGACAAACAGCTGCTTTTGAAGCTGTCAGTTAACCACTGCTTCCCCATCCTAGGGCCTTTGCCTTTATAACACAACCTGCCTTTTTCATGTATGATGTCGCTAGTTCATAAAAAATTCCAAAATATCCTTTATCAAGAGAAACATACAACTGGATGAATACAATTTGGGGGCAGAGGAAGAAAAAAAATCTATAAAATCATTGGAGTTAGTCCTTTTCTGACCTGCGGAGTTGCTTTTACAGTATTCTGAACAAATATTTTGACAAGACTTTTATAAATAAAGACCTATTCTTCCCTAAGAAAATATACTTCAAACAAATAGACAAAACAATAGAGCTTATACAGCTGTGTTTAGCAGAAAAGTATATCTGGTATGCATAGAAATAGGAATATATATGGCAGAAAAGTATACCATAGGTCTATAGTTATGACTAGAGAAATCGATGAAGCCAGACACTGAAATTGAGTGGTCATCTGAAAAAAGAAAATTACAAGTGGGAGTTTTCCCTTGACTCCATCTCTCTATAATACATTGTCCCTGAGCAGATGGCAGACTGCTGGGGCAAATTCACTTCCTATGATGTAAATCTAGAGTAACAGTTCTGAAGTGAATATTACGCTTATTTATAGGCTTTGAGAGCAGGAATCAACTGTACCCTATAATTTCTGCATCAAGCCCATGCTGTAAATCAGCTTCATATTTTAGCAGGATTTAAATCTCTGTATGGATGTCTTTATTTCTAGGGCTTGTTTGCTCCATAATTGCTACTTCAGGTCCACCAGGGGGGTTCAAACATTGGACTGGAGTTCCTTTTATGCAAAATGTCTTTATCCTAAAAAATTATCCTTAACGGAATCCAGCAAAGGTATTTCAGAGCTCAGTTCTTTCTTTGAGCATACGAATACAATATTGTTACTGCTTACAGCGTTAGAGCCGTATGGCAGTGTCCGAGAATAGCATATTGTTTTTGAAAGTTCAGAAGACCAAACAATAAACTGGAAATGCAAACAAAAAAACAACCCTTCTGACAAAACCTTAATTATTTGTATCCCCCTCACACAAGTGAGCTAATCGGTGACGTCAAGATTGGAGGCAGCCTGGGCTGCAGTGATCATGCACTTGGTAGAGTTTGCAGTCCAAGGGATAAGGGTCAGAGAAAGAGTAAAGTCAGGAGCCTGAATTTAAGGAAAGCAAACTTGCAGCTCTCCAAGGAGTTAGTCAATAGGACCCCCTGGGAAACTGCCCTCAGGGACAAGGGAGCAGAACAGAGCTGGTAGACCTTTAAGGAGCGTTCCATAGAGCACAAGAGCTCTCGATCCCTAGGAGTAAGAAATCAGGCAAGGATGGGAAGAGACCAGCATGGATGAGTCAAGACCTGCTGGTCAACCTAAAGAGCAAGAAGGAAATGCACAGGCAGTGGAAGCAGGGACAGGTGTCCTGGGAAGAGTAGAGGGACGCTGCCCGGTTGTGTAGGGATGGGGTTAGGAAGGCCAAGGCACAGCTGGAGCTGAACTTGGCAAGGGATGCAAAGAATAATAAGAAGGGCTTCTACAGGTATGTCAGCCAGAAAAGGAAGGTCAAAGAAAGTGTATCCACCCTGACGAGCAAGACTGGCAAACTGGTAACAATGGACGAGGAGAAGGCTGAGGTACTCAAAAACTTTTTGCCTCCGTCTTCACTGACAACCTCTCTTCCCACATCTCTTGAGTGGATGGACCACAAGACGGGGACTGGGGGAGCAAAGTCCCTCCCACTGTAAGAGAAGATCAGGTTCGTGGCCACCTGAGGAACCTGAACAAACATAAGCCTATGGGACCTGACAAGATGCATCCCAGCGTCCTGAGGGAATTGGCTGATGTAGTTGCCAAGCCACTCTCCATGATATTTGAAAAGTCAGGGCAGTCAGGTGAAGTCCCCGGTGACTGGAAGAAGTGAAACATTGCACCCATTTTTAAAAAGGGTAGAAAGGAGGACCCTGGGAACTACCGACCTGTCAGCCTCACCTCTGTGCCTGGGAAGATCATGGAACAGATCCTCCTAGAAGCTATGCTAGAGCACATGGAGGACAGGGAGGTGATTCGAGACAGCCAGCATGGCCTCACCAAGGGCAAGTCCTGCCTGACCAACCTAGTGGCTTTCTGTGATGGAGTGACTACATCACGGGACAAGAGAATAGTTACAGATGTCATCTCTCTGGACTTCTGTAAGGCCTTTGACACAGTCCCCCACAACATCCTCTCTCTAAATTGGAGACAGATGGACTGTTCGGTGGATGAGGAATTGGTTGAATGGTCGTATCCAGAGGGTAGTAGTCAACGGCTCAATGTCCAGATGGAGGTCGGTGACAAGTGGTGTCCCTCAGGGGTCCATATTGGGACTAGTACTGTTTAATATCTTCATCAGTGATACAGATAGTGGGATCGAGTGCACCCTCAGCAAGTTTGCAGATGACACCAAGCTGAGTGGTGTGGTTGACACACCTGAGGGACGGGATGTCATCCAGATGGATCTGGACAAGCTCAAGAAGTGGGCCCATGTGAACCTCATGAGGTTCAGCAAGGCCAAGTGCAAGGTCCTGCACCTGGGTCGGGGCAATCCCCAATATCAATACAGGCTGGGGGATGAAGGGATTGAGAGCAGCCCTGCTGAGAAGGACTTGGGGGTACTGGTGGATGAAAAGCTGGACATGAGCCAACAATGTGCGCTCACAGCCCAGAAGGCCAGCTGTATCCTGGGCTGCATCAAAAGAAGCATGGCCAGCAGGTCAAGGGAGGTGATTCTGCCCCTCTGCTCTGCTCTGGTGAGACCCCACCTGGAGTGCTGCGTCCAGCTCTGGAGTCCTCAGTACAGGAAAGACATGGACCTGTTGGAACAGGTCCAGAGGAGGGCCACAAAAACGATCAGAGGGCTGGAACACCTCTCCTATGAGAAAAGGCTGAGAGAGTTGGGGTTGTTCAGCCTGGAGAAAAGGAGGCTCTGAGGATACCTTATTGTGGCCTTTCAATACGTAAAGAGGGCTTATAAGAAAGATGGGGACAGACTTTTTAGCAGGGTCTGTTGCAATAGGACAAGGAGTAATGGTTTTAAACTAAAAGAGAGTAGATTCAGACTAGATATAAGGAAGACATTTTTTACAATGAGGGTGGTGAAACACTGGAACAGGTTGCCCAGAGACGTGGTAGATGCCCCATCCCTGGAAACATTCAAGGTCAGGTTGGATGGGGCTCTGAGCAACCTGATCTAGTTGAAGATGTCCCTGCTCATTGCAGGGGGGTTGGACTAGATGACCTTTAAAAGTCCCTTCCAGCCCAAACTATTCTATGATTCTATGATATTTATTTGCTTTGATACTTCGTTTGAGAGTCATGAGGAGGGAATATTGGAGGTATAAAAATAAAATACTGAGTTCATTTTTTTCATCATAGTTTGACTGTGCAAGACTTTCTCACAAAACAGTCACCCAAATAGAAACATGGTGTCATCCATATAAGGGTAAAAAATAAAATCACTGCATGTATATATTTAATACATGGCATGTAATTAATTTAATATGATGGTATGTATCAGCAACAGACATCTTCTACATGCCTCCAAGTTTTATCCTTAGGACATATCCACCCTGGTGACTGACATACCCATGAACCTGGGTGTTGCCACCTCTCTACTTCACCCTCACCTTTTTTTACTGGGAGGGGGAAAGGGGAAGGTCTCATATGCTAAATCCGGTTTACCTGAGACATGGTGCTTTTTGGAACTTATTAACTATATTTTCTGAGGTTTATTTACTGAGGTATATTTGCTAATTTGCTGATGCAATTTCCTTCTAATGGAAACCATTAGAGTGAGTGGGAACAGTAAGCTGATACACACAAAATTTTTACTTCCCTGTGGGGCTGAGGGGCACAAGGGCACAAACCTGGGTCCTCCAATTTAGATGTTCGTTGCTGTATTCTAGGAGGGTTCATCCCACGCTTGCTAGACCCTACAGATCAGATCCTTTCTAAGATATGATGTCTGGTACATTGTGCAACATTTTTTCTTCACTCAAAGTATGTAAAGAGGAAGGTAACTTTGTCAACACCATACACTGCCCAGTTGAACATAATTATAGTAATATGTGTAAGATTTGTTGGAGGAATTCTTCATGGTTTGAATGCTTTCAGAGAGATGACACAGGACATTTGGAAATTCAAACATTTACAAGGCCAGAGAACACAGTAGACAGCCAGAGAGCGTGCACAGAGATTGTGAAAACCTAATGCACACCACGCTTCTGGTTCAATTTCTGGTTTACAGCAGTATTTTTAAAAGTAGGTTAGGACAGTTAGATTTCTTCTGCAAGGACATGTCTTATTCACTGCTTCTGTGAATACCTTTCCTCAGACTTTCCCAGCCTGGTTCTTCTTTTTGAAGTGTGTCATTAGCAACTCCAGTTCTAGAAATGCTGAGCTTTATCTCCAGTCCTGCTGGTCACAGAATGCATTACCCTTCTGCTCCAGCTGGGACTGGACCTCTCCAACAGCACACAGGCTTTTGGCTTTCTGTTGCAGCACCTTGGTAGGCGTGAAGCAGCCAGACATCCCAGACTGAAGCATCTTCTTCCAATTGTACAGTCAAGTCAGAATTTTGTTTTCCTGAATAATCATAGATGAATTTTCCCTCTTTTACACTTCACCTTGTCCCATTTAATGTTTTAAGTCCTCCAAGGCTGAGTTACGGAGTGAGGTACTTTTAAGAGTTTCAGAAAGCCATTTGTAGTCATCTTTTATGTAGTCACATAGCAGATGGATGCCTATTAAGGGACTGACTACAGACTGAAGACAGTCTGTTCTTCTTCCTCTTTTTTAAGAAAAACATTTATTTTCAAGGTTTTCAAGCATTTTGCTTGACTGTGTTGCACTAAGGAAAGAACACTTACAAAGCTTCTCCTGTAAGCCAGTGGTCTGTACCCAAAACAATCACGACTTACACTTCTGGACACCTGAGTAGACAGGAAAGGTAGCACTGCCGGTCAGGGAGAATGTCCTCTCAGGGCAGAGGCTCTCAGGCACCAGAGGACTCCACCGTCAGTGTGGCGGCACAGGCTTTACTGTTATCAGTTTTGGAAAGTTTCATTTGGAAGAGGCTACTGCAGAGAGAAATCTGTTCTCCTCATATGTCCTGACCTAACAAATTTGGAAGGACCAACTAATGAAAAAGCTATAATTAATTATTACAGTTATGATAATTGCAATTGGTGATATATGGTTTTCAGCACCCCTTAGTGAGATTTTGATAGAGAATGATAAACCTTACTAAGTAATTAAGTCTTACTGGTTAATTAAACAACGTAGAAGCAGAAGACTATGCAGCAGTCCCTTCATGCATTACTAAAAAACTCTGGAGTGAATGTCTTTGTCGTTTAATATAATATTATAATAGCTTGCATAAGAAGGAAAAGGAGTACTGTATCAGGGCCTGCCTAGAATTTTAAGAGGGTTGTTAGGTAAACAGCATTACTATTTTCAAAATGGCATTTGACCACATCACTGTGTTTCACTCTCTACTCATAAGTTTCCTAACTGAGCTGAACCTTCACAACTAGGTATTCATCTCTGAATAAAGCATAGGAGCATTTTTGCACAACTCCTTCAGGCAAAATCCTCTTTGAAATGGAGAGGTTTACACAGTAACTGTAAGAGGAAAGAATAATGTAAGAAACTGTAAGAATGTGAGGTCAGATCTTAGGCTGATGGTTTTGGAAGCACATACTGAACACATGAAAGGATAAAGGAGAGCTTTAGCATCTACTGATAACAAAGGGTCACATTTTTTCTACACCAATTATGTGGGTGTAACCTCCTTTAGCCAGAAAGTCAAGCACTGAGGTCAACACCTTTTAAAAACCCATACCACTCTTTCAGTTATTAATAAGTAAGAAAAAAAAAAATCACATCTTGCAAAATGAAAAGCAGAGCCAAACAATAGATCAATATTCTCATTCACTTCTTTAGAAAGTGAAATAAAAAAAAACTCTAACAAACAAATATATTTACCAAACTCCACAGCATTTCTGTATTAGTCACAATATGTATATAAACCTATTTGGTTCTTTTGTACAGAGCTAACGTAATGCCACTAAATAAAAAGAGCTACCTTTATGAAAAAAAATATTTCTTAGTCTGTTTTTCTGCCTTGTAGCAGATAGATGAATAGCCATAAACAGAATGATCAAAACATATAAAACTGATATTTCTGACCTACTCTCAAGCATGGAGAAAAATCTACACATTTTTATTATTAATATTCCTGGAATTACGGAGTTGCTGTGAGAAAAAGGCAGATAAGCTTCTTTTATTGTTCTGATATTCAATGACAGCACATGCCCATATTGAGTCACCTAGAGCTGCTTCATGTTGGACTGTACTTTTCAGTCTTTATTATTTAGCATCCAGCTGGACCAGGAAGTGCTTCCATTCACAAAAATGCTTTCTACTGGTCATTTAAAAGAACTGTAGCCAAAAATGAGTACTGGAAAAGAAAGAATCTGTCTTTTCGAAAATGAAGCCAAAATAGTTTCCTTGCCAGTCCTACAATCAGATCCTCTTGCATGGTTTCCTACACCTGTAGAAAGCCTTCTTCCTGTCAATATCACTCCCCAAAGAATTACTGATAGCAGGATAAGGACATCAGTCATCTGACCACAGCCGCATACAAATTCAGCCTCTCCATTGTTTTCATAGTGTTTTAATGATCTGTAGGAGTAATGTGGATGTTTCATAACTAAACAATGTCTTCTATTAAAATGGCGTTTCCTCAAACTGGGAATGGCTGGAGTTTTAGAGCTACAAACACAAACCTTGTGGTAGGACCTAGAAAGAAACATGTTCTCTTAAGCAAACAAAAAAGGGGAGAATTTGCCTTGCAGGGTGTGCATATGCTATTTTTATAGCAAGTACAGGTGTCCGAATTCACAGTGAAAATAGGAACAATGCAGAGCTCCTGTAAATTACTGTACCAAGTAGAATACTGCATGCTGATCCATATCTCCATAGATATGAAACAGGGACCTCGGCCCTTCTACTAGAACTGGGAAATCTGTTATATACAAAAATAGCTACACAGTAATTGTACATCATTGGCAAGAAAAAGCAATTACCTCAAAGAATGTCAGTGGCAGCATTTGCTTCTAATTTTTGTTTCTGTTTATGGCAAAAATAATAATCATTTTGTTAGCAATTACCAGATGTTTATGCATCAAGCGTATTAACTGAACTGGCATATACACAACTATAGGATAAAATACACAAAAGATGACTGATTAAGATAATGGATGATTAAACACATCAGCTGATGGAAATGGCATTTGAGATTTCTGTGCAGGACTTATAGGGAAGCACAGAACTGGGAAGAGCTAAAATGGTAGTTCAAATCCAAGACCAAAGGTCCACAAGGTTTGGGGTCTGCATGTAGGGAAACTGAAAGACCTAAGAGAAATCTACTCATCCATAATGCACTGTAGTTCTAACATGGAAATACTAGTGCAAGGGGATGTTCAGACTCTGCCAGGAACTGTGCTGAACTTGTATGTTTGGAACGAATTACAGAATCACAGAATGGTTGAGGTAGGAAGGGACCTCTGGAGGTCATCTGGTCCAACCCCCATGCTCAAGCAGGGCCACCTACAGCTGGTTGCCCAGGACCATGTCCAGATGGCAAGGACAGAGACTCTGCAGCCTCCCTGGGCAACCTGTGCCAGTGCTCGGTCACCCTCAGAGTGAAAAACTGTTTCTGGATGTTCAGAGGGAACCCCCTGTGTTTCAGTGTGTGCCCATTGCCTCTGGTCCTGTCACTGGGCACCACTGAAAAGAGCCTGGCTCTGTCCTCTTTGCCCCCTCCCTTCAGGTATTTATGGGCATTTGTAAGATCCCCTCTGAGCCTTCTCTTCTCCAGGCTGAACAATCCTAGCTCCCTCAGCCTTTCCTCATAGGAGAGGTGCTCCAGTCCCATCATGCCCCAGTACGTCCAGTATGTCCATGTCTCTCTTGACCTGGGGAGTCCAGAACTGGACCCAGCACTACAGGTGTGGCCTCACCAGTGCTGAGTAGACCGGCAGGATCACCTCCCTTGACCTGCTGGCAATGCTTTGTCTAATGCAGCCCAGGACACCCTGTGCCTTCTTTGCTGCAAGGGCAAATGCACCAAGCCTTGAGGTAACTTGATGTTGTAGGTCTGGTCAGTAGGGAGGGTATATCTATGTTTAAATACGGGCTAAAGGCTAAACTCAGCAGGTACGCAGTGTGCTGACTTGTAAGACACAAGTGGGGCTTGCTTTACAGTGACTCAGCCACAATGCCCTAAGCAAAACTCTGCATTTGTCTGCATGTGCTGCATTTAGTCACATATTTATCTGAAGTGCAAACAGCCCTAGCTCCCAAAGCCTGGCTGAACAGCCTCCATCTATCCCAGCTGCGTACAGTGATTTTATGTCTGACACTGGACAGACGTAAGAACTTGGGGTACTTTGAGGGGCCCAAGAATCTCCTTTTACAAGATGAAATCACATTTGTATGCAGCTTTAGCTTAAGTTAGTTTCCACGGAAAAGTACGTACAAGTAGTTAAGTCTCTACTGACTCCACTCTCCCAAATTTTGTTTATGGTGTATAAACTGTGTACAAGGGATAATATAGACATAGTCATCCAAGCCAGATCAGAGATGCAAATGAGGAGCTGGCTTGATTTGGTTCTGCTTACAATACAGGAATCAGTGAGGGGAATAATGACTAGAGGGAAGTGATAACCAGGAACAGAAACTGAGGTGGCAAGAGGAACTCTTCTTGTAAGCAAAGCTTTGGAGACAAAAGCTTGAAAATTTGGACAGAGGACATAGGAAATAGCACAATCTGAAAGATTCAGAGAAAGTCAAGCCAACACAAGAGACTGATTTTAAGGTATTCAAAGGAGTGATAGAATTCAGTGGGGTTTCTACCTGAACTGCCAGTTGCAAGACATTGCTAAGCAATGTCTTTCTGTTCTATTGCTAATGAATATCGGTCCACAAAAAGCAAGAATTTCATTCTGGTGGAAAATGGATGAAGTGGTCCCTAGAACCAGAGGGAGGCAGCTGGAGCTGCAGGAAAGACAATATTGTATTGTGACCTTTTCAGGAGCAGTGACAAGTCAGTATCCTAGAGCTGTAAAAAATTTGTGCTGGCTTAGTGGCAATTAGATCCACACAAAAATCATATTCAAAAATGCAAATTTGGGCTTGAAACTCAGTTTGATCTCCTCGTTTCTCCTTTTCAGTTTTAACCACACCTTTCAAAGAATCAGTTCTCCAAAAGTATTTAAAGAAAAATCAAAGGAAGGAATCAATAAGGAGGGGGAAAACCAGCAGCGCCTGCCAGCAAAACACCCATTTTTTTCTCTCATTACTGCCTACGGTTGACCTCTGAGTAACTCCTTTGCATTTTTATTGACAATACTTGGCACCATCTGATACATTTAAGATCTAAATGGCATGGACATAAAAATCTACTAAACAGAGCACTTAAAACATGTTCATGGGTTAAAGACTAAGAAGAAGCACATAAGACGTGGATGTACACACACACAAAATAAAAAGTATTTATTTGAGGAATTTTGCCCTGCCCATTTTATCTTAACCTTATTTTATATATTATCTGTTGAGAAAATAAAATTGAGTCCCGTTTAAAATCAACAAACTCCTCAAGAATAACACAAAAGTGGTATAAGGAAAACAAAAAACCCCCCCACCATACTGCAGTCATAAAGAGTGTTGTAATCAATGTGGAATACTGTCTTCTCAAAATCTCCTTTGGTACCCAGTATTAAATGAAAGCCAAATTCACATATTTAATTTTTTGTTTTGCAAGTATTTAGTATTTATATGATTGTGAGTAAGAGTCAGGGGACATAATTTCAACTTTTCATTCTGCTTGTGATTTTTTGTGTGATTTCAGTTCCCCTTTCCATGTCTTACACAGCCAGCGTCAGTGACAGTTTGAGACCAAAAGATTTCCTTAGTTGCTGTCCATTATTTTCATAAGTAATAGCTTCTATATCCAAATAGGTTTTTTTAGACTGAGTATCTTAGAGCAAAGATCAGCTTAATTCAGGCTCTGAGTTCAAAGCGTGTCTCATACTATTGGATAAAAACAGAAACCTTCACTCAATTTCACTTTTGAGACCAATGTATGTAAATCTTTTAAATCAATATGAAATTTCACCGTTAACGAGAGAAGAGATTGAAACATTAATCTATGTCTAATCAAATAGTCTCCAGTGAATCAAATAATCAAAGATTTTTGCACTTCTAAATTCTACAGTTTGATCAAATAACACAAAGTACTTAAGAATATATTATGAGAATTATTCTGAGCTAGCATGTCCCCCCTTTATTTCTGATTTCTATGATTAAAAATGGAAGTATGCCACAGCCCAGTTGTTGAATTAGTTCAGTATGATGGGCCCATTGCTCAAAGTGAAAGCATTGACTGATATTTCTGTGTTTCTTGCCACAGCCCATGTATATTTAATGACTTTTTATAAAGATGTGGAAAAGAAAACTTCATGCCAGATGGTAAATCCAAATTAAAAAACAAAATGCAACATTGTATGAGTTCTTTATATTAGAACTTACAGTAATTTTTGAAGTAAATAATGAGCAACTGTTCATCACCATGAATAACATTTTACAATCTAGTCTGGGCTAAATGTGTCAAGACTCTTCATATGAATCTGGAAGTATCAATGGAGTTATATCATATGGCAAAATTAATTCTTTATCCAAACATCTAACTACATAGCAAAGCCAACTTGTACAGAGAAAGCCATCTCAGAGCTGCTCAGACTGAGAGCCACCACATTTACCATAATAACTTTCAGTTTGTTGATAATGTTCAGTATACTGATCGATACCTAAGAAACCATTATTGCAACACCCTGTTGAGTTGGATGTTAGAGAGGCTGAAGAGCCAATTTTCACCTCGCACCGTAAGTAGATGTAATCACTGATATCTCTTAATACTGGAAAACAACATGGGGCATGCGGATATCTGGTATTTGGAAAAAAAATCACAAATCATTAAGAGACAGAGGGAATTCTCACCATGGTTGTGCATTGCTACTGGTAAGAGGAGACAGAGGGAGAAAGGGCAAAGACACATATGGAGTGAGGTTGTGGCTTTGGAAGGAAAAAATACTAAGACACAATCACTGGGACATCAGCTACAACTAGAACATCCAATTTAATGACACTTGGATTAGATGAAACTAAATGTTCATCTAAAACTAGATGAAACTTAATGTTTTCCTTCTTTGCTATGTAAAATATGCAATGTACTATGTAAAAATGCTTTGTTTTAAGAAGGATTTTTACCACCATATCCATGACTACACATTACCAAAGAGAACTGCAAATGTGCAAATTTAGTCACATATCACAAGGTGATAAGGGATGATATGCACTGCATAATCTGTCTAGGTTTTTGTCTAAGAATAGAAGAATCACAAGATCACATTCTGGGACAGAAAATGGCAAGAAGCTGAGTAACTTAAGTGGTAAATAAAAAAGGAAACCAATATGTCAAAATATTTTATTCTGAAACAAAATCTAAGTTCAGTCAATAAATTCTACTCTGACTACAATTTAATAATTAACCTTTTCCTCTGCATAGGGAAGAGAAACACTATAAAATTACAAGTTATTATAAATATAGATTAAATTGTAATGCCATTTTAATTTCTCAATTAAAGAAAAAATCTCCTAAAAGGGTGAAACCACCTCATCCCATCCACAGGACCATGGTACATATGTATAATTTCAATTTTAATTGCCATACAAGGCATTTGGAGAATTCCAGAAGAGTAGAATATTTCACCAGCTGTGTGGTCAATTTGTTTGTACAATACATAGATGCAACCAATTTTGACATGCCTAACCAGCAAAGTCTGTCTTCTAAGCAAGCACTTAGGGAAGGGAAACACATAAAGTGCTTTCTGGAACTCCCTCATATAAAATGGCTTTGCAAAATCAGCTTTGTAACATTGCTTTGTTTCTCAGTAATCCCTCAGCTCTGGTTTGTGCTATGCCTTAGGAAAGAAGATCATGTCCTAAACCAACAAGCTGAAGAGTGGAAGTGTGTTGGAAATGAAACACAAACAGTGCAGAGGATTTACTAAAAGTCAATCTGTTTGGCTTACATATTCTGTACTCTGATTTTCCCACTCTTAAGAACTCTTAAGAACTACCCTGTAGTAGAACTGTGAAAACTAACACCCTAACATTTGAAGACTTATATAGGTTGCAAATGCCAATATATGGAAATAAGAAAGCAGCAGAGGTACTACACAACATGAAACTAACTATGTCTCTAATCAGGACTTGGAAGGAGATGATATAGAAAAACTATGTGTATTGTGTAATTTGGAAGTTCAGCATAAAAATGCAGAGTCATAAAAGACCATAATTTCATGCTCAATGCATAAATTTGGAATTACCGAATTGGTCTTGCAAAGTAAATAAAGCTTCTTCGGATAGAAAGGTGCAGCTGGGACAGTGGGGGGGTGATACATAGACAATCCTGTTTTAAAAGAGAAAATCTAAGCAAATACATAAAATGTAAGGAACATGTAAGCAAATAATTTCATAATCCTCCTGTTTCTTCAATCCGGAAACTTCAGCTTCTCAGTACCGGCTTTACAGATACCACAAGCATACCTTAGTTTGCAGAAGAAAGCTGTTATCCTAACTAGAGGAGACTGACACCATACCCTGAACAAGAACGATTTGGTCTCGCTCTGTTCTGGAGCTCTGGTTTCTCCCCTCTGCTCTGGGCAGTATGGGGTACTTTGAGGAGTGGAAACAGGCTGATGGGAGAACATGTCTGGCAGAAGCACAAACAATTTGGGAAACCGACTTCTCCAGAAGTTCCTACTGTTCTAACAGTTTAGCATTTTCCACAGCTGCTATTTTGGTCCAGTCTCTAAATAGTCATCTATCTGGGGGAGCAAAATGTCAGGATTTCTTGAAAACACAAGGAAGAAGAAAGGGCAGCATGCAACAGTTCGTATTTAAGCCAGACTGAAAAGCAACAGAGGAATGCCTGCTTTCCTCATTTTGTCCCTTCTATTTTTGAAATGGCTGCTACAAAACCATGAAAGGATTTGAGCTCATTGAAATAACAAAAAAAAATTTGCTCCTGTGAGACTTGTATAATGGAGCCATTAGGGTTTCGTACAGCACCTTAGAGACAGCACAACCCAGTCCTACACACAGGGCTGTATTTTAAGTGCTGGGGTTTTATGCTTCTGGATCAGAAAAAGACGAAGCATTTTAATGGGCATGGGATATTTAAAAAAAACAAACAAACAACAAAATCAGAGATCAGGAAGGATATTTAACATCAGAGACAGGAGATTAGAAACTTGCAGTCTTTTTGCAAATCTTCAGGCTTATTGCTGGAGAAAACCCTCCATATGTTGTCATTGTGTCCAACAGGCTGAGCTGAGGTGACTCTCGATTTTATCTGCTCTTTAAACCAACACAATCTACCAATTGAAGTGTCTGTTCTGTCTTCCCCAAAGACTCTGGCTACCCATTCTGATTTTGATGCAGACATCCTTGCCTGTGCTGGCACAGCTGGCACACATAGCCAGAAAGGTGCATAGATCAGACAGGGGGATGTTGGAGCTGGGTAAGTCCCCAAACCACCTGAGCACATGAACATCTGGGCCAGCACAGCGAGGAGGAGAAGGATGTCTAGAGTGAAGAGCTTAGAAACCATGGTCGTCAGAGAAGGACAACCGGTTTTGGTGGCAATCATGGTTTACTGATCAAGAAGGTATGAAATTACTCCAGCAGTAGAGTGTCCGATGGAAAAAATAGTCTTTCTTTTGTTGTTTGCTGTCCAACTGAAGAATTACAGCCTTGGATAAAGTCACAGTCCCTGGCCTCCTCCTATTACTGGCAACTTGGCTTGAGAAAATATATCTAACAGCATGGCATCCTAGAATTTAAACTATTATTTTATCTGTGTTTTGGGCATTATTACATCGCATTTGCTCTAATACTTCCAGTTTAGACTCAGCTTTATAAATTGAGCAATTCATGTTTGGAGAGAACAAAAACTGTTCACTGCGGCACTGCTCACCAATTTTCATCATGGCCTCTGGTCTTGTTCTGTCTAATTTGGGAGTCCCACAGCAAACAAAACTATAAAAGTGTACTGAAAAAAAACCTGGGTTGCTAAAAAGATTGATAGCAAAATCACAATACTCCAATCCTGAATATAAATCAGAACTATAACCCACAAAAGAACAAAAGGCACTCTTGTAGTAATTCAATTGAGAAATTATTTTAGTAGGAGAGTAATTATTCTTGTCTGTAGTCCTCAATTAGTGTTAATTGTAAGAAAAAGCTTATTAGGAATATTTAAATTTTAAAGTCCCCCTGTGCAAGCATATCTGAATTCCCAGAAGGCAGTTATAGTGCAAAGTATATTAATTAAAATGCCACTTTGGGAAATCCTTCTTTATCCAATGTTCATTATTAACATGGAAGATAGTGAAGAGGTTTTGATTTTCTATAAAGATTTTATTCATCATGACAGGGATTCAAATAGTGAAGAAGAGTGTTTGAAATGTTAACGAAATTCTGATCATTTTAAAGGACTTAGTCCTTTTATGACTATTCTGCCCCAAATGAAGGATTCGCACAGCTTTGCAAAGATCCAGGGCAATGTACTGTCAAACTCTGGATCCCAGAGTCACTTTCCAAAGTTGACTAATGATTTGGAGCGCTTCAGTGTAGGGGTTTTTCTATACTGATATATACAGTAAGCCATATTTATTCCACAGCTCCTATTGGCCTGAACTGTTTATAAGACTCATAGTCCATTTCCCGCAGCAGCCCTCCTTACCTGGGGTGACTGTTGGCCATATTAATATTTCTAAATGCCAGAATCCTCTCCCCATTGCCTTTTACTAAACATATCCTGTGATCAATACGCGCCTTTCAGATTATGCAAATCCAGGTATCTGTCACATGAGGAGCTGCATGAAAAACAGGGTTTACACATAGGAGATGGCTTGGTTCATTGTGTGACCAGTCATGCTCTGCCAGTCATGAGCATCATGCCCGGGGAAAGAGACAACCTTATGTATCAGTAATACACCTGAGAGTACAGTCCTCCAGTTCTTCTGCAAGAGGCCTTGACAGACTCTGGCAGGTATCATTGCTTCCCTGCGTTTTGAAATTCAGGACCCTTTCAAATCTTAGACTACGATTCCACGTCTCTAGTAACTTTTGAAAACGCTGACTTATGCAACCAAAGATCCAGACTAAGCTGTAACTTTTATCTATGCCCACAAACCGTAGGGAAAACGGGTCTTCGTAGTTTACCACAAACTCATAACTTATCACCCACAACTTATCCCTGTGGGCAGATTCCTCTTTTTTACCAACTAAAACTGAAAAACTGCCTCTTTACTGGCCAGCAGAAAGAGACCTGAGTCTTTTTGGAAACTGTGTCTGAATCTTAGGTGGCATCTCTATACTCCTGCTTAATGTCAGAGCTTACTGCAGGTTACCTTTTACCTCTCTTCTTTGGAATTCGTTCTAGAATTTGGTCACAGGTAGTCATATCTATGTCAGTGTTTGTATTTCAATTCTTTAAAACAAGTGTGAGCAAGGAAGATGTGACTTTTGCATTTAAGGCTATGTTTTCTTGGTCCTTCTCAGAGATACTGAAGATTCTGAACAGAAGGTGTTCAGACTATATTACTCTTTAGAGGCAAAAATTCCTATAATCGTTACTGCCTCTGCAAAACAACTGACATGGAAAAGGAGCTAAATATATCCTGGTGCCTACAAACTTACCATAACATAGCAAATGTAACCTAAGATGCATTAGTAGAAATATTCCCAGCAGAGGTGAAGAACTCTAAGTGATGCGGTAAGATCACCTCTGAGGAACAGTTTAAGATTCTGATCATGTATGAAACATGAACTAACATGGAATAGGTGCAAATAAAGGGTACCGTGATGACTATGGAAATAGAAAGCATAGTTTCTGAGGAGAGTTCAGAAGACCTCTACTTTGTTTAGGCTAACAAGCCAAATACTGAAGCAGAATGCATGCTAATTGCCTATAAATACATCAAAGAGGTAAACAATAAGGAAAATATTTAAGCCAGAAATCAATGTTGGCACAAGCATACATGGTGCAAGCTAGTAATTAATAAATTTAGCATAGAATTGGGGAAAAAAGATCCTAAATGTTATAGGAACATCATTGCAGAACAGACTCGCATTTGGAGTAGTAGGTCTACAGCAGAATAACACAGGCTTGGGGTTTTTTTCAGTATGGAGCTAAGGTAAATTTATGAAGGCATTTGTGTAGCACAGTGGCTATGATAATAGAGGACTAGTCCCCTGTTCCCCACATGGACACCACAATTAAAATACAGCTACTTTTCAGCATCAGGAGTCTTTTAAGGTATGCTGTCCATATGCATAGTTACACAACGAATGTTCTTACACCAGCACAAGAGCCAGGAGAACCTTTTAGCTTTGCAGCAGAATGGCCACTTGCCCATTCATTTATTATAAGCCAGCTCTTATTTCTTTCATTTCTTACGTGAGTAATGGGATGACAAAGTCAATCAATGGCACCTTTGCAGAGCAAAACTAAGCATTAAGTCTATTTTCAGTACAGGATTCAGCCTGAAGAAATCTAGAGTAGGTTTTGACTACTCTAATGCAGATGTTGACTATTTACTTGTCTCATCCTGAAACAGGCGTTGCATTTGGCCAGGTGGATTGCACCCTCAATCCCGTAGACTATCTTAACTACAGAGACAAATCTCTATAGACTATATTGGGGAACTTGACAGGTAGCTCAGATGTGAGCACCACATTGTAGACACTTAAAGATGGGTGAGCTGAAGTTATCTCCTGCCCCAGTTTTTAACAAAAATAACGACAAATTTCAAAGAGAAACAATGAACCAAACCAAACAAAATGCTCCTCTGATATGAAACCCTTCACTAAATCGAGAACACAAGATAAAAATTACGTTTATGTTTATGTTTTCATTATAAAGGATTTGCCTGCTGAGAGATGAAACTATCCTAGGCCTCTGTTTTTGAGTTTGCAGTCCAAGTACAGAAATACGATGCAAGGAAGTGCACTTCTGATACACTACCCTAACGGTTAGTAAAACAGCAAATGCTTCCTAGCTACGGGCTCATTTAAGTTTTATGTCAAAGATTTAATGGATAATTTGCAAGGTTCAGGACTCTGCAACATGGTGGCAAACTAGTTCCTTCTGGCATGGCCTGTCATTTTATAAGCATAAGCTCTATAGATCAAAGGCAAATCTGAAATGTATTTTTAGTACAGTTCTAAACTTCCTAGAAAAATTGCAGCTAGAATTACTATATATTCAAGCTTTTGGTCTGAAAGGATCATTTTAATTATACATTAATCATGGTTTACATGCTGTCTGTTTGGCATGCAGCATCTGGATCTATTTGTCCCATGCTAAGGGGATGCAGAGAGGACAACATGATCATACTCTCCGATTTAATTTAGGTTTTATGTATTTGTTTTGCTTTCTTTGAGTTGCATTCCCAGATGTACCGTGATTGGGACAGTCACTGTGACTATGGACAAGCAAATCTGTATCAACCAACTTGTCTAGAATAAGAAGAGAAATCATTTACATGTGCCTGTAAAGACAGTAGTAATTTCTACAAGATTTATTGTAGTTTATATAGAAAAACTTTATTCGTTGCTTATGGCATGTTGCCACAAGAAAGACAAGTACAAGATCTTAAGAATGAATACTAAAATAATGTCTTGAAGAAAAAACTCTGAAAATTCTTTTGTTGCTATAAATGTGGAGCAGTCTTGTAAAAGGAACAGAATTTCAATATGTATCAAGCATTATTCATACTCATTAGTCAACAGCAATTTAGTAGTACTAATTTCCAAAAACATCCATTACTCAAATGCTATCCTGTAGCAGGAGACACCCTCACATACTGATTTTATATTAGCATCTCTTTCAGTTAAGAAAATAACAGGAGGAAAAAAGGGGGAGGAATCCATTGCCTGCAATTATTTTCAGGACATGAACCTGAAAACCATTTTTTCTGTTTTTCCTGTGATTGTCTGTCGTTTTCCTGCAAGTAAGGGGGCACCCGTTACAGCCTCACACTGCGCTGCACCCCAGCACCCCTCTGCTCGGCTCGTAGGTGCCGAGGGCAGCAGGCCCCGGGCACCATCGCAGTTGCCCCGTGTCCCCCAGGCATTGACTGCTCTCTTGCTTTTTCAACAGCACGGTTACTTCTTCCCCACGTTTTACTTCGGCCTTCTTCATATACAAGTGCTGCTCTCGGAAGAAAAAGATCCCGATCGTAGCGTAACCTCAACGTTACGGACTATACGGCCTGTCAGATTGCACCGGAGCTGGACTAAGATGGGTTTTGCAGGAAGATGCTCCGACCTGGTGCCCTGCTCCCTTGGGAAGACGGACCAAGCGGGGCGCAGCCGAAGGGCGGGCGGCACCACCTGGGCCGGGCGGGAGGCCCGGGCGGGGCGGAGGGGGGCGTTGGGGCTGCCCCCCCGGGGGCGGCCGCCGGCGGGCAGTGCCCGCGGGGGAGGCCGGCCCGCCCGCCCCGGGGCTGTGGCCGTGAGGGGCCGCCCCGGCCCGCCCGCCCGCACCGCTCGGCCAATGGGAGCGGCGGTTGTTAGCGGGCCGGGAGGTGGCGGCGTTGCCACAGCAGCGGCGGGGCCAGCGGCGGCTGGGGTGCGCCATGGAGGGGCTGGAAGGTGAGGGGCGGCGGGCGCCTGGGGCGGGAAGGCCGGGCCGCGCCTTTGTGCTATGGCGGGCGTGCTTGGGCGGCGGCGGCGGGAGCTGCGGCCCGGGCGCCGCCTTCCCCGTTCTCGGAGCCCTCTGAGGCGGCGCGGCGGCCTCGCCTCGCTCCGCGGCTGGGAGTTTTGGGGGGGGCGATGGGGCTGAGGTGGGGGAGCGCTGCTGAGGGGGACAGCGTGCTTTTGGGGCGGCGAACGAAGGTGGGAGGCAGCGGGCCCCTGCGCGCAGCCCGGCGGGCTGGGGGGCGCCGCCGGGCGCGGGGCGGGCGGGGAGGCAGGCGCGGCGGGCAGGGCCGGCCTCGCTGCGCTTTGTCTCGGGCGCTGCTCGGCTCTCGCAGCCGAGCTGCGGGGTTGTGGCCGTTCCCCGCCGGCCCCTTCCTGCCGCGGCCGAACTCGGATCGCGGTGAGCCTGCTCCGTGATGCGCCGCAGGCAGCGGGTGCCCTGGGTGGGGACGGCATCGAGTCCTGCGGGCGTCTGTGCCAGGCACCCTTTTCTTTGCAAACAGATGGCGAAGGTGGGCGTTAGGATACGCTTATAATGCTATGGAAGTGTTCGGTGCGGTGAAGACTAGGTATATATTTGCTGACAGAATATTTGCAACTTTATCCTGTGCCAGTTGTGTTAACGAAGATACCGTCACCTTGCAGAGTATCCATCATAGCATAAATATCAGCTTGGAATTGATGAAGTTACGGCTTGCTATCTGAGGATTTCGGTAGGCCTGTCATTACTGTGGTTTGCAAGCTGCTTTAACCATATCACTTAAGAAAAAATACAGACCTATTCTGAGTAACTGTCACAAAACAGTCATTAAGTCTTCCGGGCTCTGCTTCACTAGAGGTAACTGAGTGCTTAAATAGGGGTGAGCACAAAATAGCCTTTGTTCTTTATCCCTTCTAGCACAGTTGGAGACAGGAAGTAATCCTCACTGAATACCTGTCTTTAGTAGATTTTACAGTCATCAGACTGTTCTTATGGCTAGTGACTTCATCAAGACTATAAATTTGGACAACATGATTTGGCATTAAAATCCCAAGAGGTTCTCTTTTATTTGATTTACTCTTTATGCTTTACTGACTATTAATTCCTTTTAAATTTGAAAAGTGATGTCCAGTGGCTTATCCAATAATGCTTTATCAGGCACTCCGACTCTCATGACAGTCCTGTGACAATCGTATGTTGCCTGTCCAGAAGGGGAAAGCTTGCTTTAATTTTGAGTCAGCTACATGTTTGACTGCAGTTGGGACTGCATATCATCTGCAGCCCATCCATCAATTGATTTGGCTGTAAGCTAACTAAGCAAGGCCAGCTATGCCAGCTGTGTTGTATAAGCTCTAGCACCTTCATAACGGAGTGTCAGAAGGAAGCAGATCTACAGATAACAGCAGAAGCCTGAAAAACCATGTCATTCTTGCAGTACAATTTGTCCAACTACTGACTTTGCTGGAAATGGTTTACATTTTGTTTGTATTTCAGTAGGTACTGGGAGTGGTGGGAGGAAGAACTGCTATATCATAGGTGAAATCTCATGTTTACTCTGTGAACCATTTCTTGAAAGTACTTTCAAAAGCTAGAGCTTATCAAAGCATTTTTCCATGATGTGAAATACTCCTTCTGAACACACGAGACTAACTTGAGAATAGCACAGGTAATAAGCTAGTTCTAAAACTTCAGATATCCTTGCATTGTGAACAGTGTATCCCACACTGTTATCCAGCATCCTTGAATGCTAAAGTTCTGGGAACTGAAGAATATAGTATTTTGCGTTCTTTGGGTCACATTGTGCTGTGTTTTTCTTTCTCTAAACAAATTGCCACAACATAAAATACTTCCTTTTTTGCTTCAAAACATTTGAACCAAGTGGTTTTGCTTTTTATTTACAGTTTTTCAGTTTAAGCTGTCTCTCTTGATGCGCATTAGGTTAGGCTGAGATGAAGTTTCTGTAGAAAGGTGAAAGGTGTCCCCAAGGCAGGAAAAATGTAGGCAAAACCAGTAACAATAATAAATTATTTCATTGGGTATTATGCTTTTTTCCAGTCATTGCTCCACTGGCAACTCAGAAGAACGTTGCTGGTTGCCATTTTAGATTAAATTCCTGTTTAGAAGCATAGTTGCACAGTCATATCCATCCAACATGGAAGTATGGGCTGCTTCTGAAATCTGGCTCAGCCTGCTCCCTCTGTATGTTAGTGCTTGGCAAAATCAATTCCCAGAGCCGATTTGTACAGCAGGTCCTGGCAGCTGTGTGTGTGAGGGACATGATTATGGTGGAGGACAGGACTTTGTCTTTTGGCAGCAGTCTGCTGGTATGTTTTTATGACTGTGGAAGACCTGCTCAGGACGCTTGGCCTGGACTTTCTGCCCTCAGAAGCTGGTGCTTTGTTTTTCTGAAGCTTAGCATTATAGATGCAAGATCTGTTTTATTTCTGTTTATTTAAGCATGCTATTAGTAAGAAAGAACTCTACCCAGCTTATAATGATTCTTTCCATAATGTGGAGAGTTGAATGTGTATTAGTGGGCTTGTGGAGCTGCATTAGTGGCATTTAAAAAGCTAAATAATATTTCCAGTGTTGCAGTTGCATTTTCTCATTATGTGCAAGTTTAAATGTTCAGTGAAATGGCAAAGTAGGTTTCTGTGTGACTTAGTTTCTTCTAAAATTTACTTTTGTTGCTTTTTTTAAGTCTGTTGCTTTATTATTTTATTTGTATATCAGTATTGTTATATTACTAGATTGATACTGAAAGTCAAATTTATAACTTTTAACTTTTGTAAAAGGAATCAGTGCACACTTGTCATTACAAGTGACAAATTTGATGTTAAATCTAAAGTTGCTAGCTCAGCATTTGTTACTTTGCAGCCTGTGTGCTGTTTGGCTGTTTTTCAATTTTCATTTAATTTACTGGTGAAAATACTTAGAGCAATAGACTGCGTGTGCCTGAATATGTAGTGATCTCTAAGGTGAGTTTAAAAATCCTTTCCTGAGTAGTCCAGCATGTGCTGAATCTCAGGACCATTTTTGATGGGTTAACATGCGCTTGTTGCTTTCACTGCTGGATGGCAAGAAAAAAGCTGTCACAGTGGCATGTTTGTTGCCCTCTGTTTTGCTTGAAGGAGAGGGAGGAGGGGATCCAAGCACTGAATTCCTGACTTCATTTAAGCCAGAGCAGTCCCATGATGGTGTTTGATCGGCTTCTCTCCAGTCTGTTGTTTTTTCTGGGAGGATGCCGGCAACAGCTGCTTGAGCTGACTAAATGCTGCTTCCCACACTTGTTCACAGCCCATCCCAGCGGGTCGGGACTGCTGCTGCCTAAGGAGTAAAGGGCAGAGGGGCAGCTGTGTCCGAGGGCAAAAGTCCAGCTCTCTGTGGTAGGTGATAGCAGCGCTTACCCAACGCCAGCGTTCTCCTTCAGCCTGTGCTCTAGCAGCCAGGGAAGACTGGTTGTGGTTGGAAGGGGATGGGTGGCTGCTTGCTCAGGAAATAGCTTGCAGTCTCAAACCCAGAGCTTTCGCTTGCAGATGCCAAGTAGGGACTACTGTGATTAAGCATTTAGACTCTCAGCGGTCTGGGTGTGTCCTTGAGGTCTCATAAGAGTAAGGCTCGCTGTATGGCACCTTCTGCTGACAGTTGAGATCTGTGCTGTAATAGCATTTGTCCCTGGACCCTTCACTGGCACTGACAATGTCTGAGACACCCCACTCCACCCCAAAGGTGCAAGCATTCTAGTTTGGGGTTTTATATTAGTAACATGACTGTTGAAAGCAAGTGCTTATGCTTGCTTTGGCAGAATTTCTGAATAAGCTAATGCCCAGTCTTTTTTTATTTTTTTTCCCCCCTAATAGTGTAGAAAATTATTTGTTTTGAAAACAAAAATAATATTCATGTGAGTCTTCCTTTGCCTTTAGTGTTCATCTTTGCCTTGCTTCACTGGATGGATGCAGCAGCTTCCTTGCTTTGGCAGCCATTTTCTTAAGCTGCATTTGAGAGAGGCTCCTGCCTTTTTGGAACACTTCAGCACTTTTTTTTTTTTTTTAGGTATCTTACCTGTCCAACAGAGAGAAGTATTAATTTTACAGTACTGTTCTTAAATCAGCAAGTTGGAAACTACTACAGATTGAAATGCAAAACTAATATTAATGTATATTCTTTTTAAGAAGTTGTTTGTCTCCGGTAGCCATTAAAACACAATGATAAATGTGAATTTGCATTTAAGTGCTATGTTTCACTAGGCATACTTGCACCTCTGTTAAGTGATCTAATTTTGATGTTTAATACACTGTATAATTGTGGTCAGTGTATTTACTTTTTCTAAGGCAATTATGTTTTTATTTTTTGGTTAACATTTATGTTTTGGGGAAGAAATTGAAATGTTTTACTTGAGGAAAAATTGTGAAAGCTAAGTTTAGGCTGATATGATAGGGGAAGTGTGCTATCAGAATATGTTTCACCTTTAAAGGAAAGGAAGTAATATGTGTAGACAGGAATTTGAGTGCTTCAGATTAGTTTCTTCAGCATCTTAGAACTAATAGATTTTACACCCTTTTCTATAGTTCTTGTAGAATTCTTGCATTTTTAACTTAAATTGCAGAAACTAGATTAATCTAGTAATTGAATTCAATTGGTTGAATATAGTGGGAAGAGGAATGTATTTTACCTGCACACACACACACATAATGTGGTTATTATCAAAAGCAGTTGTTGCATTTCAGTAAAATCTGGTTCCAGGAGTATGTTAAACAGTTGACTGGAGGGGGTGAGGAGTGGGCTTACTTCTAAAAAAAAAAATTCGGGGTGGCGGGGGGAACAACACAACGGACACATGACTGGGAATCAATATATCATAAATGAAATTCATTATCAAAATTGTTTTTAACACATTATTGTTAGCCAAGTAATATTCAGACAAGCAAGCAGACTTAGATAGGGATTGCTCTGTCCAATTACATTTGGGTGGTAGAGTATGTAAGTCCAGAATTGCTTTGGGGGTCACTGGTGCAAAGCAGTCTAGGTTTAAGGGTAGTGTGAGAAGGCTAGTCTTTGCTTGACTACCTGCTTACAGTCTTCATGGTGCTTGTAGCCTAATACAGGAGAATAGTGAGTTTATGATCCCAAAGCAGAATTGTGTAACATGTACATAGATTTTGCAGGTCAGATGCTTTCTAGTGGCTTTAATTGATCTTAAAGCTGGTTAATAGAAGACCAGATAATGTATCTGGAAGTTAGATCGATCAAATAGTGCTGCTTATTTGCCTTTGGTTTTGGTGTGTTTCCATATGCATTACGGGGAAGCTCTCATAGATTTTTCTGGATAATCATCATGACTGAGGGCCTCTCTGAAGAGCCTGTACATTAACACTCACAGTGTGGGAACAAATGGGAGGAACTG
Organism: Mycteria americana; assembly: GCF_035582795.1. NCBI lineage: Eukaryota > Metazoa > Chordata > Aves > Ciconiiformes > Ciconiidae > Mycteria > Mycteria americana. The sequence goes on from NC_134366.1 coordinate 142,588,072, forward strand.
GAGGTCTGTGTGCCATTGCAGGGCTACGATCTTGTTGGAGTTGTGTGTAGGTGGTAGGACAGCTCACAGGACTGCAGTGTTGTGGTGGATGAATAAAGGTTTTTCAGGAAGAACCAGCTGGATGGCAAGGGGGGAAGTTGCCCTTTATGTGGGAGAGCAGTAAGAATGCATGGAGCTTTGCTGTGGAACCACCTGGGAGCTTATGGATCAGGGTTAGCAGGCAGACCAATGTGGGAAATGTTGTCGTGGGTGTCTGCTACAAACCACCTGATGAGGAAGATGAGGCCTCCTTCAGATAATTGGAAGGAGCCTCATATTCACAGGCCCTGGTCCTCATGAGGGACTTTAACCACCCGATACCTGCTGGAGGGACAAATGAGCAAGGCACAAGCAATCTAGGAGGCTTCTGATATGCATTGATAACAAATTCCTGACCCAGGTGATGAAGGAGCTGACAAGGGGAGGCACTTCTGCAGACTTCACACCTACAAACATGAGATGTGAAGGTCAGGTGCAGCCTTACCTTCAGTGACCACGGGGTAGTTGAAGTCAGGATTCTGAGAGGAGGGGGCTGGGCAAATAGCAGGATCTCAACCCTGGACTTCAGGAGAACAGGCTTTGACTTGTTTAGGCATCTGCTTGGAAGAATCCCATGAGATAGGCCCTAGAGAGGAGTCCAGGAGAGCTGGTTATTTTTAAGGATGTGTAGTGTGACATTGGCATTAAAAGTTACGCTCGTATGAGGAAGGGAGTAAAGAAGGACGGACAGTTAGAGAAAAGGGGAGTACACAACAATGCGAGTTGTGCATGGGCTGCCATTACAACCATTCTTAACTGCATGCATTTTTCAGTCACAAAAAAACCTTCTTCACAGAATCCTCCTCCAGGTTGTCACTTTGAGGCAGTGGGGCTCTCCTTGATATGTTATTCTCAAGGAAGTAATACAGAACTCGCCATCATCAGTCTCATGTTCAATGCAATAACAGCAATTTTGGCAAATGTAATGCACTTGCATTGTCAGGCTGAAGAGCTGATATAAAAATAAGCAGAGGTACTGTGAAAGTATAGCGTAAGCTTTTCAGCTTGAAGGAATGGAAGTTATGCTGCTTTTGTTACCTTGTGGAAGCAGAAGTGACAGGTTTATACAAGATTAGACTGCATTGTCAATACAGAAGTAGGAAAGAATTCATGAGGCTTTCCTCTAAAATTAGGGGTAGATAGGTAAAAGTAGTTTGGTTTGCTATTTGTTATACAATTGCAAATAACCTAACTGTGTAAAAATTTCAGAATATGTGAAAGGTTGAATACTAAGAGACAAGAGCTTTCTAGGATTTCCTCTTCCTTTCTCTAACTCTTCCTGCAAACTGCTGAATAGCATAGACGAGAAGGTATTTGCCTGGTGGAGTAAATCATGCACTTCATCTGTTATCAAGCAGACTTTACGAAAGTATGGCAAGTACTGCCTGTTGTTAAGCAGTATGAAGTAGTTGACTTTCATTTGCATTTCAGAATTCCTATTGGCAAAATAATGAAAACTTGCAAAACTTGCACCATTATTGGTGTACGTCTTTCTACTTTTATACATTCATCTTTTCATTATTTTATTTAATGCTCTTTAAAATTACTCTTTGAAAATGAATGCTCTAAATTGTATTTGGCTGTTCAAAGCAGTGTTCCCTACCTATGTCACTGCATCAGTATCATTTTTAGGTGACTCTTGTTTATGGTATTTGTCATTAGTCTTTTCAGACTGTTGTTAGTTAACGTGTTGATTAAAACATATAACCCAGTCAGTACCGATTAAGGGACATATGTTGGAGACTGACAGGCTCCAAAGAACTAGATGCTGTGGGTTGATGATATAGATTCCAGTTAGTGTGGGGAAGGCACTGCATTTTTTTTTCATACCTGAAGTATATATATGGAACTCTTAAGTGGAAAATACCCTGGGTTTGGAGATGAGAGGTCATTTATGCTAAAAGCAATAAATACAATTTTGTAGGAGAAGAATTTGGCAAGCACTCTTCAAGTAATAACTTTCAACAGTCATAGATGACTTGCTGGTTTCAAATAGGTACCTAGTCTCAAGGCTGGAAATCATACCGGAGTGTTTCTGCAAGTTTGAATTTAGTGAGGCTTGATGGTTCTGATTATCACAGTTGTCTGGCCAAAGTCATTTAGTACTGTCACAGCAGTGAGAGTAAATACAAATAAAAGGTTTTGAAGGGCAGTCAAACAGATTTTACAACACAACAAAATACTGTTACTGAGACTAAGTGCAGTCTTGTCTCATTGAAGCATTCTATACTTGATATCTAAGTGCAGACACATACTTGTGTATACAAAGCTCTCCAAAAGAGAAAACTGTAACAAAACTTCAATTAATAGCTGTTCAGCAATACTGAAGACTTCTGCTGCCTCTAGGTATGGGGTCTGTTTACACAACTGCTTAATTTGTAAACACAACAGCAAGAGCTAGCATTATGTCTGTGACTGTGTCAGATCGGACTTGTATGTATTGATGGGTCCACACATTGTACTGAGAAAGATAAACCTGAGGACTGACAGATCTCACTTTCTGCTGTAATCAGTTGCTGCATTTGAACATGAGAGGAGAGAAAGAAAAAAAGTTGTTCTCTGGAAATCTAGATTTCGAAGGAGTCTATACTCATCTGTAAGAGTATGGAAAGCACTGTGCTACATCTGGGAGACTGACTGTCAGACTTCGAGGTCCACCTGAACTTTACAGCTAAACTCCAACTTCAAGAACAGAAAGTATGGCTAACTGGACTATGACCATGTTCAAAGGGAATGTGTGCAATAACTTATTCATTTGCAGGTAGAAAAAATAATTTGGAAGGTGGTTGTACTCGAAGTAGCTGGAGGAGGAAGAGCTCTGACAGGGACAGTTTAGAAACACAAGTGGTGAGTTTATTGTAGTGCTGCTAATAAAACTCCCAATCTAGTTGTTTAATTCAGATACCCAGCATCTTTGTAGGTTGAACTCTGTGTTTTTATTTGAGACCTGGTCTCAGGCAGACAGTAGGAGAATAGAGTGTAAAACTGTATATCATAGTTTTGGCATCACTTCAGCTGACATACTTCTTCCTTTGGTATTCACATAACCATTTTGAACATACTTCTCTTTTCCCTAAGTGTGTTTAGATCAGATAAACAGTAATAATTATGTCTGTCCTCTTCTAAATTAACTATATTCATTCATGTTTAATACAGGCATGTAAACTGCTGGTGATTAGTGGTATTGAAGATGGTAAAAGGAAAAAGAAGTGTTGCTGCTGGATCTTGGTTCTTCTGTGGTTGTATAACCAAGATGAGGGCAATCCCTGCATTGTTGCTAGACTTAAAGAAGACTGAAGAAAATTGCTATGATACCGTCTTACTACAATTTCTATTCTCAGGCTCATTTGCCAAGCAAGTCCTTCTTCTTTTTCTTGATTTGAGTGCTCCCTGTTTTTTACCTCCTCCCCACCTCCGATACATCCCAATTTAACAACCCATTTCTGTTAACTTTTGATTAGGAAAAAGATTCAGTCAGTCCATGCCTTTTTTTAAGAAACCCCAAAGTTTTCAACTGTGAGGTTTTGCTTTTGTTTGTTATTCTTTAATTTTATCAGACTAAAATAACTCAGAATAAGTTTTTTTTTTCCATTTTTATTGCATTTTATAGTCATTATGCTGGAAAACTACAGCCAAAATAATTTAGTCATTTCATTGAAAAAAGTTATCCTGTTTATTGCTGGTTTTAGAAATACTAACTTTTTACATTACTACTAAAATTGTGTAAGAATTCCTCCCCCTTTATGTTGTGCATTTATGTCACTTGTGCAGAAGCTATGTAAATAACAAGTGTATTGATGGTATTAGATATCATGCGTGAATGCCTTTTTTAAAAAAAACAAACCAACTCTCTTCCAACTTTCACAATTTTATTCCCATGTTTTATTTTAAAATTATCAGATTTCATGTTGATGATATTGCTAACCCTTCTGTAAGGGAAGACTCATGGGCTCCTAGAGAGAAATGTTAAGATTTTTGTGGTTTGGTTTTGTTTGTGGTGGGGTTTTTTTGGAGGGGGAGGGCATTACTTTAAAGGAGAGGAAATTCACAGAGGAACGATTAAGAAACTGAGGTGATAAATGTGCAAATATAAAGGACTGTAGGCTTCCCGTTTTCAACAAAACTTAAGGAACTTTCATTTTTTTAAAATAACTTCCTTTTGTGTTTTGGGTCAGTGATTTGTATGGGGGGGGAGGAGGTGTTGGCAGTAGAAATAGCTCTTGGCAAATGTGATTGAGTACCTGCCAGCAGCAAAGAAGGGTTAGGTATGCTGTAAGGAAATCCAGCTCTGTAACTGTAGCTACAGTGAGTGCTCATTGGCATTTGTTATGCATTGGTATGTCATGTGTAAATACTGCTCGGTCAGGTGAGGGTCTATCAAGTCTACTTCTTCTAATTGTGAATTTAAACACAAGCTCGAATTCCAGAGTTCAGTGAACCTAACATGGTGAAAAATGTAGCTTTTCTTCTTTTAATAAGGCATATATTTGAAAGAATTCTTCTCTCAGTCAAATCCTTAATCTTATACTATACACCTGATTTCAAGATCACTAATTCTGATTTATTTCAGCTAATTTCTTAAAGACACAGACAGTGTCACTTTGTATTTCCATGAAATGCCCCTCTCACTTATTTCTGCAAAGCTGAAGGTTGTATTAGAATAATGTGATAAAAGGTAGTTGAACGCTTCAGCAGAAGTGAGTTTGCAGTGATGTCTGTTAGCATTATTAAGAGTGCTGAGAACTCTGAAGAATGAAGTAATGAAACAAACAAACAAAATAAATCTGTGTGTACCTTGTATTTTTGAGTGGGAGAATTGAGAAAAGCTTACAACCATTGCTGCTTACCCTTGAGGAAAATGGTGAGGGCAGGTTCCATCCATCTAACCTATGTATGACCAGTGTGCACGTTATTACTTGTGATTAACGTTATGCTCAGGCTTGTGGGTTTAAGAAAACAGGCCTATGGAAAAAAAGTTTCAGACATGATTGTTTAAAATAGGGATTGAAAAAATGCAGTTAACAATAAAAAATAAGTTCCTAGTAAATGTCGATAACATGCAAGTGTAATCCAGATGCAAGAATAGAAGAAAAACAAGATGTATCTGCACATTTTCTATCATTCCTACTACTTCCCCCATTTGTGTATAACTAAACACATTTAGATGACGCAAAAGGAAGCTTGATTATGACTTAAATTGTAAAACTCAAAGTTACTGTTAGTACAGTCCTGCTATGCTGTGACAAGGGCCTATTCGTGTGTACATGAAAAAGGTATATAAATTAAAGATATGACCGTAAATGCTTTAAACTGCAGAACACTTTTCATATGATTTCTGATTCTTAAAATGGATTTGCTCTGTAGTGTATTAATGCAATTAATACATTATATGTAGTTACATACTGATGATGAACTTAATTCAAGTAATTGAAAAAGGCAGAAATAGACCTAATGGTTACATATTGGTACTAGAAATCTCACTCAAGTTTAATCTTTACATCTGGAAAAAAAGGTTTTCATTAGGAACCATGGCTGCCTGAATCTACATTTGTCTGCCATGAAACATTTTGTTAAATTTTCCATTTTCTTTAGGACTGGTCCTACAGTTACTTGACAAGTATGTATGTTTAGGTGGAAAATTGTTTTCCACTGGGGAACTGGGAACAAAAACTGATGAAATCACTGAATGTTGCTATGTTCATAACTTTGTTAGTTTAAGCCACTAGTTTGCCTAAAATACAAGTCAATTCAAAGTGCTTTTGTTTTCACTTTATATAAATAGAGGGACCTGTATTGTCTGCAATAGTCAGACTGAGTACAGAGAAAGCAACTAGTAATTCCCAAACTTAATCCAAACTTACTGCCTCTATTGATGTATATGTGATATAAAAATATCCCTGTATCTCTGGTACAGTACTAAATATAATAGATGCCTATTTTGGGGAAACCCTGTGGAGTTTTTCATCGCTGCCATGACTCCATTCCATAATGCGTACTATATGAATATATTTGCTTGCATAGGCTTGGATACTTTGATTTGTTGGTCTTTTATCTGGTTCTGTGAATCTCTTGTATGTCAAGTAGAGCATTTACATTTTTGTTACCAATGCTTGAATAGCAACATCAGAAACGCTTTCGTAAGCTGTCAGTAATAATATGAATAAAATATATAGTAAAAATAGCATTAAAGAATTTCTCTTTCCAAGAGGAAGTGGAATAATTAAACTTAGTAGAGAAAAATAAGTGATGGGATGTGAGTTACATTTGATGCTGTAACAGGTGATTCTATTCCAAGGCACAGAAATACACGCTAAATATTGTTATTCTTGGTGTGTGTTTGGGTTGTCATTGTGACTTACAGTGAATCTGTCATTTTCATGTTGACATACAGGCATCCCTTTATTGGTGCAGAGTTTTGTATTGTAAATTATCAGAATTGATGCTGACATGTTACTGGGCCTTACTGCTTCCAAAAGTACATAAGGACTTGTGTATCATCTTTTCCTTTCTGATCTGCACAGTCTCTGCACAGTTCAAAGAATGTATACTTTTATAGTAATAACTGTTATTATTGCTAAGTATATGAGGTTAGCAATCTAGGAATAAATTTTTATCACTAATTTAAACAAATTTTCTTATAGAAGTATGTTTTTTTTTTTTTTTTCTAAGGTGAGGTTACAGTGCAAACTGGAGATCTGCTACCATGTAGGATTTGTGGAAGAACTTTCTTTCCAGCAGCACTGGTAAGCAGTATGAACACTGTTGACTTTTAGCTCTGACAAGTTGATATGGGAGTTAAGCAATGGTCAGTATACCTAAATAAAGTAGATCTAGATGCTTGGTTTTGGTGGTTTTTTTGAGTGTCCATCCACACCCCACCCCCCCAATAATTATGGATTCCAGTTGTTTCGATGTCATGGTTTAACCCCAGCTGGCAACTAAGCAGCACACAGCTGCTCACTCCCTCCTGGTGCGATGGGGGAGAGAATCAGAAGAGTAAAAGTGAGAAAACTCGTGGGTTGATATAAAGACAGCAAAAGAAAAATCTACTTGTGCACGCCCAGCTACTCGCTGGTGGGGTGGTGTGAGAAGCACGAAAGACGTGGACTCTGTGTAAGCACTGCTCAGGAGTAACTAAAACATCCCTCTATTGTCAACACTGTTTTGGATTTGTGCTGAAAACATAGCCTCATACTAGCTACTGTTAAGAAAATTAACTCTATCCCAGCCAAATATTACTCTGCCCCTTATTCCATACCATTTATGTCATGCTCAAGTCCCACATTGTCCAATGCATTCTCATTACTCCCCCCACCCCCTTCCCATGCTTTGATATAATACACAGATATCATTTCCCTAATCTGTAGACCACCCCTGTAAAATACCTGTAAAATGTCCACAAAATGTCCACTGAGTTCATTTAGTCCATGACTTTGGGTTCCATCTGTTATGGTGGTCACTCAGGACAGGAGAGGTGGTGTGTTGCATGGAGTTACTGGGCACCAAACCCAGCTCAGGTCAGGTCACTACTGCACCTGCACTACTTCTTGTAAGGCTTGTCCTCCATTGGGTCAGGTGGTTCCTGCTATAGTAATTTCTATAACATGCAACTCAAATCATGGGTTACAACAATTTAAAGGTATTTCCATTACAATGTCCACCCCTGGTCCCTTTGGGCCAGGTTATAGCATTTAACATTGCAATGAACTCCTCCCCTTGCCCCTGCTCTGGCTTGGACTCATCCACAGATTGGAGCCCCTTAGGGGTGTACCTGATCCAAGTGGAGCCTTAGCTATGAGTCACAGTCGTTCCAGGAGTATACCTGTTGCGGCATAGACTTATCCACAGCCACAGTCGCTTTGAGGTGCACCTGTTTCAGCGTGGCCTTCTCCATGGGCCACAATGCCTTCAGAGATAATGTGCTCCGGTGTGGCCTTACGCACAGCCATAGTCCCTTCAGAAGTAAACCTGCTCTAACACAGCCTTACCCATGGCTGCAGTCCCTCCAGGGGCGTACCTGCTCTGTCATGGGCTTATCCATGGCCACGTGCTTTGAGGTGCTTCAGCATGACCTCATGCACAGCCACTGATGCTTCAGGGTGTAGCTGCTGCAGCATGGACTTATCCGCAGATGCTTCAAGGTGTACCTTCTCCAGTATGGACTTATCCTTAGGCCACAGTCCCTTCAGAGGAATACCTGCTGCAGCACAGATAACCATGGCCACAGACGTTTCAAGATGTACCTGCTCTGGCATGGGCTTATCCATGGGCACAGATGCTTTGGGGTGTCCTGCTGCCGTGTGGACTCATCCACAGGTCACAGTCCCTTCGACTCGAGTTCACACTGGAGTTCCAGCCTGTCCAGTGCAGCAGCACAGAAACAGCAGCGATGCCCTGGCCATCTGCCAGCCCAGGCACATCACCATTGCTGTTATCAAAATGTTCCCAGGCACAGCAGGGTAAGATGATCAGCAGTACAGCAAGCAGCAAAAGCAAAAAGCAGCCACTAATGAGCACTGGACTCTAATATACAGTAAGGCAAGCAAGCCTCATTGCAAGCACAGGAGCATGTCAGTTAATAGCTAAACAGCAATCACAGCTATGAATGAGATCTGGCACATTCTAATCAAATCTGTCGTTATCTCGAACCCTTTGAGTCCCACGTTGGGTGCCAAAAAGGACTGTTGCGGTTTAACTGCAGCCAGCAGCTAAGCCCCACGCAGCCGCTTGCTCACTCCCCCACGGTGGGATGGGGGAGAGAATTGGAAGAGTAAAAGTGAGAAAACTCCGTGGGTTGAGATAAAGATAGTTTCATAGGTAAAGCAAAAGCTGTGCACGCAAGCAAAGCAAAGCAAGGAATTCCTTCACTGCTTCCCATGGGCAGGCAGGTGTTCAGCCATCTCCAGGAAAGCAGGGCTCCATCACGCGTAACGGTTGCTTGGGAAGACAAACGCCATCGCTCTGAGCGTCCCCCCTTCCTTCTTCTTCCCCCAGCTTTATAAGCTGAGCATGACGGCATATGGTATGGAATAGCCCTTTGGTCAGTTGGGGTCAGCTGTCCCAGCTGTGTCCCCTCCCAACTCCTTGTGCACCCCCAGCCTACTCGCTGGTGGGGTGGGGTGAGAAGCAGAAAAGGCCTTGACTCTGTGTGAGCACTGCTCAGCAGTAACGAAAACATCCCTGTGTTATCAACACTGTTTTCAGCACAAATCCAAAGCATAGCCCCATACTAGCTACTATGAAGAAAATTAACCAGCACACTCAGTTTTGAAGCTCCTTAGAAGGAGAATTTCAGCATCCCATCACTTTCTGAAAATACATGCTTCTAAAAGCATCTTCTTCAGGGTCACAGAATCTTTCTTTGCCTGGCATCATGCAGTCTCAGCTAGTAAGTGAAGTGTTTTGTTAGCCATCTTCAAAATACTGTGTTCTCCAGTCTTAATAGAAATCGATCTGTCCTTAAATATGAATTTGGATTTCGGACACTTCTGATTTGACTTGCCACTCAATGCAAATGCTGTCTACCTACCATCAAATTTTTATTTGCAAGGAGCAAATACAGATGCCTTCTATTTTTCTTCCTCATCGCCCAAGTTTTTGTGACCATATATATGCATTTGTGAATTCCTGTAGTTCTGTTCTAAAAGTAATGGCTGGCATAAATATTTGAATGAAAGCAGTCTGATCTTATTCATTGAGAGCTGGGCCTTGTTTGCTGATTGGCATATCAAGAAAGAGGGAAATAACATGTTAATAACTTCTGTTTTCAAAACTAAGTTCTGTGTTCTCCTTTTGTTTTTCTTCTGCTTGTAGAAAAAGCATGGACCCATTTGCCAAAAAACTTCTGCCAAGAAAAGGAAGACATTTGATTCTAGCCGACAGAGAGCAGAAGGAACTGACATTCCCACAGTAAAACCTCTTAAGCCACGGGTATGTTATAATTTAATCTGCATATGAACATTTTAGGCAAACTATGTATGCATTATAATAAGGATTGTTTCTGCTGGCAATTCGTGATAACTAGATCAACTAGGATCTGGAAGAAATCTAACTATAATGTTGTGTACTAAAATAAGGCACGTACTTAGCTTGAAGTAAGAGCTTCAGACATATAAAGCTCTTTCTTTTTTGGCTTCTTAGCCAGAACCACCCAAAAAACCTTCCAACTGGAGACGAAAGCACGAGGAATTTATAGCAACTATACGAGCAGCCAAAGGACTTAATCTTAAAGACGGTGGAAAACTTCCTCCACCACCTCCACCATCATATGACCCTGGTATGTAAAACAATCAAGATCTTTAGAGATTTTTTTTTAACTTATTTTGTAAAAATTTGAATTGGAAAAGAATTTGTTGGAATACAGTATTCATAAGTTCTTGAGGATGACTATCTGATTATCCCTATGCAGATGCTGGTTTGTGACTGTGGGTCTGGCTGGCTAGCATCCTGTGTAGCTTTCAAAGCCCATAACTTTGTTTTTAATGCATCAAAAGGTAGTTGTCGCCAACTTGCAGCTTGCTACCATCTTATAAACCATAGGCTGGACAAATTGTTTCAACACCTTGTTTCTGTCCATAACAGTGGAACTGCTCAGAAAGAGCAGACTACCTTTTTAATTAGCTGCCGATGCTGGACACCCACAACCTATTTACATTGTAGGAATGCACATCAGCTATGTTCTTCAAATGTAGTCTCTCCTATTTCTTGATGAATTCACATTCAGTTTCATGTATGCAGTGTATGCTGTAGTGTGCATGTGATCCTTCCTCATGTAGTGGGGGTACTTGTGTTTTGGGTATGTTAAGACGTGTGGGATTTGTATTAACAAGGGAGTAACAGTCCTTGGGTGCCTTCAGAACTGAGGCTGGGTAAAGTGTTGAAGCAGTCTGATGTTAGTGAGAAGGAAAGACACTTTTCAGTTAACTTCTGTGATGTGAAAATAGGTTGGAGAATATATTTCTTCCTCTTGTCCTAAGAGCTAAACCATTTGATCAGCTCAATGGCTATTTTCAGAAAGATTGGGAAAAATAGAAAACAACAGCTGTTTGCTTCTGCCTGTCTGTGGTCAAGTGAGGATGTGAGTGTTCTCTACTTTGTTTCTCTACAGGAAACATGTCAGTCCAGTTAGGATTGTACTTGTGCATTCATAGTAAGAAGTGAAGTCGCATTATTCAGCATTCAGTACACTATCTTGAAATGCCATATGTGTTATAAAGTAAAGTAAAATCAATAGCTAATGCTGTGGATAAGAAACATAAGGCTCGATCATGGAAAGGATCGTTAATAATCTAGTTTTATAGGCTCTGCATTACAAGCAGAAGAGCCCAGAAATAAATCTAGCTTGGAAAGCTACTAAAATGGTGCTCCCTTGGTTCCAGAGACCGTAAATGAGTTTGAAGCGAAGGATGTAATTCTATTCATCCTGCTTGAAAGTAGGTAGGAGGTAAAGGGAAGAGAAAGATACTGTGCCTCTGTTTCTCTTCCATTTTTTACTTTTTCCAAGCTGAGTCTTACTGTTTGTGGTCTCCTGGCTTCATCCCACTGCAGTGGGTAAGACTTAGGAGGAGGAAACCAGGAATGAAGAGAAGTTGCACAAATTGATCAATGGATTCTCTTCCCACAAATAGAATACAACAAAAATAGAGCAGGGCAGCTACCCTTGCTCCTTTTCCACTTTACATGTAGGGGAGAGGGAGAATTATGCATGGTATCATGGAGTATATCCATCCTCTCCTACCCAGGTCTGTCTTTGGCATGCCTATTTCTAACTAGCTGCTAGTCTTTTTCCTTTAAAAGAAAAGAGTTCTGTATTAATATTTCCTACTTAATTGCATGCTTTGAGTTTGCAAACAAGCAGTATTGCTGGATCTTCAGTCTCTTGTTCCACCTTTTCCTTCAAAGAAGTACAGAATAGTCTCATGATATTAAGAAGGACCTTAAGTCACCCCATTTGCATTGAACTTGTCTGCATATGTGTATTTCACACTTATTTTGATTATTTTGTATTTTATAAAGCTTACATTGAATTCTAACAGTTCTTCTGGACAGTACAAACAGTACTTCCACATAGCCAGGTGGCTGACTGAGCATTTTACAAAAGGATGAAGATACAATCCCTGATTCTTAAAGGAGTGTACATTAATCCTCTACAGTCTGATCCATTTACTTTAGTGGGCGTTGAAAATCTTCTGCGGGAACTGAGCTGTGCCCCAGCGAAAAATGTCTTTTCTTATTATCTAGGGGCTTCCATTAATCATTAGGGGCCTGCTTTATTAATCTATTTTGATTTTTTTAATCTTTTTTATTTTTTCTAAACTTTGTTTGGGCCTATCTTGGTTTGACCGTATAGATATTATAGTTCTTTTTCTTCTGAGTTTCTATCTCTTAAGATATAGTTTATGTTTGAGTATTCTGACAGTAGTGGAGTTTATGTAAAATAAACAAAAATTCATTGTTGTTATCACATGAGATTCCCATGCTGTCACTTCTGTGAAGGATTCCTGTGTTCTTCCTGTGTCCTTTGCTCACACTTCTTGGGTCACAGTTTATGGTTTGGTGGCCACTGCATCATTTGACTTCCTCAAAATTGTTTGTTAATTTTAAGGGGTAACTATTTAAGCCAGATCTGCTGCATTTGGAGTAGTAACATGTAATCCAAATCTTATTTTGGATTGTGTAATATCTAACTGTAATCTTGCAGGCAGTGACTGTTGACTCTCTCCTTATTATCTTCAATACATTTCTAAAATCACCTAGGAGCATACTAATTTAATGTGCTTTGCCAGCATCCAGCTCTTCTGAAGTTGATGTTTACATGGTTTTGAATACTGTAATGTGGGGAATTCAACATCCATGTCTCTAGACACTAAAATGTCTGTCTGAAACTGCAGTCCAAACATTTTACTTTCCAAGGGCAGTGTATTTTAAGGGGTATATTTCCAGCATACAGATGAGGGATCTTTTAGGATTTAAAACATTTACATAGCCTTTCTTTTTTTTCCCCAATGTTAGTAATAATATTTTGTGCAAGTAGTACTGTTTGTAATGTGACTAGATTATTTTTGAAAAATAATACAGCCACCAGTTACCCTGTTTTGCATGTCTCTATAGTTATCTCCAAATTTTGGCTGGATTTCCTCGGTTTCTTTTTTTGTTGTTGTTAAATTTCTGATTTTATTTATTTTTAATGATAATTTCCAGTATTGCAGTTAGTATTTTTCAGTCCTTTCAAAACTGCCAGAGGAAACAGATTTTGTTGTCTTTTGCTATTTGTATGGGAGAGGTTTTAATGCATTTTCATGTCTTGAACTAACTGAACCGTGTTCGTGATTTTTTTGTTTAGCCTCTTCTCTTCTCCACTTCCTTCCAGCTGATATCCCTGCCACCTCCATATACTGTTTGGTCACCTTCTCTGCTGAAGAGCTTCTCTCAAAGTGTTTCTGATTTCGCTTAGGTTATTTATGATCCTCAACCACTCTTCTCATTCTTATCCATCAAACAAGAAACATCTTTTGTTTTATATGTGGATATATTCTTTTCCCCAGCAATATGTATTTCATTTTCAGATTCAAGAGGCCTTAATTTTCTCTGGGGGTGGGGCTGGGGCTGGTCTTTAAAAGACTTTAAAACACTTTATTTTTTAAAAAACTTTATTTTATGTTTTTAAGATTACATTCAGTGTCCATATTGTCAGAGGAGATTTAATGAAAATGCAGCTGACAGACACATCAATTTCTGTAAGGAACAAGCAGCACGTATTACTAATAAGGGGAAATTGGCAGCTGATACCAAAGGGAAGCTTCCTACTCGAACACAGGTGAACTATAACATTTTGCTTAACTTGTAACTTGCATTCAACATAAAACCAAGCTTGTTAAATAGTGTGTTGTTCTTAAATGGAATTAACTATTTTATTCTGTAATTTTATTATTTGCGCTAGACTGAAATTAGACACTAAGCATGGAAGAGGTTTTTGCTTTCTTTCGATAGTTGTAGAGAACCATAAATCAGATGGCAGCAGTTGCAAAGCCAAAACCAGTCATAAATGTAATTCAGAGATTTGTGAAAATGGCAGGTAAGGCTAGCAGCAGGAAGAAGAGATGCAGTGTTTTTAAAGACAGTTGAATTTCTGTAGTGCAAGTCTTCTGAATCCAATTCAAGACTGTTCCTTAAGTGGACAAACAAAGGTACATGACTACAGGACAACTGATAGCAATATTTTGGCTAATTAGAGGCTTAGAGGAATTCAGGCATATTAAGGTAAGAGCTGCAGTAGTTAATTTACAATGGAAACAAATGAAGGATTAAAGTGCCGGTGTGTTTTCATTTGGTGGTAATGCTCTTTTTTCTGGAAGCTGTGAAGAGTTATACAGACACAAGCAGTTACTTAGTGATTCTTGCACTATATTCTGAATCAGTGCTGGGACTGGTCCAGAGCACACAGGTGAAAGTAAGATTTGAAATACAAAAATGATCCTGCCCTTGAGTATTCTGTTTAAAATTAACTGGTAATGAGGTGATAATGTTAAGCGCACGAGACAGCTATAGAAAAAGATGAGAAAAGCTGTAGAAAAGTGGAAAATACACAAAGACATACAGTTAAATGAAAAAACAAAACCACTGGGTTAGATAATCTTTCCTACTAGTATCATCTGTATGTGTAAGAAAGCAGGCTAGTGGAAACCATTTGCATGATCCCATGCCAGAAACAGTTTACCTAGTAGATAATCATAGTCTCTTCTCCCACAATACCTGAGGTAACTACCTATTGTGTTATATAGATAGTTTGATTTAATTGCTTAAATTTCTAGGTTGTATTTTGTTACAGTACAAACCTGCTGCAGTTAAGAAGATGCCTTCTGTAGGATCAACACCGTCATCATCATCACGCTTACCACAGCCAAGTGGTGTTAGCAAAACTGTTGTAGGTAGGAAATGAACATTATGAATTTTCCATTTCCTTTCTAAATATTAGTTCTCAAACCATGCATTAAAAGTAGTATAATTTTAACAGCTAGAAAGACTTCTACAGCATTGCCCAGTGATTTAAACTGACAAAGTATAAAAAATTCATAGGAGGAAGTTCAGTGTTACATGAGTGGATAAGATGGTGTCTGTTTTTCATAATACAATTTTTCTAATCAATGTTTTCATGACCTGATTTTTTTGACTTACATATATGGTGACTATATACTTTACTGTAGAAATTGATATAGTGGTTTGTAAAAACTCATTTAAAGTAAAGTTGGAAGGGGCACTGGTTGGCATCTATCCAAGAAGACTCTGGAGCACATAGGATTCTCTTCTGTTTTATATATCAGGTCAAATCAGTTTTTTTCTGAATTGAACTTGCAAAATCATTCTGTGTAGTAATGCATAATGGTATCAAATCCTGATCTCTCATCTGAGATTCTTCTGTTGCTTAAATCTGTAACTAATTTGTATGCTGAATATGATCATGAATTGGTGAAAATACATAGTCAAGCCATGTATATTACAATTATGCAAACACTGGTCTTACCTGATGATATCCGAAATCACAGTATCAAACATGTTCTGTCTATACCTACTGTGACATTCTAGACTTCTTTTCCTTTTCTTTCTGAAGAAAATAATTGAGATTAATGTTTTTATTAGAGTAGAACATTGTCTTAATTGCATATTTGTAAATTTCTGGAAACATACTTGCTTTTTCCTAGTATCTTGACACTTGTTCATATCTTGATATTTCTAAAACTCTTGTTTTGAGTTTTACAATTAAAAAATATATAACAAATTGTATCATTCCAGCAGCAAAATCTTACATTTTCTTATATTTCTATGATTGCTTTCAACTGCAAGGTGCCTCTTCAAGTAAAGCACTGTCTTCGTCTGGATCCAGTGGGAGCAAAATTCAGACATTATCACCAGCTCATAAAAACTCATTGGGAATGGTGAACCCACAAGCAGGGTAAGTTTCTATCTAATGTTGTCATTTATGCTTTATTTCATATTTATGTTGTGCTAGTTCTAGAACTCTCTGTGGTCTGTTTCACTTGCTTTTTTTTTTTTCCTGTGAGCTTCAGAAGTGCAGTGGTTTGAAACCACTTAAATATTAATTGTTTAAAACACCACCTTAAATGTTTACACCACATTAATGTTTAAGGAACATTGGAGTAGGCAAAGATGCATTTTCTACTGTTAAAATAACAGCAAAGGAGGTCAAGTGATAAAAATAGATATAAAGTAGATTAAAAAGTTATAGAATATGCAGAAGCGGTTGGAGCTATAATTTTTTTCTTTGTAAAAGTGAAGAGACTTAAAAAAGGAGAAAAACATTAGGCATAATTTCCTGCAATTTGTGGAAATAAAAGAAAGAGGCCTCAGCCACAGACCACAAGCCAGTTGTGACAGGATCTTCCCTCTTAGCACAAAAGGATGGATACTTTCCCTCTTTTCTTTTCTGTCTTAAAATACTCAAGAGACAACAAATGAATGAGCACAAATAAGGCAATGGAATCCAGTGCTCTACAACAGCAACGAGAAGTGGTAGATGTAGATTACTAGAGTTCAGTGAAAGTGCTGGTGTGATCAAGGCTGTTACTGATATTTTGCTTGGGGGGGTAGTCACTCCACATTATCTCAAAGAAGAAATGTATGGAAGGGATTGAAGAAAAGTAGTGCAATTTTACAGAAGTTTGAGAAGCACCAAGAAGCACTGAGAGAAAACATAAAAAACCACAACAAAGTGATTGCAATTATAACATTGGTGATTGAAGAAGACTTATTTGTACAAAAATGAGTATCAGATTGGTGAAGGCTGTATAACGTGGAGAAAAACAACAGCTTAAGTTTGTGAGGAAGAAAAAGGACATTCTGAAAGAACTCATGGGGATAGACAGCTTTATTAATTACACAAAACTAGTGATTTTTAGTTTATCACTCTTAAGTCTTACAAGTTACACACAAGTATGAATTACAGTTCTGTCATACCTCCCTCCTAGCACCATGTAGCATGAGGATGCAGTTCTGTCCCTCCTTGCTTTACCCACTCATACTCAGTCTTTCAAACACAGACCAGAGGCAGAGCCCATGAGGTTGTCAGAAATTTTTTTCTTTTATTCCTCTCCTTCTCCCCCCTCCAGTGTCCTAGTAGTCTTTGGTCTACAGGTCAGCTTCACCACTGTTTGTAGGCATCTATGCTTCGACTGTCAGAAAATCCCACCCTCTGTTATTCACTGACTGATTTTTATATGACATTTCTCCATTTTCAGAAGCTAAATTAACACCTACTGATGAGTGGCAAACAAGCAGGTCTGCAAACCATAGTAAAAAAGTCAGCTGAGATAATTTAAAGGCATGTTTCTGACCTCAGTGGTGAATCCCAGCTGTCTGGGAAAGGCTTTTTCCTGTTGATAGAGTTTCTAATTGCAGTTTGTATTGGTTTGTGAGTGAGCACAGGTTTTGGTCTTCACTTCTTAACAAGGAAGTTCTATTTAATTTTGCCAGTCAGTTGCTCACTGGACTTACTACTTTGTATTCTGTAGTCTTCTGTTTCCTCTTCTGAAGCTAGGAGGAAGAATTGTAATGTGACCAAGCCAAATAGCAGTTAATATACGGAGAGAAGTTTGCACAGGTTCTATCTGTTCACGCATGCTGTTAACTGCAAATAGATGACTTCTGGTTGGCATAGCTCTCAGATAATGATCTCTGCTGAGAGGCGGTGAATGTTAGCTTGGCTTATAACCTCACTTAATTGGCTACACGATTTACAGTTTTTAAGAGTATGGATGTGATAAGTGTGTTTCTGCCTGCAGTCCTTCTCACTTGTCTGCTCTAAAAAACTTCTGTTCTCTTCTTCTCTTTGCCAACCGGTCCTTATGATTTCTTGCTGGTCATACTAACCAGTCTTCTCACAAATGACTGTTAAATATGTCTCTTTCCTAGGTGTTACACCTGAGACCTAACAATTCTTTCTTTTCTTTAGCTACTTTGCATTCACTTCTGAGACCAAGTTTGTCAGGAGTTATGCTGAAGCAAAGACGTGTAGGAGCAGTTACAACATGGAAGAGTTAGGTGCCTCAGATTGGTCACTAGTGACAATTTTGGCCTTAATCATCTCAGCCTTAGTATTGGGGTGTGAGGAGGAAATATGTAGGGTTCTGTTGAAATACCTACAAAACTATATCAGAGCAGGGACTGAGACGCTAACAGTCAACATCCTAAGTCAGAGAGTGAGAATAGTTAATACTGTAGTGACACAGATTTTAAACATTAAAACATCTTATAATTTAGGCTATAGCTAATTGCAGCTAGAATTATTTTATAATATAAAAGCGCTTTTAAAATTTTATAAAAGTAACCTTCATTAGGACAAAACAAGATGTATTTCTTTTGCTACATTTATGATTTAACCAGTAAAAAGACAAGCCGTAGCATGAGATCTGAGATTCTGTTGTACGTAAGTCAGGCAGGGCTCATGCTGTAAGTCATGCTCTTCCTTCTAAGCTGTTAGTGGACTCATTTACTGAGCACAGTGTTGCACATGTATTGTTTTAAGGGCAATCTTTCAAATGGAATGTTAAATGATCATGTGATCCCCCCCCCGCCTTGGGAAATATTTAAGAGCCTACACACTTTTTTGACCAGGTTAAATTCCAGTTTTTGCTGTAAGAAACAACCTCCTGCAGTCCCTAAAGCAAACTGTAATTTTTTTTGTTTTTTACATATTAGTTACATGAAACCTTCCATTTTTGCCTAGATTGTTGTAATTCCAGATTTGGCAGAGAGGTAGTGAGGCTTAATAGTAGAATTACAATTATATTGTGCAATATCAAGGATGAATTATGTCTGTGTTGGAGGGGGGCAATTGAATCAGACACTGCTTCTTTCTGTAGAATCATGGTAGCTGTTCTCTGTGATAGATATGTAAAGGGGCAAGAAATGACTGTCTGCTGGCTAACGTAACAGCAGGAAGTGATTAAAATATAGAGGCATGCAGTTTCCCCCTTGCTCTTTAGGTGGCACTCTTGAACTGCTGCCTGAAACTACTGTGAAAGGCACATGAAGCTGTTCGTGCATTTGTGTTAAAGGTGAAGGCTAAAACGAACTGGGTCTCTCAGGTGTTTAGTTCTGTAAAGGAAAGATTCTTGAACTTCATTTCATATAAAGGTCAACTTCCATATCACAGTATAAATTTTTA
This sequence comes from Mycteria americana, assembly GCF_035582795.1. Classification (NCBI taxonomy): domain Eukaryota; kingdom Metazoa; phylum Chordata; class Aves; order Ciconiiformes; family Ciconiidae; genus Mycteria; species Mycteria americana. The sequence goes on from NC_134366.1 coordinate 142,607,330, forward strand.
CTTTGTATGAGTAGAAATGCAGCCAAATTTTATGAACTCCCTTATTTTAAGTCATTTTTGCTATACTGTTTCTTTTTTTAGTTTGAATTCTCCTCTTCTGCTCCCCAAGTATAGAACTACTGAGAGAGTCCACCACAGCATCATCAACATAAGCTAGGTTAGCATTAGTGAGGCTTACTTTGTACACGTAGATCAGGATGTGTCAGCTCAGCTCTGCTGTGAGAGTTTTCTTCTTCTGCCTGGTCAGAGTAAGAGCACAGCCAGTTACAAGTATTAGTGGAAGTGTAGCATAAGGGAATCATTTCTGAGTCCTAGAGAAGCAAGTGAGAGTGTAAGACTAGCGTGTCACTCTGTATTGTAGTCGGTAGGAAACTCTTCATTCA